>NC_133661.1:265202337-265565611 GCF_037893015.1 Macrotis lagotis | reverse complement strand
AAAGCATATCTCTGATTATATAGCAGATGTATATAGTCTCCAAATAAATGTTGTAGAACACCATCTGTTTGACATTTTAGTGCATTTCCATAGATGTAAATGTTCTGTCTTTGTTCTTTCATTAATGGTTTATGACAAATTTAAGACGATATATTTAACAATAGCTATACCAACTATGTATGACCTAGAGATACCCTGACAAGAAATCACTTGGCATGCGTGAATTTAAAAATGCATGTGACGTTTTCTCATTTACACTAGTCATCCCACTGCCTGAACAAACCTTTACAACTGCGTAGACCCAAGAGATCTATAATAAGACAACAAACTGCAGAGTTCACTGCAAAAGGAGAAAAGTAAGTTTCTTTCCTCATGATTTCATATATGGGTTTATCACAGTACGCAGCTCTCAAAGTCAGCCAGAGATTTAAGTTTAATGTCTCATGTCTTTCAAATGTTTCCCAGATCTAGCCAAGCCTGAAAGTAGCTAATTCTTGCTAAACTGTGGAACTGGCTCTATGCTTACCTAATGGATCTTGGATTGGGGGAGAAAAAAAAAGAATATAAATTACCATATGGTCATTTCCTAAGCTTTTAAGAATTGGACATATATACATAGATTTGCTTTCTGATGCTTGATTAAAAATACACTTAAAATTACAAGTAATTTTAGATAATTTCATCTATTTTCTTTATGTACTTTCACCATTTCCCATTTAACATATAAAACTTTACATTGACCTTCAAAGAGGAAAGGATTTTCATCCTGTTTGAAAAAATTAACCTTATGATATTTTATGTAACTTTTTATTGCCCTATTTTAATTTCTTGTCTGTTTAAATCAAATATCTTCTTTTTAAGGTCATGTTGCCAAAAAAAAGTGTTTTCAAGCCTAAAAAGAAAAATATATGCTGCATATAATTCTGGTTGGAAAGTTCTTTAAGAGCCACAACCTATTGTCAGAAAAAGAATTCTAATAACATGAGAGCTCAGAGCAGTTTTCAGCTCCAGATGGACTGCCACAGTTGAGAAGGGGCCCTCAAGGGAAAGAAACAAGCAACAGAAAATCAGTATATACCTGGTATCTATCAATGAAGTTTGAAAAGGGGAATTTATTAAACTGATACATATACAACTATATAACACCATAAATTTTCAGTTAATTAAGAACACTTGTTTACATTAGATCCTAGTTTCTGAAAGCTCATCAAAAAATTCTACTTTTTAAAAAATGAAAGCACTTTCCCTTAAATATCTGATAAAATGAATATACCTTCAAAGTATTATATTGTATTGTCCCAATATGAAATGAACATTTTTCATAAAGTTCATTAAAGAAGATTGAAAACTAATGTTTTAATCATCCATGAATGACCAGATTAAAGCAATGAATACTAACTGGCCCTACTCTTTTCAGAGAAAGTTCAGCTAGTGTGTCAGGCTCCTGCTTCCTTTTGTCTCTCCGGCAATAACATGCCCACTGCTAAGGTATCAGAGTGACCTTTGTGGCCCCAGACCTTGAGGATTCTTTCAAATACACACTCTCCAAGGAAGGAGAGTATCCAATGATTCAGAAAGCTAATTGGGGGGAGGGGGAGGGCTTCAGCTGACACTCTTGAAGAAAGATCCTTTTAAAAGAAAGGAAAAAAAAATAACCTGAGGCTCATACAATACATTATCAGCAATACACTCTTATTTTTGGCCATTAACAGTTGTGATACTTCTCCAAGGCAAATAGGATAGGACTTACTCTGCCTTAAGACTCTTTTGTGACTTTTGCCCCTTCTACAACTATATTTGTTCATGCTTGTTTTGCCTGTTTAGGGGAGTGGGGAATAACAACGAAGGAGGATGAGGGAAGAGAGACTCACTGATTTGCCCCTAGGGTTCTAAACCTAGAGGTTCTAATACCTATTAGTTTCTAATGGCAAAATATAAACTCCATCTCTAAAACAGTGTCAGTTCTTGGCTTCTGATTCATGAGGTTCTGGAATCCTCCCTTCACAACAGTCTACAGAGACACAGTGACATAAAACTATTCATTTCCAGGTTTGAACACTGGGAAAGACCTAGGCTCCCATCTATATTTTGAAATATCCTTCACTTCTTGGTGCAGTGGAGCTCATTTTGTAAAATTCTAGAATGTGATTTGATACCAGATATAAGTATTTGGTTGATCCATCCATTCATATGCCTGCTGCTCAGTCTATCAATCACCTGTTCAATCGCATCTTTTCATCTTCAACCATGCCCCTCCCAAAAGACTATTTAGAGGAAAATTTTAAAATTTAGCACATAATTTGTTCAATTGAATATGGACTAAATACAATCCAGCATCCTTGGTGAATGAAAAGCAATGAAATAGGGAGATGAATGAGTTCTTTGTCCAAATGGAATAGGCAGCCAAAGGTTCAGATGCCAGCTGTTGGTGGCAGTCAAATAATCCTGGAAAAAAACGCCTCTTTCTTTTCTTTCTTTAACCTTTCTCCCACTCCTGATTTCACTTTTCCTTAGTCTTCTCCATTTGCCTTTCCTTACTTCCCTTTTTATTAGCCTATTTTCTTACTATGTCTCCAGTCTGCTAGTGACTTCCACAAGTATTACTCAGCCCTATCAGTGATATTCACTGTCACCTATCTAGGAAAACCCTCTGCCTTCTACTGAAAAGTTTCAATAGGCTTCATTTAACCCAAGTCAGGGAAGGGAACGGGGACAAAAGGACAGTTAAAGAGGAGAACAGGAAATATAGTTAATACTACCCTGGGTAATTTTCCTTAATCTTGTTTCTTTACTCAGAAGAATGGTTTCATAGTACTAATATATTTCTACAGGTGTTCAAGTTAATGGGACGCTCCTTATCAATGAACCACTATTATATTTTTATGAAAATGTGTAAGTGCCTTAAATAGACTTTACATTTTTAATTGATGTAGTTTTTAAGAAAATGCATTAACATAATTTCAAAGAGTTGTTCATTTTTAGGTATTGGTACTTTTCTTCATAGAGGCATCAAAGTGGTGCAATGGATAGATCACCAGGCCTGAAGACAGGAAAATCTGAGGTGAAATCTGACCCAAATACTTACTAGCAGAGTGACAGGGCAAGTTAGTAAAACTAAACTTTGTTTTTCTCAGTTTCCTCATCTGTAAAATGAGCTGGAGATGGAAATGTTAAACTGCTCCAGTATCTTTGCCAAGAAAACCCCAAATGGGGTCATGAAGAGTTAGAATGACACATGGAAACAAATGAGACAGATTTCACTTTTTCTCACCACAAAGTAGCTGATTTCATCAACAATTCATTCATTGATATTTGGTCTTTAATTTGTTTACCTTTTCTATGCTAATTTTTCCCAAGATAAGTGTATTATTCACTTTTACCCTAATTTAAAATAAAAAGTCTGATGCATGCATTACCTAATATCATTAGGTTTCCTCTTAAAGGCAAATTAATGAAGTTTGTCCACAAGCCAAGTATATCACCTTATCCAGTGAAAATATGAAAACCTCCCACCACTAATTCTAGCTGGAAAAATTCCTTTTTCTGTTTCTCCTCTTATATTCTTTATAATTAATTATTATTATTATTATTATGATGTATGAACTCTAAGTGATAAAAGAGCTATTAAGGGAAATGAGAGCTACTTTCTTCACATTGGAGCAAAGTGCAAGCTTTAAGGTTTTTTGAACATCTAGACAAAATTTGGCGTCCACTTGTTTAGGTTTTTTTTTCTATTAGGCTTTTCTATTCAGCTTACATTGCATGGATATTAACCTTGATTCTGATTATTCATTTTGCTGCAATGCTTTTTATCCTGAGTTTGATGGTACCATTATATACAGACCTGGAAAAGTCACCATTATGTCTTTGCAATCTTCTGCCATGCATTCTAATTAAGATTTTTAAAATCCTTGATAACAATTTCACCCATGATCAACATATTTGTAGTTCACAATAGGGCACAAACAACAAGAGTCAAGTGAGAAGCTACAAATCTATCAAATAAAAAATCATTTTTTTTGAGTGAAGAGTCTGCTTTCAGCATTAGGACCACAAAACAGCAAATGATCATCTTTTTTGCCAATGATGGACTATGATCACTGAAGGTTTGCAATCTGAAAACTAAAACAAGACCTTTGATTCTATTTAAAGAGTCCCAAAATGATCATGAAACACATTAGTAAACACTAAGTTAATTACTAAACAATCCTCCTCTCCAACTCTTCTTTCCAATGCCACAGTTCATTAACACTAGTCTTTGGTTTTTTTTCTGGATTTACCTTTGGCAACTAGTTTTCCCAATCTGTTTGATCACCTTATTACCTTTTTTCAATGCTTGATAGATAAAATTCCAAAAACTGAAGATGGATATCACACTCAAATCCCAAATGATATAAAATACATAAGCAATTTAATAACTATCTAATATACTAAATAAACATCTTTCACATTTCAAAACATGACTACCTAAACTATTATGCCAATAGCACTATAAAACTCTGTCAATTAGTGCTTAAGAGTAATGCTAAAACTGCAAAATTGAAACTATGTGGTTGAGAACATACTAGAAATGGGTTAAGCAAGAATACCTTAGTGTATCTGCTGATTTATTCCAGCCTTGATAACTACAGGGGGAAAAAAACAATTTTCAGTTTGTGAAAAAGTTTGGCCACCCACCCCTTTCTCAGGCTCCATAGCCTGCAACACAGATGACAAAATAAATTAAATAAAATCATCACTATTTAGTAGTGTTCCACTACAAACTGTGACCAGTGACAAGACCCAGACATAGGGTTCACTAAATTTCACTACTCAACATGGGTTACACTTAAGCCATTAGATGAGTAAAAGAGCACAATTTATTGGATCCATTTAAAGTCTCTCTCTCCTCTCAAAAAAATCTGTTCCATTCTGAATTTACAGGATCTGTAGCTTCATTTTGAGTTCTAGCTCTTGGGATTGAGATTTATGTCCAAAAAATGCTTTGGCACAATTGCTTGGAAAAACACAAAGCACTTCTGAAAGTACCTGCCCACTTTCTCATCTTTTAGAAGATGCTAAAATCAAACCACTCATTTTCTTCATTGAGACTATACTATCAAGTAAGTCTGTTTTGTTTTTCAATTTTTTTAATTCTCCACCCAAGGTAGTATAACAAATATAGATGAAAATGTCTAAAAATCTGCATAAACAGCTTTACATTAGAAACAATGTCTTAAAAGAGATCCCAGCTTCCAAAAACACTCAATCTACAAACTTTAGAGTGTATGGACATAATTTAAATTCAATATGATGATACTAAGAACTGCTAAATATTAATCAAAGTCCTTTTCCATTCAGTTCAAAGTGCATCTCAGCTTTGATCCTAAATGCACTGAGCAGTCAATGCATCCTGTTCATTTGGAAACAGTTCAGAGATTTAGAAACAAAAATAAGAAATCAACCTGTTGCTTTAATTCATTTTATAAATAAGCAACTGAGAATTTTGCTCCAAGTGGCTGCTAGTGTAGCCCATTCCATAAATGGCATTCTCCGCAGAATAAGGCACAATATGGTACGAATGCAGCTCTTCATAATAGAGTGATTGAGAGCAGCATTCCTGTACCATAAACTTCAGCCGTTTTCTTGTATCAGAATAAGCAGTCCTATAACAGGGAGCTTCCTTAAAGTATTCATAACTCTCTTTCTCTGCCTCCAGGTGGATCTTCCTCAACAGATTGTTGATCAGCACAGACCTTCGGAGATAGGTTTCGGGGTCTTCAAGAAACCTGAGCTTCTCTAGAGAAAGTTTTAGAATGCAGGTTCGGTCTTCTGGTAATATCAGGTGCTGAAAGGAGAAAACAATCAATAGAACTTTAACTTCGAAGAGCATGCACTCAGGTTTTCCAACCAAGGACAAAATAAATAAGAAATAGCTTTGAAAGAAAACAAATACTGAGGAGTTCCCAGTGAAGAAACACACCCTACCACTCAAGGCAGAGAAGCATTTGCTCATGCAAATTAAGGATATAACTTACTTTTGGAAAATACCCATTGTAATCTTGATGTAAATCTTCTTCTGCATATTTCCTCTTAAAGTAGGCTACTTTCGACGTCGTTAATGTAGATGGTAATACGTTTACTGGATGAGCTGCATAAATGAAAAAAAGTGGAAATTATCCGTTATAATGACAGAATTCTTTTGTAATATATGACAGTTCTGCTATTTGGAAAGTGAAATTTATGCTATAAATTACAAATGTCAAGTTTTCATAATGCTAGACAAAGTGAAATGAGAATATTAAAATACATCTTTGTGGATGGTTCCTTCCATTTTTGATAATATGTTATGGACAGGTTCAATCCACAAGAAAGTATTTAATAAATTGTTCCTCTCTCCAATATCCCTTTATTATGTCACGATTGACCAATGACACCCATAGTTTGAATGAGAATGAGAAAGCATTGTTGGAGTCTGTCCTCCCTCCTAGCTTTTGTCAGCCCATTGCTGACCCATGGGCTATGGATGGAGGAGGAAGTTATTATAGAAAGACATAGGGTTGACACTCTTGATTTTAATACTGTGAACCCCAAGGAGATACTTGAATCTGTTCACTTTCCAAGCTGAAGTCTCAATGAAGTTATGCATGGTATTACCTCAAAAAAGTTGTAACTCAGAAATGTGCCTGAGTGTGGGACATAGTTTGGAAGTAATAGAAGACAAATCTGGAATTTGAGTCCTTGACCTCCACTATTTTCTCCTGTCTGTGGGCCGCTGAGGGAGCATAATGGTCTTACTCTTACTTCTCATTTTACCCTCTCTCCCCTACCAATTCTCTTCCTCTCTTTTTTCCTTCTGTTTCCTTTCCCTCCATCTCTCTGTGTGTGTTGTGTGTGTGTGTGAGGATGTGTGTCTTTCTCTGTCACACACACACACACACACACACACACACACACACACACACACACACACACATTGCTTTCTCTCCTACTCTTTCCTCTTCCTTTTAGATGTACCAGGATTCCCCTCTGGCTTAAAACAGATATCAATTGCTAGACTCTATATCCTCTTTATAAAAATAGTTGTATGTTAAACTATGTCTGAGAGTGAGTACTACATTTTAAAATTCATTATATATTTCTATACTGTTGAGCTAAGAATATTTCACTTATGATCCATGTTTTATGTGCTTCATATAAGTGATAGATATTTGTGTATGTATAAACATAAACATATATACTATATATATATGTATCACACACAGATTTATTATTAAACTAATAATTCTACTATAAATTATATAGCAAATATTGAATCTTATTAAATGTCTGTCTTTCTAGAACAAAACTATGTAATTATATTGTGAGTTCAGCTTTATTGTTGCTAAGACCAAAGTAAAGATTCCAGGACTCCTGGCACTTCAATAGCTTCTAGAAGCTGGGAGTCACCCCATCCCTCACTCCCAGTCTATGAAATTATTTAACAGTCTGTTTGTTGTCATATATTATCAGGGACCTAATACTTTCTTCACTTCAGGAAAGTGATGTTGTCTTAGAGTGGTTTTAAGTTCCTAAAACTTGAAGCTACATTAAGACTTTTGGAAATCCATATTTGTAGAAGTTGTCAGACAATAGGATTTCATAAGAATTTACTAGGTTTACTAAGCACAAAGAAAGACAAAGAATTCACATTCCAACAGAAGAGGCAGCAAACAAATGGTATATATATATATATATATATATATATATATATATATATATATATATGTATATGTATATATATACATATATATATATATATTGCACACAAGATCTATAAAATATAAATGAAAAGTCATCTTCAAGGGAAATCATTCAAAGAACTTCACAACCTTCCTTTTTCATCACATGCTTCATTAATACATGCTAAGCAGAGACCAATTTTTCATTGTATCCTGAATACTTAACACAGTGCCTATTACCTGAATAGTTTAATAAATGGCAATTCAAGTCTGAGGCTCACAAGGATTAAGTGACTTACCCACAAAACAAAATATGAGAAATGTGATCTGAACCCAGGTTTCTAATTGCAGTTCTCTGCCTCTTATGTTATTAAGGGAAAAAAGCTATGATGAGTTTTATAAGTTTAGACTGAATGAACGGGGCTATTTAGTAATAATAATACATGTTATAAGCAATAAATTTGACTTTTATTTAAAAAGTGAAAATAGTTACTTTCTCATATGAAACACTGCCAGGATAGAAGACTGTACTGTTTTAGAAAGAGTCAGATTTTGTGTTTGTAGTGTAGGCTTTTAGAATTTTCTAAACAGTTGCAATTTGAAAGGAATTCCCAACTGAAACTCTGGGTGGTGCTACTGACTCATAGAAACCAGTCTCAACATTAAAGGGACATTTTCTTCCTCATCAAAATCACTGTTCAGAATGCAAATGCATCCTAGTACAATAGCCAGTCAGATCAATATGAAACTAGATTTGAAAAAAAAGTTAATTTTCTTTGTATATATTATGTATATACATGTGTGTTATCAATGTATTTTGTTTTGTGTATATTTATATAATGCATTATATAGTACTGTGTGCATTTGAATTCATGTATTCTATGTATTTGCATAAATTTTAACCCAGATAAGAAAATATACCTGTGTTCAAACTATAGTATAATTGAGGCATTCTTAAATACTAGTTAAGCAAATTTACTGAAAGAAAATATAATACTAAAGTCCCTAAAAATCTTAAAAATACTGTACATTGTTATCCATCTTTTCTTTTCCAGATTCTTTGGTTTTCTTTCTAGTCCTTTTCTGCTAGGGCCTTTTTGTACTTAGATCATTTTTGATAGGCCATTGGAAAGGGCACAAAGAAAGCATGTGAGTCATCCTAAACTTTCTGTGTTATAACAGGTAATGACAAGCCCATTTTGCTTGTAAGTTGGGAGTTAGGGCAGCTAGGTGGCACAGTGGATAGAGCACCAGCCCTAGAATCAGGAGTACCTGAGTTCAAATCCAGCCTCAGACACTCAATAATTACCTAGCTGTGTGGCCTTGGGCAAGCCACTTAACCCCATTTGCCTTGCAAAAAAAGAGAGAGAAAAAAAGAGAGAGTTGGGAGTTAGCATGAATTTCAGGGACCTTAGAATTTTAGCCTAATGAATGATAGTTTTCATGTAAAAAGAAGCAGCACTGTTCATTCTCAGTTGATACAAAACCAGTAAATGCTTTCTTCTATAAGGTCTGGATTAATTAAATGTCCTTTGAAACACATTACAATATCAATCCTGAAAACACAAACTGAAGAGTCAACCTATGAAAGACGCTGAGAACTCTTCATTATATAGTAGACCAGAGCAGCAGCATTGGGGACAGTGAAGGTGCTAGAAGATCTTCAGAGTTGGTGCAAACTCTGCAGCATCTTCCTTGCAGATTTAATAGTTGATTCTGAATTTTGAATTCTAAAGTACTACTTTTTCATACTCATCCTAGATATACCAGAGGCCAGGTTATTGTACAGGTTTCTCTAACTGAATTAGCATATCATAGAATCAGATGATTAAAGAATCATAGACTTCATTTAGTTACCAAGACAGGATGGTATAATAATATCTGACAAAATTCCTTTCAAGCATTATATCATCTTAAACACACATTAGCCCTATGAGACAGAGCAGTACAAGTGCCCCCGTGCTCCAAATGAGAAAACCGAGGCTGAGAAGTAAAGTCATTTTCTCAAGGTAACGCAGCTCTAGCCAAAGTAGAATCTGTACAGGTTTGATGCTTCTATCTCTCAACACTCCTGCATTCAAATCTAATTCATATGTTTGTCATAGCATCACAGCTCTTTGAAAACAAAGGACAAACTTCACAACATCACTGTCTCTCAATAATATTTGTACAACCCGCCACATTGTTGTTGTGAAGAGAGTAAGATGGGAAAGGTTTAACTAAGAGCTCAAAGGTATATCAGAGGGCACCTAGTCCATGAGATCTCAATGAGAAGCTTTTAAAGTACTCCATGAACATATTATTCAGTTCTGGAGAAATGAGGAAACTGAGACCTAGAGAGGTTCATCCTAAAACAATAAAACCAATAAATAGCAAAGCTAGTAATGGAACACAGATTTCTAGCTTCTACTTAGGCCATTATTTTTCCCACTGTAGCCTACAGTCTCCCTTATCACGTATAATTGACTAGATATATTTAATAGTCCTCCACTAAAGTCTTAATCTGATACCAAGAGGAATATAACCCAGGTTCTCCAAGTCATGTCAATGAGTCTGTCAACAGGCAGTGTTTATTTTGTAGCAGAAATAATTTGGCAACATTTAGAGAATTTAATCACCATGAGTCTAATAAGTAATTGAATAATAGATATTTTGAATTATTAAATTTCTTAATTATCTCAAAGATGTAAAACTGGAAGAGATTTGTCTCATCTCCTACCCCCTGATTTTAAATTTGACAAAACTGAAGCTCCTGTCCCTCCCAACCCAACTCATCCTTTGCCACAGGGTGTCAACCATCTCAGGACAGTGACATGGCTACACTTTTAAACAACAACTCTGAGAGTTGAATCTCTGGGATGGTTCCAAGGGGCATCCTATTCTCTGAGAAGACTAATATACTCCCTACTCTCTTCTAAACAACCCTCTGATCTGAGTGACTGTATCTTTAAATAATCTCTTTTGTTGTCCTAGGAGGATCATGACTCCCAAAGCAACTTGAGAACTAAGAATAAAACTGATTCAGAGGCTGGAAAAGTAAAAAAAGAAGAAAAGTGTGGAGCAATATGGGTCCCAGAGAGGAGGAAAATCATGGAGTGGGAAGGGGAACAGAACTACAGAACTGTTTCTACTATTTAATAAAATATAGAAGGAAACAAGAAGTTCTCTAATGAAAAAAAGATAATGGAAGAATTAACAAGGAAAATAAATTTTTAAAACTGATGCATATGAGAAACATTTTAAAAATTCAGAATAATAAAATAGGTTATACTCCAAGCAACCTGTTTTTTTAAAGAAAAAGGAGTTGCGAGGATGGTTTCAGATATAGCAAGAATAAAAATCATAAACACAATCATGGCAATAATATTTTATTTAGTGGGAGCTAGCATGGACAAAGAAAAAGTAATATTACAAAGACATAACCACCAAATGGTATAACTATTAAATTCTTAACATAAAAGCCACGTAAATTACAAAAAATTACTTTGAGATAAATTTTAAAATGCCTTTCTCAATCTGGATAAATGCAAAATAATGCATGTATGTACATATATTTTTATATATGAGTATATATATGTATGTATATATATTCTCCATGTCTCAAACACTTGACAAAATTTGATCATGTGCTACGACATAAAAAATTGATAAACCTGTAAAAAAGCAGAAATAAAGCACACTTTATAAAGCATAAGGAAAAAAATGAAACATGAATAAATGATATAGTGCTAAATGAACAATAAGAAATGACAACTTGAATGAGTCAGCCTAAGACTTTTAATCATAGGAATAAAAAACATATTCAAGAATGAAAACAATGAGAAAATATGACAAAATGTAAGGTCAAAGGAATAATCCTCACAGAGATATCTACATTGCTAAAACATAAGAAGAGAAAAGAAAAAGATAAAAAAATAAACTGAACAAATTAAGGGAAGTGGGAAAGTTAGACGAATGAGTCTTGACTGACTGTGATGACATTAATGTGTGCTCCTTTGCCTAAAGAAAAGGAACCTCATATAGACATAGACATGAGTACTAGTACTTTACTGAGTATGAGACTCTTCTGAATGGTTCTCAGTAATAATTTAGCCTTATACACTCTTACCAAAAAAGAGTCTATAAAATTGAGAAGGTCATACTTTGTGCTTGTTCTTTCTCTGACTCTGTCTCTCTATCTCTTTCTCTCCAAAATATTAAAATGCACATTTTGGTCATGAAACTACAATTTTATTTGCAAGTTTTATATAAATGCTCCTTATTCACTCCTTATTTATAATAGCTATATATATTTTGTTTATATGCATATATAATACTCTACAAATTCCTTAAAGACAAACAGAGGGAGCTCTTCATTACTTTGGCTCATATCAAATATAAGAAAAATTGAATACTACCAAAATTGATTTATATATTTAGGACTTTACCAATTAAATTACTTAGGGAGTAATTTATGGAACTGGACAAAGCAAAAATAGAATTCATTTGGAAAAACAAAAGGTCTATAATTTCAAAGGAAATGATAATTAAAAGTGTGTAGAGAGTGGTAATAATATTACCAGATTTATAGTCAATTAATCAGTAAATATTTAATAAGCAGCCAGTATCTTCTGGACATCATGATAAAGCACAGGAAAGAAAAAGAGGCAAAAGAATGTCCCTGCTTTCGTGGAGTTACAATATAATGTTGGAGGGAAAGTGAATAAGCAAAGAAATATATATATATATATATATATATATATATATATATATATGTAATTTATATAGAGAATACACAGGAAATAATTAATTCAATAATTAAGAGATGTTGAAAAAAAGACTTCCTGCAAAAAAATGGGATTTTAGTAGAAGAAATCAAAGAAGACATTAATGAGATGAAGAGGGAGAGCATTCCAGGCACGGATAGGAATGGGAAAATTTGAGATAGGCAGACCACAAATAAGTTATTGCAAAAGTCTAGGCATGAGGTTATGAGTGTCTGCACCAGAGTCTGAGAAACTGGGAGAATCATGTCTTCTATAGTAATAGGAAAAGTAGAAGAGGGTAAGGTTTTAGGAGGAAATTAATGAGTTCATTTTGAACATGTTGACTTTAAGATAGCTACTGAACTCTTAGGTCAAAATGTCTAAAAGACAATTGAGATTTAAGATTGGAGGTCAGCAGAGAATTTGTGATTGGATACGTAAATTTGAAAATTTGTTCAATAATATTATAAAACAGTGGCCATCAAAACAACTTGATACTGGTTAAAATAGATTAAATCAGTATGACAGACTATACAATCAAGAAACAGAAGCAATTCAAAAAAACAGTAACCTAGGGGTTTTTTAACCTCAAGAACATAAATTACTAGGGGAAGAACTCCCATGTTGACAAAAACTTCTGGGAAAACTGGGAAGCAGTTTGTCAGAAATTAAATTTAGAACAGCATCTAAATATGAGTCAGCAGTGCTATGTTGCAGCCAAAAAACTAATGTGATCTTCAGCTACATTAAAAGAGATTTAGCTTCCAGAAATAAGGAGGTGATAGTCTCTCTACATTCTGTGCTTGTCAAGCCACATCTTTATAACTGTATGCAATTCTAAAAGGACAATGATTAAAATGGAATGCATCCAGAGGAAAGCACCAAGATGTTCAAAGGCTTTAGATTCATGTTATATGAGGATAAATTTTAGAAATTTTAAATATTTAACCTAGAAAAGAGAAGCATGATTGCTGTCTTCAAATATTGAAGGGCTGTATTTTGGAAGAGAGATTACTTCTGCCTTGATTGGCTTCAAAAGGGAAGAATTGAGAGCAATATCAAAAACTGAAAAAAAAAAAGTTTAGTCTTCATGTCAGGAGAAAAAAATCCCTAACATTTAGAGACATTGCAAAGTAGAATGGGCTGCCTCAATAAGTTGAGCCTACTGGAAGTCATCAAGTAAAGCTAAAGAGGGAAATACTTTTGTGTATTAATTACCTAGATGGTCATTGAATTACACTACAATTATCAAATTCGATGTTTCTATCATCTTATGCCATGAATCACAAAGAGTTCAAAATGGATACTGCAACTGAATATAAAAGTCTTCATTATTTCAAAATTAGAAAATAACTAGATCAGATAGCTTTCACAACTGTGAGTGAAAGATAGAGATAAGGGATAGAAAAGAGCACAAAAGATAAAATAGAAAATGTTGTCAACATAAAATGTTGACAAAGAGAAACAGCTGAATGAAAAAAATATTTGTATCAAATGTGACTATGACTATTAAAAGTCTGATTCTCAAGATATATAAGAATTTACACAGGATTAAAGTACTAATAGCCACTACTTACTGATAAATGATTAAAGGTTAAGAACAATTCTTTAAGGTTTTACTCATTTCTTATGTCTTTAAATCACAGTTATTTACCATTTCCTCTAGATTGAACTATTTTAATGATAAAAAAAAAACAAACTAAGCACAAATATCACAAATAGAAAACTTCTCTGGCAATATATACAAAATTCTCTCTTAATAATTCTCTACCTTTCTGCTATATGGGAGGATTTATGTTTTCTTATCTTTTTTTTTCAGTACCTTCATTGGCTTTATCATTACTGAGTATTTAACATCGTTTTAATGATCTTTTCACTTGCATTATTATAACCACTCTGTATATTGTTCTCATTTCTTTTTTCTTCACCAGGTACTAGTCAATAAAAATTTTCCCATATTGCTTTAATTTCTTCATATTCATCATTTATTAGTGCACAGTTATATTCATGCACCATATTTTTTCCCAATTCTTTGCTACAACAAAAAAAAGTCACTAAAAATATATTGGAACATAATGGACTTGTTTCTTTTTTAGTTTGGTTTTGCAAGGCAGTGGAGTTAAATGACCTGCCAAAGTTCATACAGCTAAGTAAATATTAAGTGTCTGAGGTCGAATTTGAATTCAGATCCTCTTGACTCCAGGGCTGGTACTCTATCCACTTCACCACCTAGCTGCCCTTTATTTCTTTCTTTAATTTCTTTGGAGCATATATCTATTAAGAAGATAGCTAGATTAAAGGCTATGAACAGTTTAACCTTTTTGGTTTTTGCTCTTTTCCAAAAAGAAATCAGAATTGGACCGCTTTAGTACAACCAAAAGAATAATAGTGTACATGTCTTTCCATGGATTCTCAACATTGACTGTTCTTTTCATCTTTGAAAATTTGTTTAGACTGAAGTGAAGTGAGTGAAATCACAGAGTTTTTAAATTAATTTTCATAGTTCTTTAAGTGATATCATGTTTTCATAATGCTGTGAGTAGGAATATTGCCTGAAGAGGTCCCAGTTCTTGAAATATGTATAGAATTTCTGTCTATAGCTAGTTCCTGTGGATATTTTGTGAGGCAGTTTCTAGTTATGACATCTCAGATTTGGTACATGTGATGATAAAATGTCTTTTAAACAGCTCTAAAAACAGAAGAAACAATGATCCAAGAGTGGTTAGGCTGAAGTTGAATATGCATACAACAGTTGTGACTTAGGCATCTCTTAGCTGTGGGTAAGACAAGTAGTGATAATGAGTTCCCTTTTGTTCCAGCATTAAGTCCATGTCCCAAAGAAGTAATAAAAAGGGGGAAAGAACCCACATGTACAAAAATATTCATTGCAGCTTTTTGTGGTGTCAAAGAATTGGAAATTGAAGGGATGCCTATCAACTGGGGAATGGCTAAACAAGTTATAATATATGAATATTATGGAGTGCTATTGTTTTGTAAGAGATCATTAAAGGCTGGACTTTAGAAAAGAGTAAAGACTAGCATGAATTGATGCTGAGTTAACACTGTACATATTAACAATATTTTGGGGTAGATAAATTATGATGAATGAAGTTCTGCTCTGCAATTCAGTGATCAAAGACAATACTGAGAGAACCATTATGGAAAACATCATCCTCATCCAGAGAAAAACTATGGAGTCTGAATGCAGAGCAAAGAATACTATCTTCACTTCTTAAAATTTCTTTTATGTTTTACCTTTCTTTTCCATGGCTTTGCTTCCCCTTGGTTCTAATTCCTCTTTTACAACATGACTAAATGGAAATATGTTAAACATGAATGTACAAGAACAACTTATATTGGATTGTTTACTGACATGGGGAAAGAGGAAAGGGAACATGATAGGAAAAAATGTGAAATTCATAAACTTGAAAATAGATGAATGTCAAAAACTATCTTTGCATGTAATTGAAAAAAATAATAAAAGGAAAAATAAGAAGTGATACAAACTTCTGAATAAAGAAATGCCAGTCATCACAATGTCCTATTCAAACAACCTGTTGTCATAAGCATATGCATCTCTGCTTCTTTTAAATCTATTTCTTCATGACCTGAATATTTCAATAAGAATGTATCTAGGCAACCATGTGGGCCTGAGAGATTCAAAGACCCAATCAGTCACTGAACCTGGGCGGCAGTGACCAGGGGAATGGGATTGACTAATGAAAGAGAAAAAGGTTTCCTATGGGAGTAGCTTCAGGGATTATGACTTTTCCTGACGGATTAATTCTTGGCTATGATTCTGGAAAGATACCTGTTCTCAAAGCCCATCAAAGAATTATACATAAATGGTATTTCATTAATACTCTCCAAAGGGAGAAGAGGATTTCTACATTCAAGATTTAAAAGATATTTCTTTTCTACATGACTTCGACACATCTTCCTCATCACCACTGATTAAGTTTAAGCCCCATTTTTATACGTAATTTGCAAGTGTAAAGGAGAAAATGCATCCCTAGTTTTTGGGAGGGGGTGTTGTACAAACTATTTCTATTATCCTACCTTAGTAAATGCCCTTTACTAAAAATTGAGACTTCTGACTGACAATTGAGGGAAATACACTGGTGAAGACTCATGAAATCCAGTCTGCCTGATAGAGAATAGTTAGGCAACTAATCTCTGGGCAACAGACCCACTAAATGTGAACAGGAGTTGGGGAAGTAGCTGTAAAGAGATAAGCCACATAGAGTTTGAAAAAAATTGAAAAGTTATTTGCCCAGACTTTGCAAATCATCTCGATATACTGAATCTATTTTTATGTATTGACATTAACAGTCCATGGAACTTTCTGAGAATTTTGCTTTTGATTACTTTACCGAGGACCAGATAAAATACATGTTATCATTGAATAACCTCAACTAATCATATGCTAGACTATTAAATAACCCAGTAATGAAGATGAAATATTTCTATTGTTCTCTTATGGCTTCCAGTTGGGATGTTCTTAAACAAACTTGGAGTCAGTCAAGAGAATTTTCTATTTGCCTGAATATTATGAAATTACGATTTCTCTAAGTTTTTAACAGTTAGTCACTATGTCTCCTACATAGAGTTTAAGGTAGAGTCGGGATAGCAGAAGATTCTGGGAAAATGAGAGGTCATCAGTTTGATTCTTCATTTCCAATGTGCTCACTAACTGTTCTTCGGATAATAGGCAGCAATAGATTTTAATTTTCCTCTTCTCCCTTTGCCTCATTTCAATTTGACATGTTTAATTTTTGTTGCTATATTTTGGTTTGTATCTTTTTTGTACTAGGTACTAACTAGATCAATAAACATATACTGGATTGAAAAACAGAGGATATGACTTTGAATACCAGCTGTGTTTCTTGATGGCTTTTTAACCTTGAGTAGCTCATTCAATCTTGTGGACCTCAGATTTCTCATCTAGGAAACAAATGACTAGGTTGAACTAGATGACTCCTGATATGTTTTATTGCTCAAAATCTACAGTTTAGACCATAGTAGACTAGAAGCACCATACATATTATTTACAACTGTCATTTCACTTGTCCATGAAATTTGACAAAACTTGCTTTTTAAAAATTACAAAAGTCAGCGTTAAAAGAATTATAGGGAGCCAGGCACATTGATACATTTTTGGTTAACTGTAAACTCAGCTGTTTTAGTTATATAATTTGAATTTACAATGATTTAAGTTGTATAATTTGAAATTATATGAGTGACTCAACTGTCCATTTAAGTTGTAAAATTTGAAATTATACAAGTGACTCAACTGTCCATATCCTTTTATCCCACAATCATACTTGAAGCATACACTCTAAGAAAGTCAAAAATAGAGACAAAAATTATATAGCAAAAATTCATGGCCGCACTTTTTGGTAGAAGTAAAGAACTGCAAACAAAGTGTTTGCCCACTGATTGGAGAATGACTTTAAAAAAACTATGTTATATGAATTCAATAATATTACTGCACAATTAGAAGTAGCAAATTTGAAAAACAGAGAAACATAGGAAGATTTCTAGAAACTGATACAGAATTTAAAAACAGAATAAAGAGAATAATATATAACAATGACTATAGCAATGTAAACTTTTAGAATTCACTAAAAGGAAATTAAATAATTAACTGGCAAATGAGTAAAGATACTAGTAAATAGATAATGAAACATATTATTTTACTCCTCAGAGCAAAGAGATAGGAAATTTTTTAAGATCAGAATTTATAACATGATATGCAGTGATATACATATTTTTTCTTTGTCCTAAGGAAGGGCTTAATCTAGAGGGAAGGTTTCTCCTCCAATCCCAGAGAAATAACTGTGATATATAAAAAAGAAAACAAACTACCAAGACATATAATGATTGATGCTCATTTTGGTAGTCCATGAGTCTTTCTGCTCTGAGAATTTAAAAAATTTATTTTTTAAATTCCTACAAACATTTGGAATATTAAATGACTCTATATACATAATCTATATAGAAGTTAACCTATCTAATTATCTAATTAAATTCACATAAAATCTCCTCTCTTGCCATTATCATCCCCTAAAACAAATAAACAAACCTTATACAACCCAGCAAGGTTTTCAGTACATCTCAAAAGCAATCAAAAAACAGTAATTTTATTTTTCCAAACTGAATTGATATTTCCACAAGTCTAATGGTAGAGGGAAATTTAAGTAGCACTTTACATTAAGATATCATAGTATAATTAAGTATTCTTCAATGTGAGAGTGTATGTGTACCCTGAGATATTTATTTCATGATCCATTGTAAAAAGAAAACATTAAATAAAGCTTCTATTTCAAATTTTATCTAAGATAATGAATTAAAATAAATTAATAAATTTATTAATAATAAAACATATAATCATTCCTTGACATTGGCATCAGTCCTTGGTGTATATATAAGCAAAAGGCAGCATGTCGTGTATGGCATATAAAGTGACCTGAGAAAAATGTGGAATTTCCAGAGCAAGGAGATTAATAGTAATGTTCTCATTTATCCATTCACTCTCAGAATACTTTATGTGTCCTGACTTAAGTGTATTTACATATTATAGTTGTAGTTAAACTAACCCTCACATAACAGAAATGTTCCATACAGAAATTCCTGCAAAGAAACTGTTATTAAAAATATTACTATTACTAATAATATGAATACAAACAAGCAACAAAAAATGGCAAGGTTGGTACTTCTATTATTTGAACAAGCACAATTTAATTAGCAACATTACAAGAAAAAAAAGAATTTTATCAAGATAGTCAAAGTTATCATGAATTGTCATACACTATGAGTAACTCTAAGAGCTTCACTTTAAGTTTATCTTGTGTTTTCTTAATAAACACTCCACCTAACAGAACTTTTAAAAACTAGGTTTTTGTTACTGAAAATTATATAAATTTTCACATATTTAAAAATTATATCTACATGTTTAAAAGAGTGAAATTAAAGTTTTCGTATCCGTCCAAGAATTTTTCCAAATGAAGATTTTCATTGAGTTTTGAACTATTTATTAAAAATACAGAAAAGGCACTTAGATACAAAATCAGACAATATTTAGGTTCAAATCATAGCTTCCATGTTTACTAGTGAAATGATTATAGGCAAACTTACTCTTCTGAGGCTCAGTTTCCTTATCTGCATGGTGGAGATTATAATACTTGTATGCACACAAAGGTGTTTAAAGAAAGTACTTTGTAAATGACTAATAAAATAACTAATAAAAAATGAGTTAACTGTTTAGGCAGAGTTCAGCACCCCACTACAAGAATTTGTTTCATCTAAATAATTCTCCTTATAATTTTAGTGATTATCTTCTATTTTGCCAGCTGGATGCCATGGATAATTCCAATAGTTGGCTCTCATTAGCTTAGGTCTAATCATACCATAGTTGTCTTCATTATACAGATAAGATAATCAAGGACCAGAAAGATGAAGTTATTTTCCTAGTGTAATTTGAACCAAACTTCTCTTGCTCCAAAATTAGTTTTCTCCAAGGGGTTTCAATTCACTTAAAATGTAATCTGATAAATTCTGGGCATGCAGAAGGACTATGGTAGAGCAGGTGTTTTGCAGGCTATCTCCAGTAGTTTTACCAATAATATTTCAATAAGCTATGTGTAAGGAATTACCTAACTAGGACAAAACCGTCTCTGTCATCAGAATTTCCAAGCAGAAACAGATAACTTTTCATTTAAATAAGTGATTCATGCATGAATCCTTATCATGGGAAAGTTTTTACTTTAAAAAGTGTATAGTGCTTGTGGTGAGAGAATCTCAGGTAAAATATTGGCTCTGACTTATTCACTTAATCTTCGGCCTATTGGGGTCTCAATTTCATAATCTGTGAAATGAAAGGTTTCATCTAGAAAATCTTTAATTGCCTTCCAGTTTTATACTTTATGAAATACTCCTCATTCTAATGTTTCTACATTATAAAAAACACTAAAATATTAGTCTTGTCCAAAGGGATGATTTTGGCAAATAGATTGGGGCAATGTGCTAAGAAAAAAATCATAACCAAACATCTTATAAATATATTTTTGATGGAACAGTTACACCTGTAGAAGAAGTCTTGTCACTTGACAATGACACACTTGATATATAGAAAGACACAGGTTCTAATGATAGAGACACAATATATTTGTTGCTATAGTACCTTGAATGAATCAGTTGACATCCCTGGGCTTCAGCTTCCCAGGTTCTATAGCTTTCCCTTTGTGTTCAAAGATGAAATATTTCACGATATTATTATAAGAGATGATCCTGAGGGGGGGGGAAGGAATAAAGAGTGATTCATACCCCTTTCTACACCTTCAAAATGTGCTTTGGTTTGTTGTAAATATAGGCACTTTGGTCTCCATAATGTTTTTGTTCAGAAAGAGACATCCCATCTGTGATTACTAGATGCCAAGAAAATCTGTTAGTTGTTGCTATTTCCCAGCATGCCAAAATTTGGCTGTTTTGCTTTAAATACTTTGGTGTGACCTTACAAAATGGTTTTTATTCTCCTAGCTTCCAGGGGCCTCCTCTTTAAGATCACAGTCCAGTCATTTTTTCAGTCATATCTGACTTTTCATGACTCCATTTGGGGTTTTTTTGGTAAAGATATTGGAGTGATTTGCTTCTCCAGCTCACTGCCATTTACAGAAGAAGAAACTGAGGCAAACAAAGTTAAGTGACTTGTCCAGGGTTAATTTGAACTCAGAAAGCTGAGTCTTCTTTCCTGTTTAAAATCACTTAGAAATGATTCTAAATCATCCTCTAAAGTCTCATCATAGCATTATTTGACCCTGGATTCTAAAAAGTTATGCCTATGGAGCAAAAATTCAGTGGACCCTAATATGCTAGAAAAACTTTAAATATGAACCTTGTTTAAAAAAAAACTTGCTATATACCATCTGAGGACCAGACTAGAAGGTAACTTTCAGATTAATGGATTTGGGGCAGTCATATAAACTCATGAAGACCAATGCTAAAGAGAGGACTGTTTGCAAAAATTAAAAATGGAACAAATAACCACCATGGATGTTTCAAAATACAAAAAATTAATTCTGTCACCAGTTTCTTGGATGTTCAGTGGATTTATGAACTCTGTATTCCAGGATTTGTCATAAGTGATCCTAGACAATTTGGTGTAATGGAAATACCAATAGATTTAAAATTTAAAAATACTTCTTAATTCAAGTCATGGTTCTATCTTTTGGTCCAGTTTCTGGTCTGGTCTTTTACTAGCTGTATAGTATTAACAAAACAATCTTACTTTTATGAACAAGATTCCTTATCTTTACAATAGATTTGTTACTTGTTATACCCACCTCACAGAGCTGCCATATAAGTCAAAGATTTTATATGTGTATATATATATATATATATATATATATATATATATATATATATAGCTAATCAATAGACTTGTAAATGGTAAAAGTACTATAGAAATGGAATCTATCAAACTTCTGGTTAAGATGATAACTTAAAAAATTATATAGAAACAACTTTCTAACGTAAAACTTGGAAAAATCTGAAAAGAATCCTTAAAAGATCAATGATAAGAAAAACCAGGGAAGCTAGATGGCTTAGTGTATAAAGCACCGGCCTTGGAATCAGGAGTACCTGGGTTCAAATCTGGTCTCAGACACTTAATAATTACCTAGCTGTGTGGGCAAGCCACTTAACCCCATTTGCCTTGCAAAAACTAAAAAAAAAAAAAAAGTAGGTTCCTATATCCAGGTCAGAATTATACAAACACACACACACACACACACACACACACACACACACACACACACACACTAGAGGAGATTTGTCAGCACAAACACCCAGAAATGCAATTGAAGTCAATCAGAATTAGGATCAGAAAGTTAAAAGCCAATAAAAACTTCAAGAAATAGGGAACCAAACTCAAATCCCAACTCTGGGGTGTAAATAATGGAACTAGCCTCCATACGTGGTCCACAGGGAGACATAACCTTGCAATACACACTTCTCAGTCACTGCATTACAAAGTAGAAGATAGGGTCAATTCAGCATTTGGGTGCCAGTGAAAGGGGGAAGGGGTGCACCATGCAGGAGGTCTGACACAAGCTCACTGGAGCTATCAGGAAATAGCAAGTAAGAAAATCAATTCTTCATTGAGAAATATTGGTGGAGAGAAAGACAAGACCGACTGAAGCCAGGAAATGTGGACCACCAGTGAACAGAAGCTAGAAATTGAGAAAAAATGGAGGCATATACCAAGAAGTTTATCAATACCATGATCAATACTGGCACCCAAAATATAGTGGGAATAGCACAAAATAAGGCCCAAGAGTGCTGGAGAAAATGATTTCATGAAAATAAATCATAAATGAAGAACAGGATAAAAAATATGAGAAAACAGAAGAAAACATGAAACAAATAAAATAAATAAATACTATGCATTAAGAGATGTATAAGAACTAAATTCAAAAAAAGAGAATAACACCAATGCAATGTTAAGTTGAACTTCAAAAATAGAATCATAGATTAACCACAAAAACCACAAATCATTAGAAGAAATGAAACAAGAGATGAAGAAAAATAATTATAATATTATAATATAATATAGAGGAATTTCAAGCATTCTTGATAAAAATACAAGAGCTAAGTAGAAACTAGAAAGGTTACTCATTTGCTAAAATGGAGGGGATCAAATAGTGATAGATTTAAATAGGGGAGAAGACAAGTAACCATTCGGAATACTAATATAAATGAGTCACAGAGGAAGCCAAAAAAAAAAAAAAAACACAAGGCCTGGGTCTTAATTTTTTTCTGTTGTTTTTAAAGAAAAAATGGAGGAAACAGGAAATATAGTAGGCAAGAAATAAGACAGAGAGGTAGGAGCTTAATATTTAATATTTAACATAAATTAGTTATATGAGAGTGGTTGGGAGGTAGAGGGTAAATCACTTAACCTTGTTTGCTTTGGTTTCCTCAGCTGTAAAATGAGTTGGAAAAGAAAATTAAAAACCATGCCAGTATCTGTGCTTAAAAAAATATGGTCACACAGAGTCAAACACGACTGAACAACAGCAAACACATGTGTAGGCATTAAGAAACACAGAGATTGGTTGTAAAATACATTTAACTCATCAAAGAAAGACATGATAACTGGTAAAAGAGAGAGGGAGCTTTATTTTAAAATAGAGTCAGAAAAGGAATAGTCACAAGCGAAAGAAACTTCAAATTTAAAAAGTGAACAAGAAGATATAACAACCAATATTAGGGAATGAGGCTTTTTAAAAATTAAAAAGCATGGACAGAGAAGTAGAAAAAGACACCTATAATTACAGATTAAATATTTTTATTAGATTATTTCTCCTCCTCAACTCCTTCTTTGGAAAGAGAATAACAAAAGGAAAAAGAGGGAATAAAATAAGAGATTAGAAGGAAAGAATATGCCACAAGCATAAAAATGAATATGAATTAAATGAATTTTCAGATAAAATTAGTATGTTAAAATATATTCATGTAATGCTAAAAATAAGGTGCTGGAGTAGCTTATTATAATTCTGCTATAATAAAAGGATAGTAATCATGATCTCAAGACAATAATAAAAATAGACATAGTTAAAAAGATAAGCAGAAAAATTCATTATATTTAAAGACAACATAATGAAATTATATTAATATTTAACATGTATGGGATGATTATTACAGCATTTCAATACTTAAAGGGAAACTAATTTAGTTAAACAGAGAATCAAAAAATTATAATAAGGATAAAGTTCAACACACCATTTTCAGACCTAGACAAATCTAACAAAAACAAAAATAAGAAAGAAGTTAAGGACATGATAAATCTTTGGTGATTACTAAATGGAAATATAAAGGAAAATGCCTATTTTAACTTTTCCACGTACTTTTACAAAAATTGACCCTGTGAAAAGGCACAAAATGCCTCATAAACAAACATAAAAAACACAAATATTAAAAGCATTTTTGCTGACTACAACACAATGAAAATTACAGCTAATAAATGACATTTGAAGGAAAGATTAACCAAATATAGACCAAATGATATAATCTGAAAGAACTCGTGAATCAAAAAAACAAATCATAGAAAGAATAGAGAATTCTATTAAAGCAATTCTGACAATGAGGAAAAGAATACCAAAAAATTTGTGTATCTAGCCAAAGTAATTCTTAGAAAAAAAATTCATAATTTTCAACAATAAAATAGAAAAATAATAACTCAATTAATTGGGATAATTGAAAGGGAAAGGACAACCTATTAAAAAAACTCATAATACTTTTTGTCATAGTTAAGAACAGAAAACAAAGTAGAGCCCATCAATTGAGGAATCACTGAATAAACTATGATGTGAACAGAATTAAATTTTACTGTGCCTTAAGAAATGATAAAAGAGGCAGTTCAGAAAAACCTGGAAGAACTTATATGAAATGATTCAGAATAAAATAAGTAGAATCAATCCAACTATTTCTATAATGGCTTCACCAATATAGAGGAAAATAATTGTGATGTGTGTCAAATATATGTATATATGTTCAATGTATATATTTTATATATTCAATGAAATGTCCAATCATAAGTCTATAAGTCTAATGAGAAATCATTATTCAAATCTCTTGGCAGAACAGTGCTATACTTGAGGTTCAAAATAAGCTAATACAGCTTCAAAGATGGCCAATGTGTCATTTTGTTTTGTATGACTATGGTTATTTGTTATAAATGAGGACCCAATTTATTTTGAATTAGGAAGTAATTGAAAATAGTGGAGTAATGATAATTCTGTTTTTAAGAAAAAGATTCACTGAATGTCACTTCAAAGACTGTGAATGGGTCATTAAAAATAAACAGAATGCCCAAAGGTTAATAAAACTGTTCATACCCTTTGACCCAGCAATTCCAATTCTAGGTCTATATCCAGAAGAAATCATAAAAAAAATAGGAAAAGTCCACATATTCTAAAATATTCATAGCAGCTTTTTCATAGTGGCAAAGAATTGCAAATTGAGGGGATGCCCTTCATTTGGGGAATGGCTAAACAAGGTACATGAATACTATGGAATATTATTGTTCTATAAGAAACCATAAATGATTGGGCTCTAGAGAAGCATGAAATGACTTACAGGATCTGATGCTGAGTGAAGGAAGCAGAACCAAGAGAACAATATACACATTAACAACAACATTGTGAGATGATCAACCTTGATGGAAGCAGCTACTCTCAGCAGTTCAAAGAGCTAGGACAACCATATTAGACAGGCTATGAACAATGTTATCCCCATCCAGAGAAAGGAAAACAAAACAAACAAAAAATAAAACAAACCCTCAGAATCAAATGAACACTTTATAAAACTCATCATATATATATATATATATATGTATATATATATATATATATATATATCGCTTTCCCTTATTCCTAAATGACTAATATATAAGCATGTTTATCCAAAATATGTATGTACAATGATAACCTGACTGTTCACCACTGAGGGAGGGGGTGGGAAGGGAGGGCGGAAGGAACTTTCGCAACAAAAATAAACATGTGTATATGGATGAAAATGAATAAATAGATTTGTAAAAAAATAAACAGAAGAGAAGAAAATTCAGAGGGGGCATAGACAAACAAGGTGCCATAGAAAGCTCTATGTGAAATTTAGATAGTATTTTCCTCTTTCTTTTCATTGAACAGAGAAATGTTCACATCTGTTGTTGTTTGTCAAGTTCATAACGATCACAAAGAAAATTAAAATTAATGAATTAATGTGTCTTAAGTGTCTTTGATGACAATGACCTTTATCTGTTTAGATTTTCAAAATTCCCTCATCAATTCAGGATCATTCATTTTTACTCAGATTCATAATTTTGTCAATGTGTGCAACTTATGATGTAAAATATCTCTACATGGATAAGATAAGCCTATAGGACTGAGAGATTAAGTAACTGGCTCATGATCACTATGTATCAAAGGCAGAACTTGAACACAACTCTTCCTCTTTCCAAACCCAGTCTGCTAACATATATGTGTGTGTGTGTATGTATGTATGTATATATATATATATATATATACACAACTGAACATTAACAACATTACATATATATATATGTGTGTGTGTGTGTGTGTCTGTGTATGTGTATATATATATATATATATATATATATATATATATATATATATATATATGTAGGTTATAAATTCTTTTTACACCAGAGATCCTCAAACTTTCACTTTCTTCATACTTTGTCAAGTTGCATTACTCTGCTAATTCTATAAAATGAACTATGATTTATAATATATTTTTTGTTTTGTCTCTGTCACTTTTTGACTTGTATGACCTCAGTTTCTTCATGGTCTGTTCTTGACAGGGAAACCTCCTTAATAATCTCCAGAATCTAAACCAGATTATGGAATGGCAAATTCAATGTGGAGGCAAATTCAGGAGGAGGAGGTTACTGTCTCCTCCCTGGATCAACATTTTTAAATTCAATCATTAGCTTGTTTTCCCTCATCAATGCTTTTAGTGATCCCAAGAACAAGTGCTCTTCTCAGAATCCCTTAAAAAGGATATTTATAGCTAATAAACAGGATATTATAGTTAGTAAATATCCAAGGCCAGGTTTTAACTCAGGTGAAGGTGTAAAGCAAGTCCTTTAACTTCTCAAACTCAATTTCCACAGCCATAAAATTATAACAATTTTATCAATGAGGATCAAATGAGTTGGCATATGAAAAGTACTTTTCAAATATTAAAGAGCTACATAAATGCTGACTATTAGTAGGTTTATCAAATTTCACAAGTTTCACAAAGAGTACTAGTTAATATATTGGATGACAAAAAATGGCATACAAAGATATCAACAAGTTTAATAAAAGACAAATCTAATAAGATTAAATTTAATAAATCCTACACATTGGTTGAAAAAATCATTTGTGCATGTATAAAAAGGGAGATATGACTAAACAATAATTTCTTTTTGAAAAAAGGCCAAAGGTATTTTATTTTACTGCAAGTTCACTATTAATTAACATCATGACATTTAAAAAACCTAATCAATTATTTTTATGGAAAGAGGAAGATTGCCTTTGAGATAAGAAAACCCTATCCTCCAAAGCAGAATAGAATTTTCTCTACAACTTGTAGTCTTTGCTTAGAATCACTATGATATTAAATGACTTGTCTATACACAAAAAGTCAGCATAGGCTGGATTGAATTTAAGGTCAGTTCTCTGTCCACTCTGTCCACCAGGCTACAGTAATGAAAGAATAGTATCCAAAAGGATAGATGTAATGATATATTCTGTTCAGACCAAATCTAGAGATAATGTCCTGTTCTGGATGCTACATTTTAGAAGAGATATTTGCAAACATAATTATGTTCAGAGGAATGTGATGGGGAAGTTGTGGTGATGGAGGGACTCATTAATCTCTATAAACCTCAAGTGGAGGAATTGGTAATCTTTATTCTAAAGAAAATTAAGGGAGGACATTATCATGATTTTCAAGTGCTTAAAGGGCTTTCATGTGGAAGAAGGATTACATTTACTGTACTTGAGCCCAGAGTGGAAAGCGAACAGGAGATAAAATTCAGCACAATTAAAAAAAAACATTCTCAATAATTAGAACTTTCCAAAAATGGATTAGAAATCATTGAGAAGTAGTTGGCTCCCTCATGAGAGTTGATCAAGTGGAGGTAAGATAACCATTTACTGGAAATGTTTTGAAGGTGATCTATAATTCAGAGAAAAGGTTATCTGTGAACATCCCTTGCAACTAGGTTCTGTCATCCTACCAATAGTTCATATTAATACAATTATAATGGATACTAACTCTAAATATTGGTGGATATGAACTCAATATTGTAAAACTAATTTCTCAGGTAAAACTTCAAAAACATGATTTTCCAATTAAAAAAATCCTTTACTGTAAAGAAATGACTTTAATTGCTATTAACTATGTTATTCACTTTTTTGTAATTTCTGACCTATTCCATTCATCTTGTCTTCTTTCTTAGGACAGACACAAATAGAAACTTCAGGGAATCAGAGACAACAGGTCACTGTCATCAATTTCAGGGTCTTTGTTTGACTCCTTGCAGATAAATCACTCTATATCACAAGAAAAAATATTTATAAAGTGTTCTTTAGCCTTTAATCAAAGGGATGAGGGTGCACCTCAATGGGGATTGGACTCTTTTTAGATCCTTGCTAAACTGTAAATTTTTTAAGAAGGTTGATATCTTATTGAAACTCTCTATCTCTTCAATATATCCAACGTGCTCCACATAAGAACTATCTCAGCATTTGAGATAAGAACTAAATGCATCCAAGGCCAGTTTCTTGACAACCAAAATAAAAAAGCTAATCATTTTTTTTAAATTTTTTTTTAGTGAAGGGTTATCACTGATACAAGAAACTCTAGATGGAGAACTCTTTCTACCAAAAGCAGATCAGAATCTTCTCAATAACTTATAGTTTTTCTCTTTAGAGAAAATCAAAATTTTAAGATAAATTCATTTGGAGGTAGGGTAAGAGGGTAGAACTCACCTGTAGGGGCTCAGGGAAAGAAAATGTGCTATTGGTTTACTAGCTTACTAGCAGCTAGGGGGCAAAATGAGTAGCATATTGTTCTTGAAAGACATGAGTTCAAATACTGCCTTGGAAACATACTAGTGTGATACTAGACAAGTCATGTAACCTACTTCAGATAGTTTTCTCATCTGTAAAATGGGATAATAAAAATATTTACCTCACAGACTTTTATAAAAATATATACATGCATGTGCACATATGTATATGTGTACATGTATGTATGTGTTTGTTTTGAAATTATCAAGTGATATATAAATGCTACTTATTATTATTATGACTACATCATCATTATAATTACTACTACTATTACTACTACTGCTGCTGCTGCTGCTGCTGCTGCTGCTGCTGTTGCTCCTGCTGCTGCTGCTGCTATTGCGACTACTACAGAGATTTTATAGCTCTTTAAAAGTTCAGCATCCCTGTTACCGACTACAGTTATGACTCTGCTCTGAACATAATAGGCACTTAATGTTTGTTGACTTGTGAATGATTGACAAGGAGATAAAAGAATTACCTGTAGCTCTTCATTTTATTCAGGTAACATTAATAATTTCTCATAGTGCAACGTATTCAAATTGCTTACACCTTCTAACACCGTTTGCCCAAAAGAAAATGAAATTACAAGCATAAGGGATATAAGTTACATAAAGCATTGGAAATACTGGGAAAGAAAGCTCTGTCATTGCATATATATATATAGAAAAGGCCAGTGCCCATTTGGAGTTTCCCCTACCATAATTCATATTGCAGTCCGTTTAACAATAGTTGTGTTTTTTTCCTTATTTACATGGCACATTTCTTCTGATGAGCTAGAATTATTTTATTTTTAAAATTGATAAAACCTCACACTAACCTAGTAAATTTGAAGATTTTCTTATTCCACTTTTCCATATGGGAAAAAGGAAGGCACTGAACATTAAATCAGTTTCTTAGGAACCATACTAAAGTGTCAAAACAGGAAGACAGTTTTAGTCCCATGGACTCTAGCCCTATTCACTAGCTATTAAATCTGCATGTATCTGTGGTGAAAAAAACTGGATGAAATAATGAGTAAACATGCAAAAATAATCAAGTTGAGAGAAAGAAATTATTGGAGTAAATGTGAAGATATTATTTGGGAAGAAAACACACTTAAGACAAGAAATTTAGCTTTTTCTATTGAGATACAAAGGTATATTGCATTCTCTCTCAGAATTTATTAGCTATGAATTTATTCTCTCTTCCAATGCACTTATATATTTTGTTTTAGCCATATTTATGAAATTTAATATTTTTGGCAAATCATCGTATTTTGAACTAGTTCTTTAGTTACAAAATTTCTTTGATGATTTCTATGTATAAACTAAATCACCACTAAGACTACCCATCTGACCCATATCTACATCATTATCTTGGGTTTTTTATTCAGGCATACCCTGGATCTTATGTAATTTACATAGGTACAAAAATTAAAGTGACATCTTTGCACTTAAACAAAATGTCACAAATTGCTTTATGGAAAAAAGGTTAAAATTAGAGTATTTCCCTCATCCTAGTTCCCTGTTCACTCAAATACTCTCTCTTTGTAATTCATGCCCCTCAAGAGAGCTACAGAATGTAAGGAGTTATTAGCTCCTTAAATGTAGATTAGTATGGAAGAATAGATTCACTCTGATGCTTCTAATTTTGATTTCATCAAAGTCTCAAAGACTTTGATCTCATGTCATAACTTCATCAGTGTCTTTTTTCTTTCATCGGTGATTCAATCAATACTACATATCCTACAATAATGTTTTCTAATGTAAGAAGTGGGAAATGACAGTCCATCTACATTAATCTAGGAAATGTATGTATTTGAGATAGAATCAAAATTGAAATTCAAGAACCTCTTTTGTTTGACCTTTTTTGATTGCAACAATGGTCTCAATGAAAGGGCAGACTCACATAAATTAAAGAGCATAGAGTGGTCTTAATGTCTATGCATATTATATAAGAGACAGGATGCATATAAATTACTAATGCATGAAAGTAATGCATATAAATGAACCACTAATCATGACTCGATCACTCAAACTTTTTTCAAATTGATAGCATGAGCAAAGCTCTGTCTACATTATGAACTCTGCACATACTTTATGACTGATTACAGTAAATCATGTCTCCTTGGATTTCTCCCTCACTATAAAGTATAACAGGCAAAAGAGAGGAGAATTTAAAGCTAATAAAATCAACATAAGTGTCAAAGATCTCTTGTGTATTTGAATGATAAATACTAGGTATTTAAATAAAAATAAAATGCTCCAGAGATTTGGTGTCAGCCAGGACTATGGATAGTTTCAAATATCTTCCATGTCTCTTTCAACATCTATCAAAATTATTCAGCTATTTTCCCACCATACCAGAATTAATTTTGAAATATGTTCTGAGAAGAATCTTTCTTTCTCTGGAAGGAGGAAGATAGAAGTCTTTATTCTTTTCTAAACAAAGTTGGGGAGTTGGTGGGGATGGTAATATCACATCATTTCTAGGAGTTAGTTGTAATTCAATGTGATATTTGCAAAAAATATAGGTAATGGCCATGAATAAATAATAGATGTTGTTGTTGTTGTTGTTGTTCAGTCATTTCAGTTGGGTTTGACTCTGTGACCTCATTTGGAGTTTTCTTGGCAAAGGTACTGGAGTGGATTGCTATTAAATCTCATGGAAGGGGTATAAATTGAGCTCAAAGTCTTTAGGGACCTTTGAAAACTGAATGTAGTTTAAAATTGCATTGAGTCCTCTAGAAAGCAACATCTGATTTTGATGCAGATTAAATTCTACCCAAAAGCAATTTTGCAAGCTCTTCTTTACATCTCATAATTTCACTTTCCCTTTTCAATTATTTTCTTTAATTCCTATGAGCAACAGTGTGATGATTGACTTCCTTTACAAGCTGCAAGAGATGATATATTCTATGATGTAACCATCCTAAACACTCCAAGCTTATAGGGGAAATCTGAAAGACCACAAATGTCTTTTCTAGAGAAAACCTTTATTGACTTCTACCCAGCAATCCTCTAAATTACATAAACAACCCCTTGTATTGATCTCATAAGTTATGGTAATGCTACATAAGCATTTATTTCTCTTGTTTCATATTTAAATAGAATTTCTTTTATGCTAGTAATTACCTGGTAATGCTGAATCAATCTGTAAAATGTGTTTCTAGGATGGCTTCAGAAAATCTTGTGAGTTCCCCTTTGCACAGCCAGCATTTCTTACAGTATAAGTCTGCTGGACTGTTACCTGGCATCATAGAACAAGGAGACAGATACAAGTCACATTTGACAGAGTCAGTGTATATACTGGCATTTAGACAAGATAATCTTTGGATTTATGGTAGATATTCAGAAGTTCTAATATTTTTACCAATTTAGGTGCAAACACAAGGAGCATTCTTTATGCGAATTTACATTTAAAACCCTTGCCTTTTCTGGTCCACCTAGAATTAGAGACTATAAATCTCAACAATTATTCCTTTGTGATATAGTTTATCTGGTTTTAAATCCTTAATTAGTCACACTTGTAGACTCAACTTTAGTTGTTCTAATAGATTATTTTAAGTCCTAATATGATGTTAAAGAAATTATATTTTGCATAATTTCTGAAAATGTGAAAAGATGAAGTCTAAAAAAGTTGTATATTTCTGATAGGAATTGTAGTACAAAATTTTTTTATGGAATGTAGTCTTTTAATTAAAATGTATGGTACTTAACAGGACAGTTTCTATACAGATGAATGCTTACTGATATCATCTTCTATATTTAGACAGATGATCTTTCCAAGAGGAAAATAGAGAGCCAATAAGGAGGATCCCATCAAAAGAGAGGTAAGTTACTATGGTTACTTTTCAAGGGTTTAAGTAACAGTGAAAAGGTGTTCCACGCCAAATGGACCCATCCCAGAGCAGGACCGTGTACATTGTAGCATGTATTTAGACCACCCATAGCTGCTAAATCAGCTTGGGGCTCCATTCTGTCATTCCAGAATGACCTGCATGCATTCCAACGGGTTGCTGGCTGCCTTGAGTCTCCCAGCAGCACAGACAGCATTACAAAGTCAAATGGGTTGGTGAAAGGAGAGGGGATTTTAGAAAAGGGAAAAAAAACTTCTTCCAAAATCAAACCTAAAATGGATGTACAGGTCTCTTAACATGAACCAGTCTTGGTTATTTATGAACAGGAAAATGCTCTATATAATCTAGAAGAAGCTTTGACTTTCCAGCAGAGGTCCCAAACAACATGCCTAGCTCTCCTAGCAAAAACCAAAAGGTGGTTTGGCTAAGCCAAAGGTAATTATACCTAGAAAGTGATAAGCAACTGACTGACATACCTTGCAAGCAGGGACCACCAACCAGGAGACAGATAGTCCACCTGTTTTGCAAAGATGTAGGTGTTCTTCTTGTGTTTTGCCTTTGTACTCTATAGTCTGGCTTCGATTGGGGCTGTTGCTCTTCCGGCTGACTTGGCCAGGGGCAGCAGTCGGGTCGCAAGAAGAGCTGTGTCGGGCAGCGCGGCGGCGGCGGCGGCGGCGGCGGCGGCGGTGGCACCAGCAGCGTGGACTCACAGCCTTGGGCTCCTGCAGGTTCTTTCAGTCACTGAAGCCTAGCTCACCTCCCCTCCCTTAGAGCAGGAGGCGGACGTCCAGCTGTTCTCTTCTCGTATTGGACCAGAGGGAGCAGATGTTACCCCGTTGCTAGGAGAGTTGCTAGGAGGTGATGACGCCCCTCAGCATCTCAGAAGCAACTTGTGTAGGTTTGATTTTTTGGCCTGGGGTACCCTAATAGAGCTGAGGCAGGAAACGCGGGGTGGAGAATGGGAACGAAAAGGCAGAAAAGGGAGTAAAGGTAGTGACTGCCTAGGACTAGGAGGAAATTTGAGACTGAAAAGCAGCAAGTTGGAAATGAGATGGAGGAAGGGCTTAGATGTTTAAATCGGGCTTGAGACGAAAATGCAAGGAACCTCTCTCTCTCTCTCTCTCTCTCTCTCTCTCTGTGTGTGTGTGTGTGTGTGTGTGTGTGTGTGTGTGTGTGTGATTTAAAGAAGGGATCTGGTGGAAAGAAGGATAAGGGGAAGGCAAGGGGGAGGGGAATGTACACACTTCCTAGACGAGCAAAGCCTAATAAGATAGTCAAGAAGACCTGCTGGTTCCTCAACCCTGCACCCCAGCTAGAGTAGTGGGAATGTTCTCTCCAACCCCAAATGGAGACAGGAGGTACCTTCTTTCCAGCCTCACTCAGCAGGGCCCGAGTGAGATGGAGGATCCAAAGTGATCCTCTGGGAAAACCCCATAAGTGTATGGGCTCTACCACACTCCCGGCTCCATCGGTGCCTCCTAAGCCCCTAGAGTAGGCTCCTGGATCTAGAGAGGTTTTCCTCAGAGTGTCTTGCTGTCAGGCCTGGGAAGGAGAGACACAGTTCAGGGAGGGATCAGTTTGGATGATTTGTCCCAAACACTTGAGAGAGAAACTGGCAAGGAGACTGGAAGTGGAGAGTGGTGAGAAAGGAAGAAAAGGGAGGGAAGAGAGAGGAAGGGAAGGAATGTAGTGCTAAGAGGAGTGCACAGGAAGTGGGGAGTAATTGTAGAATCTGGTGTTTCTGAACCTCCAAAATGTAGGAGAGAGATCGAGAGAGAAAGAGACAAAGAGATGGAGACAGAAACAGACACAGACAGACTGAGATTGTGTTGGATGAAAGACAAAAACACACAGAGAGGAGAGACAGACAGACAGACAGGTAAGAGACACAGATGGAGATAGGGACCTAGTTTCTAATCTGAGTCTTTCACTTACTTGAGTATAACATCTCTGTAACCCTCAATCTTTCCATCTGTTAAATGTGACCAATATTACTAATCTGCTTGCATAATGGATAGTGCTGGGCTCAGAATCAAGAAGAGGATCTCAGTCTGACTCTTACCTCAGACACTTAATAGCACTGTGACCCTGAGCAGGTCACTTAACCTCAGTTCTTCATCTGGAAAATGGGGATAATAATAGAACCTACTTCACAATGCTGCTGTTAGGATCAAATGATATGATAAATACAAGTGTTTTGCCAATCTTTAAGTGCTATATAAATGTTAGCTATTTTTATTACTCTCAATAATCTGGACAATGCTATGATAATAGCTGTCCAGAGGCTGCTACAATACTAGCTGTTAGACTTACCACTATCACAAAAAGGTGCTTCCCTTTGTCCTCTCTAACCCTTCCCTCCAATGTATCTGGAAGAGAAAACAGAGATGAATTTGTAGGGGTTGTCATGGAAGCAAATCAGATCCTGCTCCTGACATTCTCCTTCATTACCCTCCCAGCCCCAGAAAAATAAATTTAGGACCAGGTTTCTCTGTCTGTGTCTAACTTGTATTCCATGCACTAACACTGACCATGTACCACCACTTAGTAGCATACTACTAAGAAAAGACTTCAAAGGAGAGGCTGCCTTGTGTAGTGTCACTCCAACATCTGAAGCATAATTTAAAATACCTTTGGAACACTACCCTTGTCCAAAGTAGCTGCCCTAGAGTGTTGGAAATATATTACTGTCATGCTGCCTGGAATCCCACCAATTAAGAGATGCATTTGTGTTAATGAGTATCCCCTTTCAAAATGCAAATATCCTGTCCCCTACAAATTAGTTCCTGTAACTGTAAGGACTGTAGAAGACTATCAGTCCTTCACTTCTTAGTGTAAATTTAACCAATTCACCACTTCCCCTACACACACACACACACACACACACACACACACACACACACACACACACACACACCGCTAAATAAGAGAATGGAAATTTTTAACAGAATGGGAGAAGTGGAGGGTGTAGAGATAATTTTGCAGCCTAGAGCAGTAGTCAGAAGTCTTCATGAAAGTATTCAGAGTTAGAAACTGACAGGTAAAAAGAGGGACAAAGAAAAGGAAGTGAGAAGTCATCATAATGATCCATAGAATTTAGCCTGTAGTTGTGCTTACTGGGCTGAGAAATTATATATATTCACTGAGATTTGAAGTAGATCCTCAAAATGTCCTCCCTGATGGCTGAGAAGACAAGTGAATAGATTTGGGGAAATAGGGATGAAATCAATGAGAAGATGACTGGAACACTGGCAGTGCCACTTTCTACCAACTGAGATTCCTCAACAATAGAGTGAATTTAAATGCACTTACTCCTCAATTCTGCCTCTTAACATCCTCAGATGCCCTCAGGCCTCTACTCCAGTGCCATTTCCTTTCCAAAATCCTTCTTAAATATCACCCCCCATCACAGACAGCTTAATACACATTTAGTGTGTCTGCATTATATTTATGCATCTGATTAAGTTTTATTTACCATTAGAATATAAGCTCCTTGAGAGCAAAGATTGGCTTTGGTTTTCTTTGTTCTGCCAATCTTACACCAGTATATTTTGATCAATTAATAAACCATATGATGAATTGCATTATATTATTTAGCTCATGGAAAGTCCAAGAATCCCTACCAAGGCTCCCATTCATAAGTGAAGACCCCTGGAGTTTGAGTGCATGTCCCTTCAGGGTACTAGGGGCACTTTGAAAGAATCTCTGAGGTGATTCTCTACTACCATCAACTCAAAGCTCTATCGGTATGACCCACCCTATCGTCAAACTATATTTGACAATAAGTCAGCCTTAAGTAGACTTTATAAAAGAGTGTTTTAGGGTAGTACATTGAGTAGTGAAACCATCACCAGTTGTCCTGACCAATGAAAGTCTTAGCACTGAACTCTTATGACTGTAGAAGAAAGTGGATTGATAAATTTATACAACTCTGCCTCACCTAAATTCAAGTCAAGACATCAACCTCCTGATGTCTTTGGTCCTCTTCAAGAATGAAGGATGAGGGGTGGCTAGGTGGCGCAGTGGATAAAGCACTGACCCTGGAGTCAGGAGTACCTGAGTTCAAATCCAGTCTCAGACACTTAATAATTACCTAGCCGTGTGGCCTTGGGCAAGCCACTTAATCCCATTGCCAAGCCAAAACCTAAAAAAAAAAGAATGAAGGATGAACAAAACAAAAACCATATTGATTAGTCGGTTTTAAAAAAAATTGGCTCATTATAAAGCATCAGTCATCAAAAGTGTCTGGAATTGGCTAAGAAATAGAGTGGTATATCAGTGGAATAGACTAGGTACAAAGAGATAGCAGGAAGTGATTATAGTAATTTGTTGTTTGTTAAACCCAAGAGAGTCCAGCTTTTGGCATAAAAATGCTCTCTTCGATAAAAACTGTTGGGAAAATTGGACATTAGTATGGTAGAACCTTGGATTAGACCAACAACTACATCCTACACCATAATAAGATCAAAATGGATTCAGGATTTAGACATAAAAAAACAATATTATAAGCAAACTAGGAGATCAAGAAATAGTTTACCTGTCAGATCTATGGAAAGGGAAGCAATTTATGACCAAGGAAGAGATGGAGAAAATCATTAAAAAAAACTAGATAATTTTGATTACATTAAATTTAAAAGCTTTTGCACAGACAAAACTGTAACCAAGATCAAAAGAAATGTATTAAATTGGGAAACAATTTTTATAACTAGTATTTCTGACAAAGGATTCATTTCTAAAATATATAGAGAACTGAGTCAAATTTATTAAAAAAAAAAGCTATTCCCCAATTGACAACTGCTCAAAGGATATGCAGAAGCAATTTACAGATGAGGAAATCAAAGTGATATGAAAAACTGCTCTGAATCATTAATTAGAGCAATGCAAATTAAAGAATCTCTGAGGCACCACCTCACACCTCTCAGACTGACGGATATGACCAGAAAGGACAATGATCAATGTTGGAAGGGATGTGGGAAATCTGGGACACTAATATGTTATTGGTGGAGCTGTGAACTCATCCAGCCTTTCTGGAGAGCAATTTGGAATTATCCCCAAAGGGCAATAAAAATGTGCATACCTTTTGATCCAGCAATACCACTACTGGGTCTATACCCTGAAGAGATCATGGGAAAAGGGTAAAAACATCACTTGTACAAAAATATCCATAGCAGATCTGTTTGTGGTGGCAAAGAATTAGAAATTGAGTAAATGTCCATCAATTGAACAAATTGTGGTATATGTAGGTTATGGAACACTATTGTTCTATTAGAAACCAAGAGGGATGGGAATTCAGAGAAGCCTGAAGGACTTGCATGAACTGATGCTGAGCCAGATGAGCAGAGCCAGAACACTGTATGCAATAATAGCAACATGGGGTTGATGATCAATATTTTTTTTTAGATTTTTCAAGGCAATGGGGTTAAGTGGCTTGCCCAAGGCCACACGGCTAGGCAATCATTAAGTGTCTGAGGTCGGATTTCAACCCAGGTACTCCTGACTCCAAGGCTGGTGCTCCATCCACTGCACCACCTAGCCACCCCGGTTGATGATCAATATTAATGGACTTGCTCATTCCATCAGTGCAACAATCAGGGACAATTTTGGAGTATCTGTGATGGAGAATATCATCTGTAACCAGAGAAAGAATTGTAGAGTTTGAACAAAGATTAAAGACTATTTACCTTTAATTAAAAAAAAGTTATGTAACTTCGCTATCTTTTATATTTTATTTTTTTTCATTAAGGATATGATTTCTCTATCAACACATTCAATTTAGATTAATGTATAGCATGGAAACAATGTAAAGACTGTCAGACTGTGCCTTCTGTGGAGGGTAAGTGGAGGGAAGAGAGATTAGGGGAAAAATTGTAAAATTCAAAAAGAAGAGAGAAAAAAGAGGGGAGGAGAAAGAGAGAAGGAAGGAAGGAAGGAAGGAAGGAAGGAAGGAAGGAAGGAAAGAAAGAAAGAAAGAAAGAAAGAAAGAAAGAAAGAAAGAAAGAAAGAAAGAAAGAAAGAAAGAAAGAAAGAAAGAAAGAAAGAAAGAAAATTACCTCATCAAAAAGTATCACATAAACAGAGTTCAAGGAAAAATAAGTTTCATATACTTAGATACCACATATGCAAAGGGAGGAACTTACAGGTCCTGATAGCCATAGATCCTCTTTCTTAAGCTCAATGACTCTTCACCAAGTCTGTGCTTGGTTTCTAATGTAGACACCACTACTAGACACTGCTGGTGCAAATAAATGATGCTAGAATGCTAATGAAAGTATAAGAAATCTAAAATTATCTAGAGAACCTTCAAAGCTCCAAAAGTCCTTCTCCAACCAAGAAAGGGGAAATCTTGTAAACATTAAATCTAAGGTGGTCTGCCCTCCTCCCCAAAATAAAACCTGGAATATTTCTTGTGAGAGAATTCAGCTATAACTTGCTCTATTTTCTGTAATGAATTCATTTTCAACTAGCTTGCTAATTAATAGTTAATCCCAAATTTACAGACAATTTGGCTTTCTGAGACTGTTTTTGGAAGCTTTTATGAAGGAGAAAAATCTTCCTAGGGCATGGATAAATGCAGTGAGAAGTTATTTTGACGTATCATAACCAACTCCATCTTGTTTTAATCTTCCATTTTGTGACTGAATTGTTTTCCCTATTAGGTTGTTTTTTGTATGCTGTTTTTGATAAGATAAGCACTTCTATGGTATCATATAGTTGCATAAACAATATATATTTAATCTTAAATAACTGATAAGCAATTGTGATCCTTCAAATAGGAAGACCCACCAATGAAAAATTAACAATTTAGTTTCCTTTTTATCATGTTTATGTAATAAAGTACCAATCAAATTATATGATAAATTATATAATAAATTATAGATCAGAACTTGGAGATAACTAGAAAGTACCCTGCCAGAAATATAAAACTAGGACCAAAGACTATTCAATACTCAAGTGACTCTAGTACCCTACATCCTCTTGAGAGCAGTTCTGATTGGTGGAAATCTAACAGAATGCTACCCACCCTGGGAGGGAGACATACCTCCAATTGGACACTGGTATGAAACACCTCTAGCATTCTGTGACCTTTAGGAATCAGATTGGTAATTTATGACTAGAAAGATTGATGTTCATATTATTGAATAGATAATAAAAAGTAATTGCTTGTGCACTGATGAGTGGAAGTCTTATTTAGTATTCTAGTTGCACTAGTTGTGTGGCAAATCAATATTAGCTGTGTTAATCAGCTTAGTAAGCCAGTAAACGATGTGCTCACCATCATGCAGCTACCATAGTTATATGTTTGCACAGCCTAGAACTCTATTCTCATAACTAGGACTTTTTCACATGTAATCTAAGACTTATGAATGAGATTGATTGGGTTGAATAAATCAATCACTCCATCCTTCCAATTATCCTGTTTTAAAAGGCTATATTGACTCATAAACCACCTGAGACAAGGACCAATGCTGTAAACACTTAATATCCTACAGGGTTAAGGCAGGATGGTATGGTAACAAAATCCCTGGAGATAATCATAAGTCTTGGACATGACAGAAGTTCCCTGGTCCAGCTCCACAATTTGTGACCTTCTGTAAGTAATTCTATTTCTCTAAATCTCATATTCATTTCTGTAAAAGGGGGATAATGGAAAAGCACTGCAGGTTCTGCTTTGGAGATTGGAGACTTGGGCAGAACCAAAGCTAACCAGTTTGATAATGTCTTTGATTTTGAATTTCTGGAACTGCTTCTGAAGGCTTTATTGGGAGAGGGTCTTCTTCAATATCAGTCCCAGGAAGTCAGTTCCAGAAAAGTGCCAGTCATCAGCTTGTAGAAAGAGACTATAGACATTGCAGGTGTTTTTCGAACAAAATCCCCTATAATTTCTTTGACAAAACTTTCTTCAACTACTGATGTTTTACCTAGACTTGCTCCTCAATGTTTAGCATACTCCCACCCTTTTGTACTCTCTTGTACCTGAGTGATTATGAATCTGACTGTTCCTGATGTACAAACCTGCTTCCTCACCCTCAATCACCTGCTCCTATCTTTCTAACTACTTCAACCCAAACCTACTAATGTTCCACTCTAGATCTGTATACCTATTCCCACTATGTCTTATTAAATTTCTCTTCCATAATTAAGAAACTTCCTTTCATCTTAACCTCTTTCTCACTTCTTTCTCTCCTGACTCTCAATGAGACCCAGCTCTCCCTTGATAACACTCCCTTTATGACCCTCATCACAGTTTCCAATATGAGTTATACTTTCACTCACCTATGATTCCTAGAAGCTTTAGGTTATAGAGCAGTCACACCTCAGTAAAAGTCTCAGAAGACAGGCCAAAGCAAAATGTAGAAACCCTTTAAGCTTCAAATCTAGTGAGTTAAAAATGTGTCTACCACAAGAATTTGAAGACCTTCCCCAGTGGAATGGATGAATGAGAACTATTCGTTCCAAAAACCATGAAGGTAACAGGCTCTGTGGAACACTTAGACCTTGGTCTGGCATCAAAGATTCTAAACACATCCACTGCATCTTAAACCATTACCAGTCATCTTGATTTTGATGTGGTACTCTATTCTTCAATGACTCTTAAATAGAGAATGAGGCTTATAACTTTGTATAATTCTCTTACTTAAAGCCAATGCACAAGTAAAGAAATCATTAGTCCTTTTCAAAAGTGAAGGACTAACATACCTCATAGACTCACTTCCACACTTTCTGAAGGAAAAGCCAACACATAAAAGGGGGCAAAAAAAGATGACACATAACTTTTAAAAGAGAAAAAAAGGATCATACAAATGGTCACTAGTGCTATGAAGTAGTAGAAAGAGACTACAGCCACAATTTGGAGAAGTAAGGGATGCAGACATTGCTCTCTGATATTTTATTATTGTTCAGTAATTTTAAACATATTCAGTTCTTTGTGACCCTATTTAGTATCTTCTTGGCAAAGATGGAGGAATTTGTCATTACCTTCTCTAGCTCACTTTACAGATTTGAAAACTCAGGCAAACAAATTAAATGCTTTTCCCAGAGTCACATAGCTAATGAGTGTCTGAATTTGAATTCAGGTAGATGAATCCTCCCCACTCAAGGGTCCATATTCTATAGTTTACTTTGTAAATGAGATAAAATATCTTGTGTGATCTTAACAACTCTTGGAGATAGTGTTATTACTATCTCCATTTTACAGTAGAGAAAATTGAGGCAGACAGAGAACAAATGACATTCCCAGGGTTATACAACTAATAAATGTCAGAGTCTAGATTTTAACCCAGCTCTTCTCAACTCTAAGTTCAATGTTTTATCTAGAGCACCACATAGCTGTCTATAATATTAAGTAGATATGAAGTCTGAAAAATAAATGCGAACAGTTACAGTAATGAAAATAGAAAATATGCTTAAGGGGGGCAGCTAGTTGTCACAGTGGATAGAGCACCAGTCCTGGAGTCAGGAGGACCTGAGTTCAAATCCAGTTTCAGATAATTAATAATTGCCTGGCTGAGTGACCTTGGGCAAGTCACTTAACCCCATTGCCTTCAATAAATAAAAAAAAAATGTAAAAGAAAAAAATTTAAGATTCCTGTACTTTACTCTTCACTTAGGGTGTTTACAAATTCCTCAATATGCTTCATTTTTTAAATAATATTTGTATAATAAGAGGGTAGGACAAATCTTTCACAAAGCTTTAGAATTCATCCAAATTTAAATCTTGCTGCAAACAAATCTTATTACTCCCTTGAGGTAATCATAGCCTTAATGCTAATCCCATCTGCTGTCCCATATCTGTTTACTAAAAGGAATGAGGTGCTTTTTATTACAAAAGAAATAACATTTAAATTCACCAATACTCTAAAACTTCATCCTAGCCCTTCTATTTAAACCACTTCTCCAGATCTCACTGGAAGAACCCAAGGGAAGCTTCAGTGAAACTGAGAAACTTGGAGGAATTATATGATTTTTATGACTCTAATAAATATCTGCTTAAGAATAGTAGGGGAGAAAGGGGGGAAAGGACTTATTTGTACAAAAATATAGCAGGCAAAGGGATGTCCATCAAATAGGAAATTTTCTATTTGAATATAATGGAATTTTATTGTGCCATAAGAAATGACAAGGAAACTGATTTCAGAAAAACCTTGGAAAACTTACATGAAGTGACACATAGAAAAATGAACACAATCAAGAGAATGTTGCTATTGTTCAGTGAAGAACTAATCATGAATGACTCATCAATTCTCAGTCATACAATGATAAAAGACAACCCCAGGGTGTAGGGTAAGTTCAAGGAAGACTTTTACCCTGGTTTGAGGGCTGCTAAGCCCCTTTCAGGGATATTTTGCACCTTTCATGCCCATCTGAGCCACCAAATTCTTACCTGTGTCTCCAAGAAACTGTAGCATACAAAGTGGCCATTCCCTGATAAACCATTTGGGCAGATGGGTTAAGCCAAATTGAAGGTAACCACCACAGGGGTGTCTCAAATTCATCAATGAATTGAGGGGCATCTACCACAAGCCTGCCCCCTGAGTGTCTGAGCAGCCTTTTAACGATGGCACTGTTCAGCTTCTAGTGTGAGGAAAAGACTAGAAAAGGTACCCTAAAAATTGTGTGGCCTGATTAACACAGCAGGCAGGGATCCCATCCTATGATTAAAACACAAACTGTACAAAAACTTCTTCAAAAAAGATTCCACTCACCATTAGTGCAAGGAATGTGCAGACACTAATACAAGATCCAATAGATCTGAAAGTCAAACAGTTCTTGTTGCAAGAGAACTCATCAAATATCATATCCAAATAACAACCCTAAGTGAAACAAGACTGGCAAATGAAGGCCAGCTTACTGAAGTCAGAACTGGATATGTTTTGCTGGAGTGACTGCAGTGAAGGGGAGCATCATGAACCTGGGGTAGATTTTGCATTCAAAACTAATCTAGTCAACAAGCTTGTATGCCTAACTGAAAAGGACTGAATGTCGGGCTCATGACAATATGATTGCCACTTGCAGGAAAATGCCACTCTACCATTATCAATACCTATGCTCCCACCAGTACAAACCCTAATGAAGAAAAATGTTAGGAAAAATTGGAGCCCCTTACAATCAATGTACCAAAAGAGGAAAAGCTTATAATTATGGGTGACTTTAATATTAGAGTAGGTTCAGACTATCAGACATAGCAGGGAGACCTTGAGAAGAATGGGGTTGGAAATAGTAATAGCAGGTCATCTACTGCTAAAGACTTGTGCATCTCATGACCTCATCACAAACACTGTCTTCCATTTACCTAAATGTTTTTAGCCATGTTATCAGAAGCCTTCACTAAGAATGAACACAACATCAAGGTCAGCTATCACACTGATGGTAAATTCTTCAATCTGAAAAGGCTACAAGCCAAGACCAAAGTGGAGGGAGTGTTGGTGTATGATCTTCTGTTTGCAGATGATTGTGCATTTGATGCAGCCTCTGAAACTAAGCTACAAGAAATTATAAATTGATTCTCTGCTGCTTGTGCTAATTTTGGTATAACAATTAACACCAAGAAAACCCAGGTGCTGCATCAGCCAGCACTGCACCATCTATTTGTGGAACCAAGGAAATGGAGAAGTTTTGAGCACTGTGGACAAGTTCACTTCCCTTGGCAGTGTCCTTTCCAGGGAGGTACACAGTGACAATGAGGTTGACACTTGCATTACCAGAACTAGCTCAGGATTTGGGAGACTATGAAAGAAAGTGTGGGAGAGAAGATATATTATACTGACCAAACTGAAAGTCTACAGAGCTGTTGTACTAACCTCATTGCTAGATGCCTGTGAAACCTGGACACTCTACCAGCACCATATCAGGAAACTGAATCATTCCCATTTAAATTGTCTTATGAAGATTCTAAAGATCACCTGGCAGAAGAAGATACCAGACGCTGAATTCTTTTCTCAAGCCAAACTACCTAACACCCCAACATTACTACAGAAAGTGCAACTACAATGGACTGGGTATGTTGTTAGGATGCCAGGTGTATACTTGCTCAAAAAAACTATTTTATGGAGAACTCACACAGGGCAGAGCTGTGTGCTCAAGAGAGTTGGGAGAAACAGTACATGGCAGGGAGGCCTTGGGAGGAATGGAGTTAGAAAGTCTCTTAAAAGAACTTTGTAATTGATTTGCAGCATGGGAGACACTGGCATAGTGTTGTCCAGCATTGTGTGCCTATAACAATGAGGGGGCTGCACTCTATGAGGAAGGAAGAGTTGAAACAAACCAAAGAAAACCTGAGATGCACAGGTTTAGAGTAGTCACCCAGGTGATCACATGGTCTATTTATACCTGAACTATGGTTGAATATTCCAAGTTCATATTGATCTGATCAGCCACAACTAGATACACTGTGACTTGTCTTTTAGTGATGCCATTTTAATCTTCTTTGATAATGGAGAACAAGAACCAATGAACCAACAAGAGAATCTCCATGGACTAATGATGAGCATGCTATTCCACCTTTAGAGGGAAAAAATGATATTGATTGACTATAGACTGAAAACATGTTATTTTTCACATTAATTTTTCTTTAATTTGAGTCTTCAATCTATAGAAAGAAATGCTTTTTTTTCTATTCTCCCACAAATATTTGTGTAGCCTAATTTCCACATCATTTAATGTTACTGATCATTTTTTAAATGAAGTTATGTAAGCATGGAGGAAATTAATGTATTTTCTTCCAACATACTTTAGAAATATGCTTAAAGTAAATGTTCCAAAAGATTAAAAGGAACAATTGTCAAATCTGATGGACTTTTCTCTATTGTCATTTTCTTTCTGGACCTTTCTGCATCATTTGGCATCATTGTCCTCTCCTCTCAATTTTTATGGTACTTGCCTCTTCATTTTTCACCTTCCTAATTGACTATTCTTTCTCCATTTTCATTTTTAGATCATCTCCATAGCTACCCCCTAATTTTGGATGCTAGCCCAGTGCTCGCTCTGTCCTTGGACCCCATCTCTCTCTCTCTCTCTCTCTCTCTCTCTCTCTCTCTCTCTCTCTCTCTCTCTCTCTCTCTCTCTCTCTCCCTCCCTCCCTCCCTCCCTCTCTTCCCTCTGTTGCTTGGTGAATTGAATTCATAAGCTCATATGAGTTCAAATATTAGCAATATCCCATCATGAATTCAATATATCCATAACCAAATTCATTCTCTTTCTTCTCATATCTATTCCTCTTCTGAAATGCTTCATATGCATTATTCCATATAATCCTTACATAAAAGTGAGGACAATATAAATATTATCCCTTTACACAGATGAGAAAACTGAGGCATAGAATGGTTAGGATTTGCCCCAACACATATGACTGGTAAGTAGACAAGATAAGACTTCCAATTTAAAGTTCAGAGCTTATCCATTATTAAAGATTGCTTCTAAATAAGCATAACTGATATAATAAAACTATCAGAAATCATGATCATCTCCAGATCTGAAAAATATTTTGAGAAAATACAGCACTTATTCCTGTTAAAAATGTTAGGAATAAATGGAATTTTCCTAAAAATAATAAGCAATATCTTAAGGATAAGTTGGAAGCATTCCCAATAAGATCAGGAGTGAAGCAAGGCTGCCTGTTATCACCACTATTATTCAAAACTCCCACTCTTTGCAGATGATATGATGATATTCTTAGACAATCCTAGAAAGTCAATTTCAAAAGCTACCTGAAACAATTAACAACTTTAGCAAGTTTGCAGGATATGAAATAAACCCACATAAACTATCAGCATTTCTATAAGTCACCAACAAAACCCAGCAGTAAGAGACAGAAAGAGAAATTTGATTTAAAATAACTGTAGACAACATAAAATACTTGAGAGTCTACTTCCAAGACAAACCCAGAAAACATGAAATTACAAATCTTTTCACACAAAGTAGATCTAAACAATTTGGAAAAATAATAATTTGCTTATGATCAGGTTGAGTTAATATAATAAAAATGATAATTCTACCTAAATTAAATTACTCCTTTAGTTCCATGCCACTCAAATTACAAAAAGCTATCATATAGAGCTAGAAAAAATAGTAACAAAATTTACCTGAAGAAACAAAAGAAAGTCAAGGAAATTAATGGAAGAAATGCAATTGAAGGTGACCTAGCCATATCAGATCTAAAACTATATTAGTCATCAAAATTTTTTGGTACTGACTAAGAAATAGAGTATTAAAGAAACATTAGTAAATGTCTCTAGCAATCTACTGTATGATAAACTCAAAGTCTCCAGCTTCTGGACTAAGAACTAACTATATGGCAAAAACTGCTGGGAAATCTGGAAAAAATCTGCTCTTTTAATAGTGAAAAATAATTGGAAATTGAAGGGATACCCATCAATTGGGGGAATGACTGAACAAACTATGGTATATGAATGTGATAGAATACTATTATTCTGTAAGAAATCATGAGCAGTAGATTTCAGAAAAGATTTACATGAACTTATGCTGAGTGAATAGAGAAGGACCAGGATACCATTGTACCTATTAACACCAACATTATGTGATGATCAACTCAGATAGACTTATTTCTTCTCAGCAGTACAATGATCAATGATTTCGAAAAGATTATGTGATAGAAAATGCCATCCACATCCAAAGAAAGAACTATAGAGTCTGAATGCAGACCAAAGCAAGCTTTTTTCACTTTTTAAAAAATTTGTTTTATGTTTTTCCTTTCTCATGATTTTTTACCTTTTGTTCTGATTAATCTTTCACAATATGACTATCATGGAAATATGTTTAACAATTGTGCATGTATAACCTATATCAAATTACTTGCTGTTATAAGAGAGAAGGGAGGGAAAGCAAGGAGGTAGAAAAATGCCATACTCAAAATCTTACAGAAAATGAACTGACAGTTATCTTTACATATAATTAGAAAAGATTTTTTTAAAAAAAGAACTTAAATCCAAAAAGAAAATGAATATTTCCTCTCAGTCCAACGAAAAATTCTATCATCTGTGTTTAACAATCATTTAATCCCTTTTCTTTTCTTTCTTAACTCCCCAATTGCTATTTCTATCTGCCCAAAAGCACACATAAACCAGCTTGTTATATATGTGTATAAAGTAAAAGTAAATAAATATGACATAAGACTTACTGGATTCTTCCCCCCAAAAAATGATCTGAAATTTAGCCCTTAAACATTTATAAACCAATTTTGGATGCTCATTCTTACTGCCTATGTAGCTGAGAGTTTTTGATGAGTGACTTCCAAAGAAACAAAATGCTATATAATATTAAATAATACAAAATTCTTCTGAGTTCAAGAATCTTTCTCTTCTCCATCATTCCATTTAGGTTCTTTACTGATGATCTGTGCACTAGACAAAAGCAAATGCCTCCTCTCTGTTCTGATTCTCATGATAAGCAAAATGGGATCACACATGGTATTCATACATAGATACTTTGCTTGTACCTACAATTGGCATGATATAAACTTGAGTTTTTGTCTGTTCTAAAATAAGCAAAATTTCAAAATTCAGATCCATAAAATTGCATGCTAATGTGGCAAAATTGAATCTTTTTAACATTAAGAAAAGTTAAAAACAGATTTTCACACATATACATATAAGCCATCTGCTCCAACTTTATTGATAAAACCAGCAGCCACCATTTTACAAAATATAAATTTTTGGAATTGTCATAGTCTAGATGCAGTAGACAGACCAGGCTAGCTCCATATATTCATGTTTTTAATAAAATACAATTTAATAAAATACAATAAAATACAATCGGAATTTTTATTTCCAGTTTAATTGCACACCAGAGAGATTTTGAGAATCTGTCCTAGTGGGCTTTCTGATTGCAACTTAACTGAAGATCAATTTCAAGAAAATAATCACTCTCTTCCCAAAAAGAAAAAAAAATTTCTTTCTACTATCCACACCAAGTCACCTGGTATAGTGTGCATACTTGTAATTCCTTCTTTTTGGGGAAGTCAGACTGGTGAACTGCAAGAGTTCACTAGCCCTAAGATGCAAAAGAGCAGATAGGTAAGACCAGCCCTATTAACCTAGGTTAGAAACAAAGCTTGTCAAAAGGTTTAGTGCAAATTAGCAACAGAGTTGTACCCATGAGAAAACACTGTACTTCTGCCTATAAGAGATAGGAAGACCCTCTTTCAAAATGAGTATCATCCTTCTGATCATGACTTATTCTTAGAGATACAGAATTTTGTTCCTATGAACAATTTCAAAATTCACTTCCAGTACATGACTATTCACTAACATTTTATGGAGATCTAAGCTTCTCATTTAAACATCCAACATCCTTTAAGATAATTTTGTTATCTTGAAGATTGCAAAAGTGAAATTTTTGCTCTGTATTAACACACATTCTCGACTTTTCCCAAAATCATGACATCAAAACTATCTAATCAATCAGAAGTATATTATTTTATTAATCTTGACCAGATGATCCAAAGGTCCTTTACAATTCCTACTTCCTTAGTGGCACTCAGTTTTTCTAAAACAATTTGCTTGGTTAAAGCTTTCCTAAAACAATTTGCTTGGTTAATACTTTACTTGGTAAAGAAGCACTTTCTTAGTGATTTTGTACTACAGAAAATATTTGCATATCTCAATAGAATTTTATGAAATACATAAAAATCAAGAGTTCCAAACTCTTTCTGGGGTGAAGGATTTCCTACAAGTTCTGGGGGGGGGGGGCGGGGAAGGCATGTGGCAGTGTTTACTAGCTGTACCTTATTCCCCCAGTAATGAAAGTGTTAAGAGACTGAAGGGAGGAAGAAATGGCTATTGTCACACACACACACACACACACACACACACACACACACACACACACACACGCAGCACCAAGTTGGGATTTGTGATCAACTGGTTAATCAAAATAAAAGGAAAATAAGAGCTTTAAATTCGATTACTCACTTTTTATGCAGATCATGAATTCTTCTAAAAGTGATGCCTGTCAAAATACTAACTGTCATTTCCAACCAAGATGAAACAGATTAGCCTACACAAATAATAAGCTAAATACTGTACTGGGGGAGGTGGGGAGGAAGCAAGTTTATAAAGTCAATACATTTCTAGCATCCAGATGTAAATGAAGAGGACATGATGTGCCAGAAACATTATGTTCATCCAATACAGAATTTAATAAAGACAACTAAAAATAACAGTATGTATGTTCAAAATGAATGAATCATTTGAATTTGCATTTCAAAAAATTCTAATGCCTTAGGGAAATAATAAAAATTGAAGTATAAAGTAGATTTTAAAAGTCTGAGAAGCAGCCTAGCATAGAAGATGGAAGAATCAGTAAAACCAAGGTTCATGGTCTTCCTCTCATACAAATTAGCTATGTATCTATGAGTAAGCCCTTCGACCTGTCAGTGACCCAGGAAATCCTTCAATAATACAATTTACAGGCTAGGCTGGCTTATGAGCTACATAGGAAAAGGTAATTTTTGCACCAGGAAGTATCTTTGCTAAAGCAGTCATAGGTCCCTCATTTCTCTCCAAAATGTAAAAACTCACTCAAAAAGGCAGACTACGAATGTGTGTTGAAACTTAAGTTCATGATTAGAAACAACTGTGTTCCAGATGCAAAAAAAATGATAGCAAAAAATTTATGAAGGAACCCACTTTATCTTGACCATCTGAATATAATTAATGAACATAATGGCAATGAGATCTGAATGATCACCTTTGTCCATTAAGACCTTAATCAGAAGAAAGTAAAAGGAAATTAGAACAGTGATAGTAAAATCATTGAGAAGTCTGCTGCCTCTAAAAAAGAATTTGATATTTCCTTTTGATTTAATTATTTCAAATTACTGCATTTAAATTTCCCTAAGCAAAAGTTAGAAAATTATATCAGGGTAGTCAAAAAAGTAATAATTCCTTAATAAATCCAATGGATTCAAAGCCTGTAGAAGAATGGATTTATGACTTAGTTCATTTGCCAGTATACTCAAAGAGGTTTCAATTAAGCAGTTGTATTGAATATGAAAAGATTTATCTTTGAATTTTGATAAGTTCAGTGGCAAAATTTTAATAGAATCAGTCCATTTATAATTTTGAGTCAGAGAGATTGACTGTAGTCTATCAATTTGACAGAGAAATTAGTATTGCTCTTTGTTCATATTTCTAAGTAGAATCATACCATTGCAGATTTATGGATGACAGTGACCACAGAGGTCACCAAGTTAATCCCTCATTTTTCAGATGAGAAAACCGAGGTACAGGGAAGTTAAGTGACTTACCCAGGGTCACACAGCTAAGGAAATAATTGAGAAAAGATTTGAGTATACATCTTTTTAAGACTCTATCCATTAAGTCATGTACCTCTGAAATACAGCTAATAAGTCTTCAGATTCAATATATAATCTATAATGTCTGTGCATAGAGTGTGTGTGTGTGTGTATGTAGCATAGATTTCAAGTTAGAAGAGATTTTAGAGGCCATGTATTCCAATGAACTAAAGCGCCTTAGCTTGCTCAATTTTAAACAGTAATTGGAAGAGGTGGGATATGAACCTAGGTTCTCTGACTCCAAATCTGCAGATTTCCATTACATCACCTAACATTTTGTACAGCAATTGAAACAAAGCATCTCTGTGTATATTATGTCACTTGATTCTCTCAATCTCTGTAATTCAAATATCATATCACTGAGATTGTTATGTGGCATAGTATCTAGAGCACTAGACCTGGAGTCAGGAAGACATGAGTTCAAATTCAGCCTCAGAACCTTACCAGTTATGTGATCCTGAACAAGTCTAATCTCTATCAATCCAAAGTTTTTGCTCTTTCTATCTCCCCAGGTTGATGTGGGAACAAATTGAGGTAATACTTGTAAAGTATTTTGAAAACTTTAAAGGATTACAGAAATGTTACAAGACTGCAGAATGAATCTCTTAATTCCTTACCAATCTTCCTTCTAGTATGACACACTGCCTTACCCTGAGTAATGCCCCGGTTTCATGAATGGTTATAGCTGCCAACCAAAGGAGGCAAACAGTGTGGACATGACTTGTGGATAATAATTGGTCTATTCAAGCCTCTACATTCACAAAATAATAATAGCAATTAATACCATCACTTTCAATATAAAGGGGGAAAATGTTCATTAAATGCAATTGAATATGTACTGGGATTTCCATTGTAAATAATGAAATAAAAATAAATATCATTTGAGCAAGTGGATTTCAGGAAAACCTGGAAAGATTTACATGAAGTTATGCTAAGTGAATTGAGTAGAATCAGAACATTGTACACAGTAACAGCAACATTGTGCAATGATCAACTGTCATCAACTTAGCTCTTTTCAACAATATATTAATTCAAGACAATTCTAGAAGATTCATGATGGAAAATGCTATCCACATTCCAGAGAAAGAATAATGGGATTTGAGTACAGACTGAAACATAATACTTTTACTTTTTTGTTTTTTCTTTCTTGTGATTTTTCCTTTATGTTTTGATTATTCTTTCACAACACGATGATTGTGGAAATATGATAAATATTTCATATATATATATAAAACTTTTATCAGATTGTTTGTTATCTGGGGAACTTAAAATCTTTTAAAAGCAAATGTTGGGGGGAAAAGTAAATGTTGAAAGGTTTCTTTACAGGTAATTGGAAAAAATAAAATACTATTAAATGTTATTAAAAATCATTTCTTATATCATTAAATTAGCTTTTTAGTGATGTATAATTTTCTAATACGTTGAAATTCTACCAATTTATATTGTCCACATAATTTAAAAAGAATTTTTATTATTTTTCCATTAAATTATCAGAGAGTTATAAGATCCATGTTACCTAATTTGTTCAATTTATAAAATAAATATAATAAGGAATTATTACAAAGCTTTGAATGAGTAGCTAAATATGACCACAAAAGATTCAGGAAGTAGTATCATCAAGAATCAGTTTTAAAAGAATTGAAATCTTTTATCAATGCATATGTAAATCATTTCTCTATACAGAGAATCAAGAAATTTGGAGTCATTTCTACAATAGTCAAAGATTTCTGCTCTTTTTCCAACTTTGGACACAAAATGTATTATAAAAATAATATAAAAATAATAATTCCATAAGATCTTAGAAAATGCCAGTATTAGAAAATGTTAGAACTATCCATAGTATTCTAAAATTAATATTCAATTGATGCTAGGAAGTAAGTAAAATATTTCATTTCTTTTGGGAAATTATCCACATCAAAATCTGCCATTTTAGTTAGAATTAAATAAAGAAGAATCCATCACAAATTTTCTTGGTAAGTCGGGCCATATCCTAATATTTATAAGCATTATGACAAAACTCTCAAAACCAAAGATTTCTGTGGTCTTCCTTGGATACATAGATTTCAAACTTCTCTTTTTTACAGTCAACCAAAATTCCAAGATAACAAGCATCTGGACTTTAAATTCATTGTAATGGAGTCTGATCTTTAATTGCATTCTTGTAGTGGTCATGTCATATTATTTGATCAGGTTTAAAATTTTTTAAAAAGTCCTTTGGTATGAATTCCAAGAAATAGAGGACTAAATTCAATGACACAATGAGGGGAGCCAATGATTAATTTTAAGAGTCCCCAAATAAATTAAATTATGTTCCTGGTCATGAACCATTGTCTAAAGGGCATGTCTCATGCAGCTAGATATATAATTTAATTCTTTGATGAGACCAAGGGAACTCATAGAGTGAAAATAATTTCTCAAAGCTCCTTCTACTCATAAGATGCTACCTGTAATTTAAAAAAAAAACTCAGCTTTGACCCTTTTGGGTATTTTCGCATCCTTTCCCTCAGGACCCTAAGACACTTTCCCTGGGGACATATGATTCAGGCTCTGTTTAAGTTACTTCTGCTATTCTTCAGGGCTCCTGCACTTTGAAATGTTTGTACCTCCCTGGAGTCACGTTATTCCTTTTTCTTTTGTTTCTTTTTCTCTCCCTAGGATTTCCAGACCAAAATGTGGTGAGGGGAAAGAGAGGAAGGGATTTCTTCTCATTCCTTCCCCTAACCAAGGAGAACAAACAGTGACCTATAGGAAAACACATGAAAACTGACTAATATTTGTCCATATGACAGAAGTTAGTCACTCTAGTTCACTGCAAGAAGAGCTAGGAATACTCAAGTATTTTGTAAAGCAGTTTGAAATTATACAAATAAAGTGACTAAAATGTCTGTATCTTTTGATCCAGAGATTCCACTAGTAGCTAAGGAATTCATCAATAAGGAAAATGTATGCATATTTGCATAATATTTATAATCAAATTTTTGTATGTGTAGTAACTAAGAATTGGACACCAAATAGATGCTCAATAACTGGGGAATGCCCAAACAAATTATAGCATTTAGTGGAACATCAACTGTGCAAGAAACTGAGATGAATATAATGAATATAGAGAAGCATATAAAAATACATACAATCTGATACAGAGTAAACAATAAAAGTGACAGCAACAATGTAAATGGAAAGAAAAATACCAAGCAATCAAAGGTGAAAGCTGCAAAATTTAAAAGAACAGATGGCTTCACAAAAGATATATACATATATATATATATATATACATATATAGATATATATATATGAACACATACATACATATATCCTTTGAAAAGGTGGAGATTCATAGGTGTGCTAAATTGCACAAAATTTCATGATATTTTCCTCTTTTTTCCCAAAAATATTGATAATAGGGATGTCTCTCTGAGGGGTGGAAAATGATACTCAAGAAAATTATGGTGATAGTAAAACAAAAATCAATAAAATTTTATTTTAGAAAATAATATGCAAATACATATACAATTGAGTATCAATTATCAATTTCATATATCAAGCATTATGCTGCTTCATAAGATCTTAGGAACTATAAATATGTACAAGGATTAACTGTGTACCCATGATACTGAAACTTTGAAACAGAATAATGTGACTCCAGGGAAGCACAACATTCAAAGCCCTGAAGAATACCAAGAGTAACTTAAACAAAGATGGAACAATAGGACCCTAGAGAAAGAGTCTTAGGGTCCTGGGGGAAAGAAGGATGAAAAAATATCCCAAAGGGTCAAAGGTAAAGCTCAGTTTAAAAAAAAAGAACAGGTAGAGTCTTATGAGTGGGTGGAGCTCTGGGAAATTACTTTATTACTTTTTTTTGAACCTAAGCTTCATCATTTCTATTTAAGAAAGTGATGCCCCATAGTTGCTTGGCAAACCACCATCTGGCCAGATTCTACCACTACTTTAAGGACCAATTTCAAGACTCACCTTTTCTATGAAGTCTGCCTAGTTATGGGCCATGTATGTTTGGTACCTTATTATATATAATTTATTATATTGTTTTATAATTATATATATATGAATATATAGAATTAGTTATATTGTTTCATATGTTGAGTATTAGTTTCTGTAGTGAGAAATTTCTTTTGAATCCTACATACTTACCTGTAACAGTGCTACTCATACAGGAGATTCATCAAATACAGTCTGAATGGAATATTGAACAAATTTCATTAAGTTTGTCATATGTAATTAAAATCTCTCATGAGGAACTTTAAAGAGTCTGCCATGAGAATTACTAACTACCCTCTACTATATGAACAATAGGCTATCTTGAATACTTTCCAAAAATGGGCAAGTCTGCTTTGCCTTGATTTCCTCAACTTTAAAATAGACTTAATGATAGCACCTTCCTCTTAGATTATTGTGAGAAGCAAATGAGATATTTGTAAAGTAACTGGAAAATAGTAGTCATTTTGTAAATACTTATTCCCTTCTCCTTTGATGTACAGCCTCTCAATACCTAGGTCCAATTTTTCTATCTTTTAACTGTCTTAGTGGCCTTTCTCTTCATTGTTTATGATTCTTCACATCTCCCCCTTAAACATTATCTTAGGAACTGGACACATCTCTCTGGTAGTCACAGAGGATATTTTGTAAAGGGTTCTGTATTATTATAAGTTTTTTTGTTTGTTTTGTTTTGTAAAACTATACAATCTTTGAAAATTATAGAAGTTGTAAAGACCTAATACTATTAACAACCATTCAGAAGAACTTTCCCTTCTTCCCAACAACTGTCCAGGGGAAATTTTAAAGGTCACACAAAGACACCAATTCCATGTGACCTCTATCCTGGCACAATCCAAAGTGGAAAGATGAGAAGAAAATTGAAAGTGACTAAGATGGGAGCACTTTGAGGGTTCAATGTTGTTCTTGGTCTGTGCTCTCCAGTGGCAGTGCCCCTTCCATACAATGATGCTGCTAGACGCCTTGTCTTTTTAATGTTCTCTTCTCTCTCTCTCTGAATCCTTCTGTAGCCTGACTTAGGTGTCATGGTAGTCCTTCCTTCCTCCTCTACTTCTTAGCTAGGTCCAACTGATTCCATAGTCCCCTCTGTTATCACTTTCAGTTATATGTTATAACTATCTACAATATGTTATAGCTATCTTCTGGCTCCACCTTCTATAAGAGGTTCTCAATTTTGGCTTCCAGATGGGCCTGCTGACACTCAAAACAACTTCTTCCTAGGTCCAGACTCCCCATAGCCTGCATATGGGTACATGAACTGCAAAGTATGTAGACACTTGGCTAGGAGCTTAGCAGCATTCTGCAGGTACTACTAATCAATCCAAGTCCCCAGACTGTTCATCACTCTTTCCTGGATCTTATCATGAATTTGCTGGCACATCTCTTCCTCCAGCTGATTTCCCCATCTCTCCAAGTAGAACAAGTCTTTCTTGAAGGTCTCCCTCACCTAGACCTGCTGACTCTGGTTTCCACTTTCCGGATTTACTTTGTACAGACCACACTCATAGTACTCACTAACGCGGGTCTTCCTGTCTCCTACACACTTCCAGAGCCATTTCAGAGTCATCTGCACACTTTAGGATCTATTTCCAGATTATGACACAGGCTGAGGTGGGGTGATACAACCAACAACACTTAAAACAGAGCACTTGGCAAGCTCTTGGCTTCTGTACCTGGAGAACCCTAGGACTGTCTGCACTGGGTCACACTGGAGCTAATCCACATAGTCCCTGAAAAGGTGGCAGTTCCTCCCTAGGTAGCCAAGGAAACATAGAATCCTTGGATGTTTCAAGGAGACAGTTCTGAGCTATTCAGAGCACTCCCTTCACCGTCTTTCACCAGCACTGTACAATGCTATTCCCAACAGCTTCTGCAAAACTGGTGCTGACAAGACAAAGATAGTAAATTTTCCTTTCGAACAAATTGGAAACACCCTACACAGTGATGGGAGGAATGTACCATTATATGTTTCGATGTACTGAACTGAACTAGGGCCTCAACTAACAGCTGAAATGGACTTGTGTCTTTCTAGTATCTAGGAGATTTGCCAGGGAAAATTAACTAATTTTTTTTAGCCAGTGAATGAAGGACCTTTAACATAGAGATCAAAATTTGCCATGTGCTCATTCAGGATGCCCTCCAACCCATAAATTAGTATTCCTCTGGATCAAAGGCATCTGCTCCCTGTTGTTCAACATCATTTGCTACTTACCCCTTCATAATAATCGTCTATATCCCCCATCCTCAACCTCTTTCCTCATCTTCCTCCTCAAAATTTGGATCAGAGTGATCTTTGTTACTGTCATATCGCCAGCTATTCATGTCATATCCCGGCTATTCATGACATTTTAGTATCCTGCCAAGAATGCTGATCAAGAAAGCATTTGCTGTTTGTCCCCTCCCCCTCCCCAACTCTACTTCTGTCTCAAATGCATTGGTGCTTCTGACTTCAGACTTTCTCGAAGATTTGTCAAGTAGATGTCACTCAAACATTCTATTCTGTATGATTTTCATCCAGGGGATAGGGTCCCCAGCTGATGTGCCAGGGCAGAACTGGAGACCAAGGGAAAAGTCTGAAGCCCATAGAAGGTACCTTTACAAAGAGTTTCTCCATGCTCTCTGTCTTGAATACAGCCAACTTCTGAGGACTATGTTATGGTTCGGAAGCACTAAATTCTTGCTGAACTAAATTCAATTTGCTTCAGAACACATCTCCAAAATTATGACTCTGCCAAGGCTATTTTACATTCTGATTAGAGCCTTTTCTGCTCTCCCCAATTATGCAACCCAAATTTTATCTTCCATTCTTCCCTTTGTTACTGTTTTGAAAAATGCCATGGTCTTTCCTTACAACCCCTTCACTTGACCCTCAATGTCATACCTTCCTTTCTCTTCTAACAACCTATTCCCTCTATCACTGATTCCTCCACCATCTACCCAAAATATCTAGATCATCCCTGATATATATTTAAATATATATTTAAAACTGTTTTACTATTATTCCCTGGAGCTACTTCTCTACAGTCCTTATCTTATAATTTTTAAAAAACTGTCTATACTCTTTGCATTCACTTTCTAACCCCCTAGTCACTATTCACTTCCCTGAAACCTTGCTTTCAACTCCTCATTCAACTGATACTTTTCTGAAGTCTCTCTTCATTTAAAAAAAGGTCTCTTCCCTGCCAAATTCAGTGGTTTTTTCCTTCAGTCCTCATACTTCTTAATCTCTCCTCATTATTATATGGATAAATCATTCACTCCTAGGGGATGCTCAATCCACTCTTGATATACTGTTCCCTCCTGAATCAACTTCTACCTCATAATGGTGTGGTTCTTTTAAAGTTTGCCTATTCTTCCAACTTACTTCTAGACTTCATACTTGATGTTATGTCTAGCCTCTTCCTTTAGATTTGGATTCATCCTGTTGCTGCTTTCTTGGTATATTGTATATTATGTTATTCTAGGTTTTAAAGACAGGCTAGGGAAATGTAATCTTGCAGTGGTCCAAATGTGCTCTGATCCAGGTCAAAGCCGAATTACTGCCACCCTTGTCTGAACTCTGCAAGTTCCTAAAGTGCAATTCTGCCACATTTCATGTTCAAGGAGATGAGACCTCCTCAGTATGTCTAATTTGGCAATAATTAGTGATAGAGTCTAGGACAGCTATGCATCAGGTAATAAAGGACATTTGAAAACAGATGCTTGGAAGAATGATACACTTGACTTATCAAAAGTCAATAGGGAGGTATAAGGAATTCTCAAATTATCCATATATCATTAGGGAAAAAATACTTAAATGGAAAACTTATCAATTGAGGCACACTAATTTTTAAATAAAAACAAAAGTCTTTACTTATTTGCAACAACTTTATTATAAAGTTTTCAAAGACATGATCACTCACTATAAGAATTTCTTTGAGTAAACAAAAAGTTTTACTTCTTAAATTTCAATTACTATGAAATCTCAACAAGTAAGTGGGTAAATTAGGCTCAAGTAGCCTTTGTAACATTTAGAACTCTGTCCATCTTTTACTCTCCCAGAAGTAAAGTAGATCCAAAGTAGAAGTAGATCCAAAAAAACTCCAAATGACTTGAAAATTAATTCAAGCCTAGCTTTGTGAAGAAAAAACTGCATAAATACAATCATAATACCTATCCAAATCAACAAAAAAATAATCCATAAGTTTAATATAATTCATATTATTTTATTTATGTTGAATGTTGTTAGATATGCAGATATGTAAGCTCAGTAATATGGAAGATCATTAGTATGCAATTTCTGGTTTTTTACAATGTATTCCTGGAAATCATGACAAAAGAGAAACAATTAAAGGGTAGGTTAATTGTGCATGAATGAACTGTTGCATTCACCTGCTTAAGTATGTTCAGTGCCATTCCCAGAAAATATTAAACAAATATATAAGGGCAGAGTAAGAGGTATTTATTAACCTGCATTGAATAATTTGATTGATGAAACACAAAAAAAGCCTAAAGCAAGAACTAGCTGTCCAATAAATTTATACAAATATAAATTTTAAATTAAATGCTACATTTATGTAAAAGGATTTAAGTGAGGCATGGCATGATTGCCATTTTTCCTATCAAAGCTCATGACATGAAGACTAAAGAGTTATTTAAAAAATAAATAAAGTCTTTGTGCTACTACTTAACCAACTACACTCAATTCTTTCAGTCAGTTATCAAATCCTAACATTGCAAACAAAATAATAAGGCTACTAAACATTTAATGGATATAATATTGGCAAAGCATTCCAAGATCTTCTAAGGAAAGCTAATCTAAAAACATAGAGTGAGCTTATTGTTTTACATACTCTCCAAAATTGGGCAGCAGTATAAGTCAAATAAAATGAAGACTGTAGATGAAATAAAATTTCAGACAAAATGGATTTTTTTTCTTTTTGCCTAAAAGCAGGTTGAGTCATTTTCATTCATGTCTGTCCCATTGTGATTCCATTTGGGTTTACTTGGCAGAATTTACCATCTCCTTTTCCAGTTCATTTTTCAAGTAAGGAAACTAAAATAAACAGGCTTAATGACTTGCCCAAATCCACATAGCTAGTAAGTACCTAAGGCCAGATTTGAACTCAGGAAGATAAGTTTTCCTACCTCTAGGCCCAGCATTCTATCCACTGTGCCACCTGACTGCCCAGTGCCTTAAAGTAAGTAAACTGTCAAGTGTCAGACCACTTTATTAAAAGCTATACTGTCTGGGGTGGCTAGGTGGCACAGTGGATAAAGCACCAGCCCCGGAGTCAGGAGTACCTGGGTTCAAATGCGGTCTCAAACACTTAATAATTACCTAGCTGTGTGGCCTTGGGAAAGTCACTTAACCTCATTTGCCTGGCAAAAAAAAACCTAAAAAAAAAAAGCTATTCTGTCTTCTATATGTCAGAGATTGACTAGAAGATTTCATAGTAGAATTGCCTGGTACCTAATCTAGGCATACCAGAAGAACCATGACACAGAGAAATTTAGTATGTTCCTCCTTCTTTCACTACAATTCACTCTTACTAACCAGGGAAGACATGTTTACAAAAGAATGAATGATAGATTTGGAGTCAGAATTCTGGGGAATTCAAAGGTCTCAGATCTGACATCTCTTGTTCTCAGTCACCTATAGTTTTTGAAATACCTGGACTAGATATCCTCTAAAGTATTTTTTCTATCTATAATTCTATATGAAAATAAAAACGTATTTTCTTTTCATTTTTAGTATCTAAAGCCTTCAGTAGATACCCTACTGGAAACAGAAAAAAAAAATCAACAATGAAGCATAAGTTCAAGTAAAACAGTTGAATAATTACAATTTAGGCACAAGTTTGGCCTTTTTTTCTCTTTGTCATTTAAAGTAATAGAAATCAGATACTGAAGGAACATAAACATGCACTAAGAAACTATTTAAAATAGACTTTAACCAACATTCATGCTAACCTGATGAAACAGTCTGAAGTCTATGACACATGCCTATGACAAAATCTAAGTATTTATGATTATCATAAGGTTATCAATACAAATTCAACTGAATGATGATAATCATAGGTACTTCAAAAGTTTGCAGAAATAGTTTAGGACCTGCCCATGCTACCTGAAAATATAATTCATTTATAAATATTGGCAAATATACATATTCAAGAAGCAATTAAAACAAAATAATAAATATTTATTGAACCCCTATTATGCATAAATTGCTCCAAGGTTTGGAAATAGTATCATAAAAGAAAGCTTAGGTTGCAATATCAACATAGACAAATTACAGAAGTATATGCAATTGATTCAGATTTAATCTTGCAATGCATCAAATGAAGGTAATTCAAAATGGCAGTGATAGCATCAGTGTTTGAATAGATTTTTTTCCAGATTCTTTACTTTCTCATTTTAATAATTAATTGTTCAAATGAGATACAGCAAAAAACCTCAATTTACATATCCAAAGAGGGACAAGTTTTCTTAGGAAAAAGTCTGCTAAATCATGTGTTGAATCCGAATCTGACAATAGCAATGATGTGGGGGTTTTTTTGGTCCAAATGATTAGGATTCTAGTAAGGTATGCCATCTGCAGATCTGCTGCCCCTTGGTTTCCTTCATTTCTTGCCAGTGGTCTTGTTCCTCCTCTCCACTGCTGTTCTGACCCAATGAAATCCATCCAATCATTTCTTTGCGCTTCATAGTACGTCTGTTATAAATTGAAATCATCAAGGTAACATCAGAAAGCTGAAAGAGGGCTACCTGGAAAACAAATGTTTCTTTGTAAACAGGATTAGGCTGTCCTCTTCTAATGGATGTCTTACAACGAGACATCTCTTGGCCCACAGAATTGAGAAGAAAGAGTTTTCCATAAGTGTCTGTAACAAAAAAAAGGATAGGATAGAGAAATGAAAATAAATATTAATATCTGTCACTCATTATCTATGTAAGCTCATTCAAATTTTCTGAAAATTAAGTCCCTCCTTCCTTTACATTGAGAAATAGCTAAAGAGGTAGTAGATACAAATGAATTTTCAAGTTCAAAGCAAGAATTATTAGGGGAAATTGTCTTGATCTTCACTATTTAATATGCTAAACTAATATATATTCCTTCTATGAAGTACTTTCAAGAGAAAGTATGGGAAACCATTAAAATATTCTTAAAATTCTCATTCTCGTTGACACTAGGGTAAATATTTGTATACACTTTGTTTTGTAGACATTTTTCTTTTTTATATCTAGGTATCATAGTACATAGAGTACCGGACCTGGGGTCAAGAAGATCTGCATTCAAATCCAGACTCAGAATTTTATTAACTGTGTGACCCTGGGAAAAGTCACTTAACCCTCTGTTGTCTTGGTTTCCACAAGTATAAAATGGAACTAATAATAGCACCAGTCTCCCAGGGTAATTATGAGAATTAAAGGAGAAAAATACTGGAAATGTGCTTAGTTCAGGGTCTGGCACTAAATAGCTTGGCACTTCGTAAATGTTTGTTTCCTTCCTTCACAAAATATATTAGAAATAATTTTAATTTCTAATAACTGACTCAGATTTTTTTTAGGTTTTTGCAAGGCAAATGGGGTTAACTGGCTTGCCCAAGGCCACATAGCTAGGTAATTATTAAGTGTCTGAAACCGGATTTGAACCCAGGTACTCCTGACTCCAAGGACAGTGCTTTATCCACTACGCTACCTAGCCGCCCCCACTGACTCAGAGTTTAATAAAAATCATTTGTGTCCCCAAATATGCTTTCTGGAATATTTGAGAGGATGGTGACTATCAGATTCATACAAACCCTGTCTTGAAATAGGACTAAGTCTATAGAAATCAACAACCTAGGAACAAATGTTGTATTTTCTAGAGGATAAAGAGAAAATTGGGAGATGGTTTATTTTAAAAATAATAATAATGATAACACTCTAATGAAGGCATATCTAATTTTACAAATATTGGCCCTGGCGTTGTCTCACTGTGATCCAAACACTGTCCATGGAAGCATAGTCTTTCTTGAGAATCTGGATAGAGGCAACAATTATGACAACTCTTCATCTCTACTCACTTGTTTCTGATATTCCCTAGGATACAGTTATTATAAGGGTTTTCAGACTAGATACTATCATCTTGGAGCACTATGGTTTTCCCATTCTACTAAAGGCTTTTCCCACAGTGCTGTTTAGCAGCATGTCCTTGGTCAAATCCCTTAATCTCTTTGGTCTCAGTTTTCAAATCTATAAACTGGAGTTTAAAATGCCAGCTGGATTCATCTAACCTTTGCAGCATTATATATGGCAGTGACCAATATACTCTTTATAAAGTTGGCCCCAAACAGAAAGGAAAAAGTAGGATCCAAATGCTGCCAAAATAGTATTCTACTTCTGCACCTTTTCCAGAATAGAACATTATAAAGAATATGTTCTCTTGGACAATCTATCACACTTATGCTCACCTCTCTTAAATGTGATGTCTCAAATTTCTATTAACTCCTGAAGTATTTTGCAGTGTTTCTCACTAGCCCTAATGTGTGAACTGTTCTTTCAAGAATCAGTGTGTCAGGGTGTTTCCCCAATTCGATCATTCTATAAATCCCATTCAATGTAGGCTGCAAGTTGATTTGTGTTTATTGCTCACTCTCCTACCGAACCACAATTCTAACTTTTAAAAGTGTAAACCCAGATTTCTGCAATTTTCTGTTCCCTCAAAGTGCCTCTAAGAAAGGAAATTACAACCTGCAGCTTTCTCTCTGTGTTGATCTTTTTTTTTCTTATTCCCATTTGATGTGTTATTTTATGCACTTATCTGCTGAGAAACACAAGGTGTGAAATTACACATCAGGTGTGAAAACACTTCTCTGTCTCAAAAAGCAGGGCTCTCTACTCCTCACACTGTTCCACAAAAAAAAGCTGTCAAGAAACTGACAATTGGGAGGCAAACTGTGAGGTTCCACAGCTGCCCAGCCACATAATTCTTACAAGAAAAGTTTGATCCAGGGCCCAAACTACCCATGCAATTTTGCTGCCAGCATAACCTTAAGGACTGGGGTTGACCCTACAAATAAAACTCTGCCCATTAGACAAAGAGGGCAATTTCAGAGTTCATTCTGTCACATGATTATTCTCTGATTCTAGAAAAGGGAGATTTAATACAATAAATGAATTTGTTTGAGTTAAATTGTAATGTGTCACAAAGTCCAGGAAAAAAGATAAAAATTTACTAAACAATTCAGACACCTGAATATAGGAGGGAAAGGTGGGCCAAATGTTTCCAGTAGGCCTGATGCTAAAATGAACATTTTGTCAGCAGCAACATGCCTTGTGCTAAAATACCACAAGACAAGTCTGCCTGTAGAACATTTGGACAGCTTGATGCCTGGCTTTGGACAGCTGGTAGTTGATTTTAGTGCAGTAAATTTGACTACTGAGTTTTAGTAAACTCTCCTTCAATTCAAGTCAATAAACATGCATTAAGCACCTACTATGTACAATGCATTGTGCTAAACTCCAAAAATATTCTAATACTCCAATCGATTTGTGATCTCATCTGGTACCTGGGTACCAGAGTTCTATCTAGGTTGGATATGGGGCTTTGTCCCAGGCACTGCCATCTGGGGAGGTATCACCCTAGTCTCAAAATCCTGCCCCTCTAGGGCAGGGGGATAAGGAAAGGCTAAGAAGGGGTAAAGGAGTTGGGAAAGGAGATTGAGGGAGGAAGATGAATGAAAAGGTCCCCTTCTCATGATACTGCTGCAGTCACTATAGTCCTATCTTTCTGTACCCATGTACCTTTCTAAACTTTCAAAAAACTGTCTCTCCTCATTCTTATCCCTTTCCTGCTTTGCCCTAGACCTCCTCAGTCCTTGCCTTCTAAAATTCCTCTTCATCTTAGATCATTTTTAGCTCTAAAACTCCTCACTCCATGCCTGCTAAAATTCGTCTTCATCTTAGTGCTTTTCTTTTCATTCTGTCTTCTGCCAGTCACAGAAACCTAACTGTATCCTGAAGAAACCATAGTTTGGGGGCCCCTTCTTTGAGATCACTGTTACTTTCAGTCCCTACCCCATTCTATTATCTTTATTCTCTCCTCTAAAGTTCTCTCTGTTCTGTCTAAAAGATTGTTCTATTATATGAAGACTCAGTTACTCTTCCTCTTTCTCAGCCTTCTTCTCCAGCAAAATCCTTGACCTTTTGATTGCCCTGGCTGCCCAGTTCTTCAACTTCCATGACTTTGATCTCTATTCTACTTCAAGCACACATAAAAGTGGTCTATGCTTTCTTATCATCCCACTTCCATCCCCACTCAAACAAATTTGCAAGATTTCTACAGCTATCCCTTCCATATCATGACTTTCCCCATTACAGTTTCAAAATATCACATGTCTACATTAGAAAGTAAATGGAAATTTTAGAGGAGTTTTGTGGAAGTCATAGATAATACACAAAGGCCAGAAGACAAAAAAGAAAAAGTTTGAAAACTCAGAAATGCATAAAACATATATATATATATATATACATATATAGTATTGCATAATATCAACATATTTTGTATTTTAATATCATAATAATTTAGACTTCTCTGGTTTGAAGGGAGGGTCAAAAAACTTTATAAAGATTTTCCAGATAGTGGGGTTGCAGCACTAATAACCCCCACAATATGAAAATGATAACTATAGTTATGGTAATGATGACTATTCATGTAGTCATGACTCCAGTCATGTAGATTGTAACTCCTCTATGTTTGACTCTCTATTGCAACTTTTAAATCAGTCACAGAGGTATCACACAACATGCTGGGCCCTTATTCTCTTTCTCTTGATGTCTTCTAATTAAACAGGTATCAAGGAAGAACAGTACCCCCCCCCCACTCTGAAACCCTCCCATATAAAGTCTCTTGTTCTCAAGGAGCTGTGTGGCCTTGGGCAAGCCACTTAAACCCATTGCCTTGCAAAAACCTAAAAAAAAAAATAAATGGAGTTTTTTTCTTAAAATAATAAATAGTATCTATCTAAAACCATCAACAAATAATATATTTAATGGGAATAAACTTGGAGCATATCCAATAAAATCAGGGGTGAAACAAAGATGCCCATTATCACCATTACTATTCAATATAGTATTAGAAATGCTAGCAGTAGCAATAAGAGAAGGAAAAAAGAAACAAAGAATCAGAATTGGCAGTGAGGAAGCTAAATTTTCACACTTTGCAGATGATAGAGAACTTGATAAAATCATCTAAAACACTATTTGAAACAATTAACTAATTCCACAAAGTAGCAGGATATAAAATAAACCTACATAAATAATCAGTGTCTCTATATACGAATAACAAAGTACAAGAGCAAGAGATAGAAAGAGAAATACCATTTAAAATAACTGTAGACAACATTAAATACTTGGGAAGCTATCTCCCAAGACAAATCCAGAAATTGTATGAGCACAATTATAAAGCTTGCATTACCCAAATAAAGTCAGATCTAAATAACTGGAAAAATGTCAAATGTTCATTGTTAGGTTGAGCTAATATAATAAAAATGACAATTTTACCCAAATTAAATTACTAATTCTGTGCCATACCAATCAAACTACCAAATAACTACTTTACTGAGCTAGAAAAAAATAGTGAAAAAATTCATCTGGAGCGAAAAAAAGGGCAAGAATAGCAAGAGAACTAATAAAAAAATGTAAAGGAATATGGCCAAGCTCTACCAGATCTACAACTATACTATAAAGCAGCAGTCATCAAAACTGCCTGGTACTGGTTAAGAAACAGCATAATGGATCAATGGATTAGGATAGGTTCAAAAGAAACCACAGTAAATGACTATAGCAATCTACTATTTGGCAACCCAAAGACATCAGCTTCTGGGATAAGAATTCATTATTTGACAAAAATTGTTGGGAAAACTGGAAAATAGTATGGCAAAAACTAGGCAGATAAGGAGCGATATCATAGATAAATGAATAATACTCTATTTATTTGCTCTGTGGAAAAGGGATAAATTTATGACCAAACAAGAATTAGAGTACATTATGAACTGTAAAATGAATGATTTTGAATATATTAAATAATAATAATAATAATAATAATAGCACTAATAAAATCAATGCTGCCAAAATTAGAAGGAAAGCAGAAACCTGGGAAACAATTTTCACAACCCTAATTCTGATAAAGGACTCATTTCTAAAATATATAAAGAATTGCATCAAATTTATAAGATCACAAGTCATTCCCAATTGATAGTCAAAGGATATGAACAGTTTTAAATGAAGAAATTAAAGCTATATATAATCATATGAAAAATGCACCAAATCAATAATGATAAGAGAATTGCAAGTTAAACAACAATGAGGCTTCACCTCACACCTATTAAATTAGCCAAGATGAGAAAAAGGGATGATCAGTGTTGGAGAGGTTGTGGGAGGACTGTGACATTGATGCATTGCTGATGGAATTGTGAATGGATCCAGTCTTTCTGGAGAGTGATACGAAACTATGCCCAAAGAGCAATAAAACTGTTCATACCTTTTGACCCAGAAATTCCAATTCTAGGTCTATATCCAGAAGAAATTGTAAAAAATTTCCACATTTCCAAAATATTCATAGCAGTTCTTTTTGTAGTAGCAAAGATTTGGAAATTGAGGGGATGCCCAAGAATTGGGAAATGGCAAAACTATGGAATGAATACTATTGCTCTATAAAAAAACCATAAATGGTCGGACTCTAGAGAAGAATAAAATGACTTATATTATCTGATGCTGAGCGAAGGGAGTAGAACCAAGAGAAAAATGTACACAACAACAACAACATTATGAGATGAACAGCCTTGATGGAAGCAACTCCTCTCAGGAGTCCAGAGAGCCAGGACAACTCTATTTGACTGGCTATGGACTATATTATCCCCTTCCAGAAGAAGAAAAACAAAACAAAACACAGAGAAAAAAGCAACCCTTCTGAATCTGATGAACACTTCATAAAAATTATCTCTTCTCTATCACTTTCCCTAATCCTAATTCCTCATTCATGCCAATTTGTAAACATAATTAACAATACTAATTTGTAAACATGCTTAACAAAATATGTATGTAAAATGCTAACCTGACTGTTCCCTGCTGAGGGGAGGATGGGAAGGGAAGGTGGAGGTAAATTTTATAACCTGGAAATATGCATGTATATTTGGATAAAAATAAATTTTTAAAAAATAAAAAATAAAATCTATAACATAAAAAATGAGATGTTTTACTATCTATTATCAGTTTTTCAAAAAATTAAAATAAACAATATTTAATTTATAACATCTAAGTTTTTTACAGTTTTTACATTTTTACATTATCCATTTTACATGGATAGTGATGATGATGATGATGATGATGATGAAGATGATGATATTTGTCCTTTGTTCTTGAAGAAGACATCAGGGAGGTAAAGTCATGTCATGTATGTGAACTGGATTTGAGTGAGCTAGTGCTGTCAGTCTCACTTTCTTCTCCAAAGTGATCTGAGTCAAGAGACCAGATATGAATCAGGACAACTGGAGATGACCCTAGATGTGAGACAGTCAGGAATACATGACCTGCCCAAAATCACACAGCTAATAAATGTCATATGTCTGAGGCCAAATTTGAACTCAAGTCTTCCTGACTCCAGGGCTGGTGCTTTATCTACTGTACGACCTAGCTGTCACTAGTTGTGTTTGGGTAGTGATGTTAAAGTGGACCAGATGCAGAAAATCACACTTTAAAAAAAACATAGAATTTTAGAGTTAGGACCATGTAGACCAACCCATACCTGAAAAAGAATCCCTACCACTATGATTATTATTAATTACTGTTATTGCAATTCATTGATATCAATAACAGTGACCTAAGGTAGAGGTGTCAAACTACCCCCACTTGTATCCAGCATCTACAAGGTCCTACAAAACTATTTATTCTGCCTGGGAGAAGTTTAAAATATATGTGAGAAATTTCTTACAAAATAAAATCTATTACAGCATAGGCAACATTAATTTGTGTTTGAACCTCAAACTAGCTAGAATCCGAATAGCAGGAAAGTTTTTCAGTTTAAAAAATACTTTTAAAAGTTAGTATGAGGCTTGTTGCATTTTAGAAACAACCTGACAACCCTTTGTACTCAGACTCATGTTAAGGACACTTTAGCAACTTCCTCATGAACTTATCCTAGTATTTTGTCACAGAATAGCTTCCTCTATGTCTAACTCTCCCCCCCCCAACTCTACCACAAGTAATTTGTATCTCCAACAATGGAGATAGACCCAGTGGATGTTTAGCAAATATTTTTAATGAATGTTTTCTTTATTAAGACTGCTATTTTTGTGCATAGCTTACTGATTTTATCATATTTTTAAATGAAATGCAAAATTCTAAAGACATTCATGAAAAAATGATCAACATACAGATGTAAGGGAGATCAATCTGAGGAAATTACAGGGCATGGACTTATTGGTCCTCTGATCAAATTGAAATAAATCTCCCTAACCTAACTAATAGAATGTAGGACATTCCTATCAGTTGATTGAAAGAAAACCACTTCTTTTCCCCCCTTCTGTGATCCCTCTCCCATCCAATACACACACACACACACACATACTTACATAGAGAGAAAAACACACACACACACACACACACACACACATCATGAGGCAACATGGAATATTGTGTATATGGCTGTGAGAGATGTATTTTCACATAGCCTGAAAAGAAATTTCAAAAACATTATAGAAAGTGATATTCACCAAAATGATAAAAAACATTTGCATGACAGTAATCCCAATTTCAATTCCTTTAGAAGGTGGGGAGGAGAGATAGTAAATGATCTACTGAAGGTTTCCTGATTTTGTATTTGTTCATGGACTTTTTCCATTTCTTTCCACTAATGATTCTATTTCACTTCTAAATAATTTTTCTCAGTATCTTTTATTTCATTTCTTCTGTGTACTATTGTAATTATTATGTGTAACTTAGTTATTCTTTATTTTTGAGTTTACCTTTTGGAGTATCTCTTAGCCCACAATAATTCCTTATAATGTTCAGTGTTTTCTATCAACTCAATTCCAGTGTCATATCCAGATTTGGAACTTTGTACTATGAGACGTTCTTCTCTCTTCTGTACTCTTGGGTGGTGCTGGTCCTGACCTTGATATTCTGGTTTCCTGGTGCTACCTTTCCATCTCTACTTACACTAGAAAGTTTCAGGTCCCTCCAAGATCAGCCAGGATCAAAGAATTGTGTTCTCAGGTCAAAGTGCTACAGATTTCCAGCCTATCACCATAATGCCTGATAGGAGTACTGCTGGCTTAGCCTAGTGTCTGTGATCCCAGTGATCAGACTTCTTTGGATTCTGAATCCCACTGAGGCCTCCTTGACTGATTGCTTCAGGTTTCCTGCCCTTAGGAACAGAGTATTGTATGCTTCAGAGGTCTGGAGCATCACTGGTCAGAGTACAGATAGGCTTCTGACTTTTTATTTGACTTTATGCTGTCTTTCCTGTTAGAATCCATTTCTTAGTGCCTAAAAGCATTTGGTTATGTATTTACGCTTCCTCTTGTTTTATATGTCTTGAATTATTATTTGATCTGGTACCCTTTTTATATCTTTTCTTGACCATATGTAGGAGAGCTAGGTTTCTCTTTGGCCTTTTATACCATCATCTTAATCCTTCCAACTTTATTAAGGTCATTTTGAAATATATACACAAAACTTGAATGATCCAGACTCTTGAAATGTACCTGGTAGTTATACCAGTTTTGTAGATGTAGAAAGGAGATTAGACTAAATAGATACTTTGTAAATCTTAAAATGTTTCATAAATGTGAATTTTTATTGCTATCCACGAAGCTACAGAAGTAAAGTTGTGATAGTAAATGTTTAACAACCAGCTCTCTTAGGGGGAAAAAACGTACACAACACATTTTTAAGTTTAATCTGAATGACTAATATATTCTCCATCATCTTCTTAAATCTAAACACTAGACAAAGCAATGTCAAGCCCTAATTTGTAGTTTCTGCTAATATCTGTGTTATAAAAGCTCATATTGTAAATTTAACAATCAGCTCCCAAGAGTCAGTTCAAGGTGACTCTAGCATACCCTTATGCAAAAGCATCATGCTATGTTTTTAGATCCAAATGTGAGTTTATTTTCTTGTCATCTCTCTCTTTTTCCTTAAAGTCAAAAGGAGTGGAAGAGACACAATGGATAATTTGGTTAATTGAGCTAATTGTATTCCTATAATCAAAGTTTTGTTTTAGAGTAAAAACATTTCAGCCAAAAGATAATAGGTGATTGAGGGGAGGAAGTTTCAAAGCTTCTTTGCCCCTCCCTATCTCATTTGAGGGGGCAGTCTGGGAAAAAGAGGGGTATTTACTGGTTGCTGACCTAAGGTAATTCTTTTCACTTCTCTGTGTCTCAGGCTCTATTTATAAAATGAAATGGTTAAGCTAAATAACTCTCTAAGACCTCTTCCAAATCTAAAAGAGATTCCTACTGCATTAGCTCCTGATCTTTATCCCTTACTCTAGGCAACCTAATTTGCTTTTCTCTTTGTCTTTCCTAAAGTTACTACCATTGTGTATGTCTAACGAGGTTAATATGCTGCTGCTCTAAGTATTATCATTTGGGATATAATTATCATGTATGGTTAATCATGCACATGCTGAGAAGCTGGGTAAGTTTTTGTTTTTAACTGGAGGGGACATCTTAATGATAGTTTTTGACAAGTTGTATTTATGTGAACAATATAATCGCACGGAGTAGTAGCGAGCTTGGATAAGGCATGAGATAACTTGGTTGAAGATTAACCATCTATGGTTTTGAAGAGTGCCAGCATTCTTAGCCCTGAGGTGCTCTGTTCTTTTAACATGGGAGGAATTCAAACTCAAGGGGGAATCTAAATTACCAAGACCATATACAATTGAAAGGCTAGATTAGAACTTTACAGCTGCTAACTTGTCAGGGAACTGTTTTCTCATGAAGCCTGGCTCAGGAGACTGCCAAATTAATCCATTTTTTATATCAGACTTTTTTCCATCATAAAAATATAAAAATATTTAAATCCATATTCCTCAATAATACTTCTTTTTTTCTTAATAGAAGTTTTATTAACTTGATAAAGAATGAAGAATGGGTATTTAAGCCTTTAAATTATCAATAAAATTCTCTTCATTCTTTTAAAAGTTTTACATTTATTTATGTATTTTAAAGCACAAGGACTTTTTGTTTTTTATATTATTTTTATTTTCCTCTCCCTACCCTATCAATAAAAAATAAAGAATAACAAAATTTAAAACAGATATGCCCAAATGAACAAATTTCTACTGATGGCATTAACCATTCTTATCTTGAGATAGCATATTTCATCCATAAGGTCTTTGGAATTGTGATGATCTTTGGAAATCATGTCTTGCTCACTTCACTTTGCATCAATTCATGAGTCTTCTCATATACTTCTAAAACCATCTCTTACTTATTACAGCAAAATAGCATATTCATATATATATATATATATATATATATATATACATATATATATATGTGTGTGTGTGTGTGTGTGTGTATATAAAATAATTCGTTCAGTCATTCCCCAACTGATGGACATCCTCTCAGTTTCCAATTATTTACACCATGAAAAAAGAAAAGAGCTGCCTTAAACATTTTTGAATATGGGTCATTTTCTCTTCCTTTGTTATCTTTGGTGTCCAGCCTTAATAGTAGTATTGTCAGATCATTCTTTTTTTTTTAGGTTTTTGCAAGGCAAATGCGGTTAAGTGGCTTGCCTAAGACCACACAGCTAGGTAATTATTAAGTGTCTGAGACTGGATTTGAACCCAGGTACTCCTGATTCTGAGGCCCGTGCTTTATCCACCACCTAGCCGCCCCAGATAACTCTTTAATAGCCTCTGGGGAGCAATTCCAAATTACTTTCACAGTTTCACCAACAGTGTACCTGTTTTCCATATCTCCTCCAGCATTTGCTCTGTTCCTTTTTTGTCATCTTAGCCAGTCTATGGATGTGGCATAGTTCTTCAAAGATGTTTTAATTTGCATTTCTCTAATTATTAGTGATTTGGAGCATATTTTCACATAGCTATTAATTACTTTAATTTCTTCCTCTGAAACTACTTATTTAGATCTTTTTAAGGGACAACTCGGTGATACAGTGGATAGAATGTCAGACCTGAGGTCAGGAACATCTGAACTCAAATCTTAACTTAGACTAAATAACCATGTGACCCTGGGCAAGTCACTTAATCCTGTTTGTCTCATTTTCCTTGTCTGAAAAATAAGCTGGAGAAGGAAATGGAAAATAATTCCAGTATCTTTCTAGGAAAACTCCAAATGGAGTCTCAAAGAATTAGACACTTCTAAAATGACTGAACAACAACAAAATATTCTTTGGCCATCATTTGGGGAATGGTTATTATTTTTAAAAAATGTGGCTTGGTTTCCTATATATTTTAGAAATGACATGTATATAAGATAAACTAAGATTTTTTTTATTTTTTATTTTTTTTATTTTTTTAACTATAAAGATTACTATAAAGATTTTCCATCAACTTTCCATTATTTACTATAAAGATTTTCTATCAACCTCCTGTGTTTCTTTTTTTAAACAGCATTAGTTTTGTTAAAAACCAATGTTTTAGTATTGCTTTTGTTAAAAACAAAAAACAGTTCATCACAAAAACTTTTTAAATTTTATATAATTCAGAATATCAGGTTATTTTTATCTCCTGGGAATCTCTCTGTCTCTCATTTGTTCTTGAACTCTTCCTCTGTCCATAGATCTGAAAGATAATTTGTTTTCCCTGCTCCTTCAGGAGCACTTCTTAAAAATTTGTATACCAGGACCTTTTCATTATATCATGTATATGTACCTTAAAGATTAGGCAAGACACAAGACCACCCTCTTTCCCCTTTCCCTCAGCAAAAGGCAGCAGTAGAAAGAATACCACCTCTAGAGTTAAGAGACATGGATTTAAATCCTGCTTGCCACTTACTACCTGAGTGACTTTGGATAAGTCACATAAACTTTGATTCTATACCAGGCAAAATGGGGTGGGGAATATCATGAAAAAAATATTAGTAACAAAAAAACAAAATTATCTGTAGTTGATAAATGCTATTGTGTGTAATTAAGAAATGGAAAAATGCAGCAATGATTATACATCCAAAGAACTATCTTGGTTGTTTTGGACATCAGTGCTTGTTAGAAGTCTCATAAGTACTACTGCTATCTAGAACTCAAGGATTCTCCCTTGTTATATGTAAAGAGGGATAAAATTTCAAACTTTCACCTAAAAAGCAAGGAGTTTAATATAGACTTAAAACCTCACCACATATAGAAAATATGAACTCTTGCAATGCTGAATAGTAACAGGTCATCAGTCCAAATCTAAATGTAGCTTTTGGTCACATGGTCCTGTCCCTTTTACATGTAAAGGATGGATTACTTATGTCCACTAATTTATTTGTTCTTCCAATTTCCTTTCATTATTCATTATCAAATCAATGACTTCCCACTTCTTGACTGGCCTATATCAGGGCCATGGATCAAACAGAAAGAGCAGAAAATATATTGAAATGATAGAAATGTTAAGTATGGTGGAACTGACCTTTGTCCAATCCCCAACCCAGGAAGGTAATTATAGAAAGGACCAAATAATGAATCATGTGAAAGCTGTGTTTGAGCACTAGATTCTGTTATGAAGTCTAGAGTTCTCGGAGGGAAATAGGAAGGCAATTGATATGTCAAACACTGAGGCAGCTTGTTGACACAGTGGAAAGAGTATTGAGCTTGGAGTAAGGAAGATCCAAGGTCAAATCAAACCCCAGACACTTACTACTGGAGTGACCCTGGGCAAGTTACTTAACTTCTATTTGTCTTAGTTTTTCAACTATAAGATGAAGACAATAGTAGCACCTACCTCTCAGCTGTTATAAGGATCAAATGAGATGATAATTATAGATCATTTATTATAGTACTATAAAAATATTAGCAATTACTAAATATTTTTCTTGATTGAGTTGTAAGAAAAGTTTGGATATTGTTCTGGCTGAAGAGTAGGTCATGCCTATTTAAATAATTGACTTTTCAGCTCTAGAGCCAATCCAAGCATGAACCAGCAGTCAAGCAAGAATTCAGTCTCTGAGAAAGAAGTACTCTAAATCTCCCAAACATGAGTCTGTATTTCCCCAGGTAAAATGGTCAGGAACTGTGCAAACATTGTGAATTCCAAGATTTACTCCTTAATGGGAAGCATAGGCCTAAGCCAACTCCCATTGAGCTCTCTAAGAAAATTATAAGCTTCTTGAATCCCTTTTCTACATGCGAAAAGAAGGAATTCTCTCTCTCTCTCTCTCTCTCTCTCTCTCTCTCTCTCTCTCTCTCTCTCTCTCTCTCTCTCTCTCTCTCCTCCTTCCCCTACTATCAGCCACCATGCTTTGAGATGGAACTTCTTAGACATAGGAGACATCTCGTTCATCTCCAGGAAGATATAAACACTCCCTCAAGGTAGGAAGCTACTTCAAGGAGCAGGACCACTGTCAGCAAAAAAGTGAATTGACAAATGAATAAAGAGAAAATGAGCCTTAAAATTGTGAGTCGAACTGCAGCAAGGATATATGGTCTATGCCCAATAGAGAGCAACATGATTTCACAAAGTAAAAAGAACCCCAATGCCCTATAGTAGAAAAAGGATCAGTAGTTTTGTCCACAGGTATCTCTCACTACCACTGTACTCTTAAGTTCATGACTGTTCGTCACAAAAAATAATTCATTATATGCATTTATATGAGAGAATAGATTATAACTACTGTTCTTACTAGTTTATCTTAGGTAACACTCAAGATATTTATGTCTACTTGCTGATTATTGGAGGGAAACCAAACAGTGAGTTTTATGAGCTACAATTTGAGGAGTGCAAAGCCAGAGAGTATCACAAAACCTGTGGTATAATATTACTTTCTAGGGACCCAACACACAAGAGTAAGGCAGTCATCAAAATCATGAAATAATATAGATTGATCCCTAGCTTCCTTGAACAAAGTAAAACTGACACAATGAAATAGTATTAAATACTACATTTAGCTACCAAAAAGTTTCCAAAAAGTTAAGAGTAGAACAGACGACTATGTATCATGAATTGAATAGAATCAAAGGAGTTGGAAGGCATCTGCCAACTTCCTTGACAATGAGGAAACTGAGGTAGAAAAAAAAGGTAAAAGATTTATTCAAGGTAACCCAGAAGAGAAAATCTGACTCCCTGACTGTCCTGACTCCCAGATCAGTGTTTTTGTTTGGGGGGAGAGGATGTTTTCAACTATATCAAATTCATTATTTAGTGACATCTTTTCTTGTGATGACAGAATAAAAAAAAGAGACTTAAGCAATCGCTTTCAGCTCAGGTGGTTCTTGATACTAGAAATGGATTCTTTGGCCCTATTAATTATATATAAAGACATATGTTACTGAAAATGATACATTTTTTCATTCTTAAAAATATAAACATAAATATTTAAGTAGAATTTAGTGTGCTGGAGATCAAGAAAACCTTGGATTTTGAAAGAGCTGCTACCCAGTTAAACTGAGTCATTGAAAAAACCATCTAAACTCCATTAAGATCTTTCTTAGTATAAAAATTACAGAAATAAGATAAAGGCAGGTATGGCTTCAACTGGTCTCTGTAAGTACCTTTGCAAGCAGAACAGAATTTACTTACCAGGAGGTCTGTTAATAGCAAGGTTTCGGAAATGGCTGCCTTTGATAATTTCTACAGATAATCGTCCCGTTGTGGCATTATATGACAAGCCCACCAAGAGCTCTGGCACCCCTCCATGAGACAAAGACTGTGTGGATGAAGCACTGTCACTGTGAGAAACCGCAGACAGGCTGAGTTGAGACTCTCCACTCTGGCAGGAAAGAACAACAAAGAAACCATTGGGACACTTCACACTACTCCCTTTTCTATTCAGCTTACATTATGTTGGGTGAAATTGTGACATGATTTCAATGGCTGCCAAAGAATTCAAATTGTGCACTCCATGTGAATAATAATGGGGCAGGGGGATGGTTCGAGGATGAGATCTCCACATCATTAGCCAGACACATTTGTTTAAAGATCTGTCTCTGTTCAATATTTCCTCTCTGAAAACAAAAGGCCAAATATGTTATTACCAATGTAAATCAAAACCTTGAATATATACACACAGATAATAATACATTTAATATAGACCAAAATTCCCCTTAGAGTAATTTCTACTTGAGCATTTCAACAGAATTTATCTACTTAGCACTGCTTCTCTGTTCCCTATTATTTCTTAATGAATATAGATATGAGGTCATGATTTTGGAATGCTATATTATAGCATTCTCTCTTTTTTAAACTTTTGAAAAATTATAAGTTGCATCTGTTATCTCCTCTCCCTTTCCCCTCAGGAAAATAGATAAAAATTAAATTCCACAATTCACTGAACAGATTCTCACCCATTTTATATAAAAGTCAAAGTGAGGTTATACACTGTAGGACCTCTGGGAGTAGAAAAGTCTGACCTTTGATTTAATTCATCTGGAGAGTTTCCAGTGTAGAAACTTTCTCCACTGAAGCAGTCAGCCAACTCTATCTCACAGGCTTAGGAAGCAGCTAGGTGACCCAATGGAGACAGTGCTAGGCCCAGAGAAAACCAGAATTCAAATTCCACTTTGAATATATTCTATCTATATGATCCTGGGCAAGATGTTTAATCTCTGTTTGCCTCAAAATTATAAAAAGCGGATAATCATAACACCTACCTCACGATGTGGTTGTGAAGATCAGATGAGATGATATTTGTAAAGTGTTTATTTAGCTCAGTTCCTAGTAGGCTACTATGTAAATGCTTATTTCCTGTTGCCCAAGACACTCAGAAGTTAAGTGACTTGTCCAAGGTCACACAGTAAGTATCTGAGGTCACATTTGATCCTAGGTCTTCCTAATTCCAGCCCCAGCCCTCTGTTCTCTGAGCCATCTAGTTGATTCAAGACTAGTACAGTTCTATTAATTCAAAGACTTGTCCAAAGATTCTTAGTCACTAGATTTAGAGTTAAAAAAAAAAACCTTGATTCAAATCCTAGATATACTACTTACTAGCTATGTGAACTTAGAAAAATTGTTTCCCTCTACTTGCCTCAGTTTGCTCAACTGTAAAATGAAATATTTGAATTAGATTAAAACCAAGGCCCATTCCAGCTCTAAATTCTATGATCCTATAAGTCTAAGATGGTCCTAAATAGGGGCAACTAGGTTGTGCAGTAGAAAGAGCAACAACCCTGGAGTCAGGAGAACCAGAGTTCAAATCTGATGACCTTGGGCAAGTCACTTAACCCTATTGCCTTGAAAAATATATATAGTTCTAATAAAAAGAAAATCAAGCTATTATAGGTCACTTTAAAAAAAAGTGGGGAGGAGGATCTTAATACCCAACAAAAGGGAATGGCTAAACAAATTGCAGTATAGTGAATAGAGAACTAGTCTCACAGCAAGATGATGAGTTCAAGTCTCATGTCTAATACATATTTGCCATGTGACATTGGGTGAGATTTTTGTTTTATTTTGCTTTTGTTTTTAAATTTCTCAATACCCCAATAAACTCTCTAAGACTAAAAGTTACGAAGCAGGTACCAATATTCATTAGTAAGGTAAATTATCCATAGTGGGGTTCTTTCATATTAATAGAACAGATAACACAATTGAAACCATCATATATGGATAAAAAGAGAAATTTGGATTTTATGAAATAAGGCAAAACAAAAACAAAACTAAACTAAAGAATGAAATAAACACTGGTATTCTGAACTAACAAAAACTGTGACTGAACAAAAGAATTCTGGTGATGAATTAGAGTAAAATACGGCTATAATTTATTAAGTAGTGAAATTAATTTAAATGTATATTTTAGGGGCAGCTAGGTGGCACAGTGGATAGAACACTGGCCCTGAAATCAGGAAGACCTGAGTCCAAATCCAACTTTATATACTTAATAATTACCTAGCTGTGTGACCTTGGGCAAGTCACTTAATCCCACTGCCTTGCAAAAACCATAAATAAATAAATGTGTATTTTACAAAGCAAATTAAGTTTAAAATGTTTAAAAGAGAAAAGAACACTAAATATCAAAAAATATTTATTCAATGAACAAGTAATCACTACCCATTTTGTATAATAAACAGTTTGGAAAGACAGAAAAAACCCTACTCTTTTTTATATATATTATTTCACCTCTCTATATCTGTTTTCTTCATGGAATTTGGAAAATAGATGATCTGTAATGTTCCTTCCAACTCTGATTAATAATTAATAAGAGAACAATGGCTCTAAAAGGGGAGTGAATCACTTCTCTGTCTGTGGTTTTTGCTCTTCATTATTTTTCACCAGACTTAAGAAAGAATAAAAGATATGGATCATATTTCCACTCCTATCAATAGGAGTATATTTCCTAGCTTCTTCTTTCATATCCAACCCCAAATAGACACTAGATTTAGAATTCAATGATATTCCAACTGATTTAACTCTGTCATTATATTTCTTGACTCAGGAATCTAACAATATCTATACATTAGACTTTCCCCTGCCTAATCCTCTCTCCTTCCTGGGTGATACAACATTACCTTTGTGACTATGACAAAGCAAATTATTATAGTATTAAGTTACACTATACAATGTGATATAAAACATTTCAAGAAATTGTTTCCTTTAATGCCTACCCATTTTTCACACCTAAAAGTTGGACATTAATAGGCAGATTCCTTAAGGTACAAAAAAATTAATGAAATTCATTCCTCCCTCCTTTTCAGCAACAGAAATTATAATAATTATGAGCAATTAATAATATATTTATATTGTCCCATTAAGAAAGCTAAGAATCTTGTCTTAAGGTCTTAGCTCAAATATTTGTCCTGATTCATGGCAAGAGGAAATATGTGCATGATCCAATAGCTATTTTCAAACAATTAACTTTATAAAATAAAGGATCTCATACATAGATGCAAATATCTAGTGCAAGTACTCATTTCTCAATTTGTACTCCAAGCAGTTATTTCCTGAAAACCTATCATTGGAAATAAAGACTACCAGGAGGAAGACACACAAGCACTTTATGAGATGGAATAGACCCCAGGGTCAGGGGGTGCTCAGTGTCACCTAGAGTCACCTAGACTTCTAGCTTGATGACCCTGCCTCAAGTGAATATAATGAATTACAGTTTCTGAAATTTAATTCTATATATTTTTTCCCAGGGTAAATTTCAATCATCAGTGAATCTTAAGGTCAATTTACTCTCTTTATCTTCTGATGTCTTTCCTTTCCATTCCCATACTATTCCAGCCATGCTTTCACTTTCTAAAAATAAACAAAAGCTGAATAATTCTGTCACAATATCTATTAAGAATGTGAGCACATATTTGGAACTATGCCCAAAGGGCAACAAAAATGTGCATACCCTTTGACCCAGCAATACCACTACTGGGTCTATACCCTGAAGAGATGAGGAAAAGGGGTAAAAACATTACTTGTACAAAAATATTTATAGCAGCCCTGTTTGTGGTGGCAAAGAATTGGAAATCCAGTAAATGTCCTTCAATTGGGGAATGGCTTAGCAAACTGTGGTATATGTATGTCATGGAACACTATTGTTCTATTAGAAACCAGGAGGGACGGGATTTCAGGGAAACCTGGAGGGATTTGCATGAACTGATGCTGAGTGAGATGAGCAGAACCAGAAAAACACTGTACACCCTAACAGCAACATGGGAGTGATGTTCAACCTTGAAGGACTTGCTCATTCCATCAGTGCAACAATCGGGAACAATTTTGGGCTGTCTGCAAAGGAGAGTACTATCTGTATCCAGATAAGGAGCTGTGGAGTTTGAACAAAGTACAAGGACTATTCCCTTTAATTTAGGAAAAAAACATATTTTACTGTCTGATCTTGTTACCTCTGAGAATTCTGTTCTCTTTAAAGATATGATTTCTCTCTCATCACACCCAATTTAGATCAAGGTACAACATGGAAACAAAGTAAAGACTGACAGAGTGCTATCTGTGGGGTGGGGGTGGGGGGAGGGAAGCAAGATTGGGGGAAAATTGTAAAACTCAAATAATATCTTCAATAAAAATAAATTTAAAAAGAAGAATGTGAGCATAAAGATCCCCAAAATTAATGATTTACAAAATGATTACATGTGAATATCCAACAGAAAATTAGATAGAAGGATCTGTTAAATTCTGATGTATCTAACTGAATAGCTAGTGACCCTCATCTCTCTAGTAAAATAGTTTGAATTGGATAATGCCATCATAAATACTTACGCTCATATTACTCCTTGGCTCCAAAATCAAAGTCATTTTCATTTTCCTTTCTTGGCGCAATTGGCTAAGATGAAACAACTTTTCTCCCATCATTCTCTCTCGATTCATCTTTAATATGGCATACAGACGGAACCGGATTGCAGAGCCCCCCAAATCTTCAGGTTCTAATTTCCAAAAGAATACCTTCTCTTTGAAGATTGGAGTGGGCCCTCTTTGAACACTGGTCTTACTCCTTTGCTTCTTTCTGGGAAGTAGTACAATGTGGACTTGCCATGCACTGGCACCACTTCGGTCTTTATCTGGAATGTTCAGGGCCTTTACAATGGTCACTGCAAGCTTTTGGCTGGAAAGATTATATTCAAGGATGACATCTAAGTCCCCACACTTTGAGATGGGTTCACGGGCACTGGAAGGGAAGTGAGGAACATTGACTCCATCTTGTTCCTGTGATAAGCGGATTAAGATATGAATGGGAATAAATCTGCCATTTATCAGTAGTCTAGAGTGTCCTTAAAAAGTTCATGGCTACTCAGTACAATAGAGATTGATTTATTTGCTTAGATATTAAGATATAATTAAATTAGATATTACTCAGTCACTAACTCCACCAGGATTTTCTGAAATCCTTTACAAAATATAAGAAGCCCAAGTTTGAACTGATCTAAGCAGGAGGATAAACCAAATGTCATTTCTTCTGAGTACTCTAATGATAATAGTATCTCAAGGTACAAAACAATATAAACAGAGAGGTATATCCAAAAATTCATATTAACAATGCCTTTTGTTATTTATTATAGTCATTTCCTGTGTTAACAATCCATGATCAGGTACATCTCCAATCTATGATGCATGCCAATGCTTGTCACAACCTAAGAGTAGCTTTCTCCCAAGCACAGAAACTTAGCATTGATTCTGATCACTAATAAAGCCATTAAGTAGGGTATCATGTTTCCTATTTACAAACCAAGGCAAAAAAAATATGAAAAGCTTTATATGTATCAATGTACTAACAAAGATTTTGTTCAGACTCCCCTTCATATCATTTCCTTCACCCTTGATATAGCATGAATTCTTCACTACATTTTATGAGTTATTTTAATTTTTAGGACTCAAAATATATTACTATAAAAGTTAAGATTTCTTGCAGAATGAGAGGAAAGCTTCCCATATCCTTTCTTTCTGAGCATATCAACACATGAGTTTCTATTCAGGGACATTTACACAAGTAAGTTTCAAGTGATAAAAGTGGTTGCTATGGAGATTGGCTTGAATAAAAATGACATGCATATGTATATGCATAAATAATATTTGAGAAGAATCTTCAGAAGATAAGTTAAGCCTTCCCACTGGGAAACTGTCACAGTCAGTTCTTTGTTAAAATAACAAGCTTTTCTATTCTTGATTACATTGTTTTACTAATTAAAAGCCATGGATAATAGAGAAATGTTATCTTGCCCAACAGAGAAAATCTGCTCCCTTGGAAAAAGTTCTAGAGTGGGTTTCAGGAAGAATGGGGTTCAAATCCTGTCTTAGTGACAGGCAAATGAATAAACTAGGAACCATTTATTAAGCACTTTTCATGTTTCATGCACTATGCTAGAGCTCTGGAATTGAAAGGAAAAATAAGATAGTCCTTTTCCTCATAAAAGCTTATACTTTATTAGGAAAGGTGAGTTGTATGTACATTAGTATATACAAGGTATATTGCTTTTGGGGAGGGAAGCATTAGTATATTGCTTGATCAAAACAGGATTCCTATAGAAAGTGGTGTTTGAAGAAATTCAAGGATTCTAAGAATTAGAAACAAGGAGGGAATGCATTTTCAGGCTTAGGAGACACAGCCTAGACAAAGGTATGGAAATGAGATATGAAGAACTTTGTGTAGAGAACAGCAAGGAAGGTTTATATAATATAAAGCTAGAAGTCTAAGAAGACTGAAAGAGTAGGAAGGGTTTTCAGATTATGATGAACTTTAAAATCTGGTAGAAAATTTTATATTTGAACTGGAAATAATGGGGAGTCACTGGAGTCCATTGGAGAATGTCAAATTTGCACTTTAGAAGAGTCATTTTTACAACTGAGTGGAGAATTATTAAAAGGTATTTGAAGCATAAAAACCAGGTGTGAGGTGATAAAGACCTGCACCAGGATGGTGGCAGTGTCAGAGAAAAAGAGGAGGGTACATATAAGAAATGTTGCAAAGGTAAAAATCACAAGACTTGGCAAAGACTGGATATGAGGTATGAGTTAAGAATAATACCTAATTGTGTGATTGGGAGGATAATGGATACCACGGATAACAGAGAATTTAGTAAGAGGATATTAGGGAGGGAGTGGGAGATAATTATTTCAACTATAGACATGATGAGATCAAGATATTAATAGAATATCTAGTTTGAGCTGTCCAATGGGCAGTTATCAAAACAAAAATGAAGGTCAGGAGAGATGTTTGGGATGAATAAATAAGTTTAGCAATTATTTGGATATGATAATTGAACTCAAGGGAGCTGATAAGGTGATCCAAGAAAACAGTATTCTGGGAAAAGATATGAAACTTCAGGATAAAGCTTTGGGAATTTCCCACAGTTAACAGTCACAACATGGATGAAGGTCCAACCGAGAAGAATGAGTACAATGTCAGGCAAATAAGAAAAGAACTGCTTCTGGACAAGATGGCGGAGAGAAGACAGGCACAGTTCTAGAGTCTCCTGATCTCTTCCCCATCTATCACATGAAACAAACCTCTTAGAGGAAGTCCGACTCATGGAACCCAGAGAGAAACGCCAGGAGAAAGAGCATCTACCTCAGGATTTGTCTCCCGCTGCAGCTTTGGTAGAATTCGGGCGAGTGAGTATCAGACCCAGATCAGCCAGAGTAACAGCTGAATTGGGATCGGGAGTCTGAGGGCCAGAGAGCAGGACCTGTTGGATAAGCAGTGGGGCTAGACGAAAAGGGGCTTGGGTCCACGGGAAGCAGAGGCATTGGTGTTGGTGTTGTCCCCCTGGAGCTTGGGGACAGGGCTGCGGGGAGAGGTCTGGTGCAGGAGAGCTGCAGACACCATCGCTGGGCTCCTTCTGTCTGAGAAACTCTGAGCCCGCCTCCATTACACTGATGCCTCCTCCAAAACAAACAATTGCAAACTACTTCTGCCTCAGGTCCAGGTGTGTGAGCAAAAAAACCAGCCCAGATGAGGAATGACCTCAGGCCAGGGTAAAGCCTACCATTGATTGAAGGCAAAAGAATTCAATACCTCCAACTCCTCCTTCTCCCTGGCAACCCAGGTAACAGACACTCCAGGGAGGGCAACCAGCACCTCCTACTGGCCATCCAGAGAAACTTCACACAGTAAAGCCTTTAGCGATCCCAAGCCCAGGTGAACCAGCCCCCACCCAACTTAAGGTCTTAGCATAATGAAGAAGGGTCAGCGGAAAGGTGGATCCATAGCAAAATTCCTGGAAGGGAAAGACCCCAACTCAGAGAGACCTGGAACCTCTGAGGAGAATACAATCTGGTCTCCAGCACAGACAGACTTCCTAGAAGAAATAAGGAAGGAGCTTAAAAATTTGGGAGAGAAAATTAATACCTTGCAACAAGAAAACAAAACCTTAGAAAGTACAATTGGACAAACACAAAAGGAGAATAAATCTCTCAGATCATCAATCGGACAATTACAAAATGAGAACAATTCTCTCTGATCCTCAAATGAGCAAATGCAAAAAGAAATTAATTCTCTCAAAACCTCAATTGGTCAAATGGAAAGCTCTTTCAAAACTAGAATTGACCAATTGGAAAAGGAGTTGAAAAAGGTTAATGAAGAAAACTCCTCCCACCCCAAAAAAATGGAGTCTACAGAAACTAATGACTCCACAAGACAGCAAGAGACAGTTAAACAAAATCAAAAAATAGAAAAAATAGAAGCAAATCTAAAACACCTCGTCAACAAAACCACTGACCTTGAGAATAGATCGAGGAGGGGCAACCTGAAAATTATAGGACTTTCTGAAAAGATTGAAGAGAAAAAAAAAATCCTGGACTTAATATTACAGGATCTAGTGACTGAAAACTGCCCTGATATCATGGAATCGGAGGGCAAAGTAGTTATTGAAAGAGTACATCAATCCCCACCAGAAAAAGATCCCAAAATGAAAACACCAAGGAATGTTGTGGCCAAACTGCAGAACTATCAGATAAAAGAGAAAATCCTGCAAGCAGCCAGAAAGAAACAATTTAAATATCAAGGAGCCACAGTAAGGATTACACAGTACCTGGCCACATCAACATTATGAGATCAAAGGACCTGGAACGAGATATTTCGAAGAGCATGGGAGCTTGGAATGCAGCCAAGAATCTACTTTCCTGCAAAGCTGAGCCTACTCTTCCAGGGAAAAAGATGGACATTTAACAAAATGGAAGAATACCAAAAATTCCTGATTAAAAGACCAGAGCTAAACAGAAAATTTGGACATCAAACAGGAGGTTCAAGAGACACATGAAAAGGTAAAAAGGGGGGGGGAGCAGAAAAAGAAAAAAAGATGGACATTCATGACCTCTCCATGAGACTACTATCTAATGGGATGTAACTGGCTTTAACCCCATTTGGGAGAAAGACTCTAATAACTCTCAGGAATTTAGACTCCATGCAGCAGAATATACAGATCTAGAAGGGTCAGACACTCAGAATTTTCTATGACTTACATAGAATGATCTAAAAAAAAAAAAAAAAAAACACTACCGCCCTAAAAAGGGGGAGAGGAAAGAGACGGGAGGAGGGAGGGGATTGAATGGGGTAAATAGCATTGTAGTAAGAGGTACAAAAAACCTATGGTAATAGTGGGGAAGAAGGGATCAGAGGAGAAACACCTGAATCTTCTTCTCATCAGACTTGGCTTAAAGTCAACCTACACATACTCAGTTAACTTATAAAACATCTAACCTTTCAAGTATTAAAAGGGGAAAAGGGGAGGGGGACAGAGAAAGGGAAGGGGAGTGGGGAAAATAAGGGGAAATAATAAAAGGAAGGGAAGGGAAAAGGGAAAAAGGGAAAGGGGAAAGAAAGGGGAGGGTGTGATATAGGAGGGCAAACACACTGAAGGGGGTCGTTTTCAGAAACGAAAGCCTGGGGAATATGGATAAGGGGGGAAAGGGGGAAAAATACAAACAGAAGGAAGATAGCACAGAGGGCAATTAGTAATCATAACCTTAAATGTGAATGGGATGAACTCTCTCTTAAAACGTAAGCAGAATCCTACAATATGCTGCTTACAAGAAACTCATTTGAAGCAGAGAGATACATATAGAGTAAAGGTAAAAGATTGGAGCAAAATATATTTTGCTTCAGCTGAAGTAAAAAAAGCAGGGGTAGCAATCCTTACCTCAGACAAAGCAGCAGCAAATATAGATAGCGTTAAAAGAGATAAGGAAGGAAACTATATCCTCCTAAAAGATATCATAGACAATAAAGTCATTTCAATATTGAATATATATGCACCCAGTGGGTCAGTATCCAAATTCTTAGAGGAGAAGCTGAAAGAATTACAGGAAGACATAGATAGCAAAACTCTACTAGTGGGAGACCTCAACCTCCCACTATCAGATCTAGATGAATAGAATCATAAAACAACAAGAAAGAAATTAGGGAGGTAAATAGATTGTTAGAAAAATTAGATATGGTAGATTTATGGAGGAAACTGAATAGGGATAGAAAGGAATATACCTTTTTCTCTGCAGTACATGGAACTTATACAAATATTGACCATGTATTAGGAAATAAAAACCTAATGAACAACTGCAGAAAGGCAAAAAATAGTGAATACATCTTTCTCAGATCACAATGCAATACAGGGCCAAATAGATATAGATGTAGAACAAATTGGAAACTGAATAACCTCATTTTAAAAAATGAGTAGACCAAAAAACAAATTATAGAAAGAATTAACCATTTTATCATAGATAATGATAATAATGAAACAACATACCAAAACCTATGGGATTCATTCAAAGCAACTCTCAGGGGATATATTATAGCTCTAAATGCTTATATGAATAAATTGGAGAAAGAGGAAATCAATGAACTAAACATGCAAGTACAAAAAATTAGAGAAAGAACAAATCAAAAATCCCCAATTAAGTACCAAATTAGAAATTCTAAAAATTAAAGGAGAAATTAATAAAATTGAAAGCAAAAAAACAATTGAATTAATAAATAAAACCAAAAGTTTGTATTATGAAAAAACCAATAAATTTGATAAACCTCTGGTCAATTTGATTAAAAAAAAGAAAGAAGAAAACCAAATAGCTAGTATCATAAATGAAAAAGGTGAACTTGCCACCAGTGAGGAGGAAATTAAAGTAATAATTTGAAATTATTTTGCCCAACTCTATGCCAATAAATATGATAATCTAAGTGAAATGGATGAATATTTAAAAAATATATAAGTTGCCCAGGATAAATGAAGAAGAGATTAAATACCCAAACAACCCTATCTCAGGAAAAGAAATTCAACAAACCATTACTGAACTCCCTAAAAAAAAATCTCCAGGACCTGATGGATTCACAAGTGAATTCTACCAAACATTTAAGGAACAATTGGTTCCAATCCTATATAAACTCTTTGGAAAAATAGGGAAAGATGGAACTCTGCCTAACTCTTTCTATGAAACCAATATGGTACTGTTACCTAAACCAGGAAGAGTTAAAATGGAGAAAGAAAATTATAGACCTATCTCCCTGATGAATATAGATGCAAAAATCCTAAAGAAAATCTGAGCAAAACGATTGCAACAAGTCATCACTAGGATAATACATTATGATCAAGTAGGATTTATTCCAGGAATGCAGGGTTGGTTCAAAATTAGGAAAACTGTTAGTATACTTAATTATATCAACAACAAACCTATCAGAAATCATATGATCATATCAATAGATGCTGAAAAAGCTTTTGACAAAATACAGCATCCATTCCTATCAAAAACACTAGGGAGTGTAGGAATAAATGGACTGTTCCTTACAATAATTAGCAGTATCTATTTGAAACCATCAACAAGCAATATATTCAATGGGGAGAGGCTAGAGGCATTCCCAATAAGATCAGGGGTCAAACAAGGGTGCCCATTATCACCACTACTATTCAATATTGTATTAGAAATGTTAGCATCAGCAATTAGAGAAGAAAAAGAAATTAAAGGAATTACAATTGGGAAGGAAGAGACAAAACTCTCACTCTTTGCAGATGACATGATGTTCTACCTAGAAAATCCCAAGAAATCATCTAAAAAACTACTGGAAACAATTAACAATTTTAGCAAAGTAGCAGTTTATAAAATAAACCCTCATAAATCCTCAACTTTTCTATATATATCTAGCAAGAAACAGCAGGAAGAGCTAGAAAGAGAAATCCCATTCAAAGTAACCTCAGACAATATAAAATATTTGGGAGTCTATTTGCCAAGACAGACTCAAAATCTTTTTGAAAACAATTATAAAACACTTCTCACACAAATTAAATTAGATTTAAATAACTGGGCAAATATCAACTGCTCATGGATAGGTAGAGCTAATATAATAAAAATGACAATTCTACCAAAACTACACTATCTGTTTAGTGCGCTACCAATCAAAATTCCAAAAAATTACTTTAATGAGTTAGAAAAAATTGTAAGTAAATTCATATGGAGAAATAAAATTCAAGAATTTCCAGGAGCTTAATGAAAAAAAGTGCAACAGAAGGTGGCTTAGCCCTACCCTATCTAAAATTATAATATAAAGCATCAGTCATCAAAACTGTTTGGTATTGGCTAAGAAATAGAGTGGTGGACCAGTGGAATAGACTAAGTGTAAAAGCAGGAGATGATTATAGTAATGTGCTGTTTGATAAACCCAAAGAGTCTGGCCATTGGGATAAAAACTCCCTCTTTGATAAAAATTGCTGGGAAAATTGGAAGTTAGTATGGAAGAAACTTAGATTAAACCAACACCTCATACCCTTTACCAAGATAAGATCCAAATGGTTACAGGACATAGACATAAAAAACAATACTATAAGCAAATTAGAAGATCAAGGACTAGTCTACCTGTCAGATCTATGGAAAGGGGAACAATTTATGACTAAGGAAGAGTTGGAGACCATCACCAAAGACCAATTAGATGATTTTGATTACATTAAATTAAAAAGCTTTTGCACAGATAAAACCAATGTAACCAAGATCAAAAGAAATGTGGTAAATTGGGAAACAATCTGTACAACTAATGATTCTGACAAAGGACTCATTTCTAAAATATACAGAGAACTGAGTCATATTTTTAAAACAAAAAGCCATTCCCCAATTGACAAATGGTCAAAGGATATGCAAAGGCAATTTACAGATGAGGATATCAAAGTAATCCATAGCCATATGAAAAAATGTTATAAATCATTAATTATTAGAGAAATGCAAATTAAAGCTTCTCTGAGGTATCACCTCACACCTCTCAGATTGGCCAGTATGACCAGGAAGGATAATGATCATTGTTGGAAGGGTTGTGGGAAATCTGGGACACTATTACACTGTTGGTGGAGCTGTGAACTCATCCAACCTTTCTGGAGAGCTATTTGGAACTATATCCAAAGGGCAACAAAAATGTGCATACCCTTTGACCCAGCAATACCACTATTGGGTCTATACCCTGAAGAGATGAGGAAAAAGGGTAAAAACATTACTTGTACAAAAATATTTATAGCAGCCCTGTTTGTGGTGGCAAAGAATTGGAAATCCATTAAATGTCCTTCAGTTGGGGAATGGCTTAGCAAACTGTGGTATATGTATGTCATGGAACACTATTGTTCTATTAGAAACCAGGAGGGATGGGATTTCAAGGAAACCTGGAGGGATTTGCGTGAACTGATGCTGAGTGAGATGAGCAGAACCAGAAAAACACTGTACACCCTAACAGCAACATGGGAGTGATGTTCAAGCTTGAAGGACTTGCTTATTCCATCAGTGCCATAATCGGGAACAATTTTGCGCTGTCTGCAAAGGAGAGTACCATCTGCATCCAGATAAGGAGTTGTGGAGTTTGAACAAAGTACAAGGACTATTCCTTTTAATTTAGAAAAAAAAACAGATAGCTTATTTTCTGATCTTGTTACCTCTTAGACTTCTCTTTAAGGATATGATTTCTCTCTCATCACACCCAACTTGGAACAAGGTACAACATGGAAACAAAGTAAAGACTAACAGAGTGCTTTCTGGGGGGGGGGGGGAAGCAAGATTGGGGGAAAAATGTAAAACTCAAATAATATCTTTAATAAAAATAAATAAAAAAATAAAAAGAAAGAAAAGAACTAGAAAAGATCAACACCACAAAAAATACATACACACACCTAGAGAGAGCTTCAAAAAAAAAAGACAAAAGTCAATAGTATCAAAGCATGCAGAAATGTCAAATGTGAAATTATTTTCACACCTTATATATTTGTTGTACACATCAAAAGTTGTAAAATGAGGTAGACTTGGTGATGCTTTTATAGAAGAAATCAAGATTTGCATGCTGCACATATAAAGTGACAATTGAAATCTGAAACAAATAGTAACCTTAATACAAACTATTAAAAGATGATGGAGGGGCAGCTAGGTGGCGCAATAGATAGAGCACTGGTCGTGGAGTCAGGAGTACCTGAGTTCAAATCCTACCTCAGACAATAATTACCTAGCTGTGCGGCCTTGGGCAAGCCACTTAACCCCATTGCCTTGAAAAACCTAAAAAAAAAAAAGATGATGGAAAGAAAACATCTATATTGAAACAGGAACTCAATGATAATAAAGCCCAACTTGCTTCCTAGTCAGTAAGAAAGCTCTATAAAGAGCTGTTGTTATGGATAAGCAAACAATGTAAAAAGGAATTTCATAATTCTATGTATAACTAAGGAAAGCCTTGATTTATAAAAGGTGAAGGCCTGAATTCAGTGGTATCCTGCCTAGATCCTTAGTTATAGAAATCCCAAGGGTAAGAAGACAATTCATAGAACTGAGAAAGACAGATAGGAATTCTAAACCAGTAGTGTCAAACTCAAATAGAATCAGAATTTCTGTGATTATGTAATTCTGCATATTGACTTAGAAAACCACAAATTAACATTATCAATGTATTGTATTTTTACTTAATATTTCCCACTTAGATTTTAATCTGCTTCAAGTTGCTAATTTGATAACTATGGAAAGCAATTTAGGTACATATGCATAAAAATAGATAATTTACATTAGAATAAGAACAATCTAATCTATCTAACTAACCTAAATTATCATGTGGCAGAAGAAACAGAAGAGCAGGAGAGATTAACTTCTTAAAGCCAGATAGAGTCCCTAAGAGCTTACAAATAATGTTCTTTTATATTTTCTATTTGTATATGCACTGTTACAAAGGTAATGCTATCTTATATATAACTATTATTTTACTTATAAGTGATGTTTTGCTGTTTTTCTTCTTAAAAGTAATTTTGGAATAAGTGCATGTATTCTGTTTTCTTCGTGTATGCATGTGTGGATATATACATGTACATATATATATATATATATATATATATATATATATATACATATATATATATATATATATTTCACTATATTAAACACATGCCTTGTTAAGTGGTGCTTTCCATTATGATGTGTGTTGTATACAATACTAAAGGGGATTTGACAGATTCCAAGGGACTAAAATTTCCCTCGATAGGGAAAAATGTAGCACTAGCCTCAATAGTAACTCTCACAGGGATTATTACCTTGTCTTTAGGAAGGGCATATGGGGGAAGTGAAGCCAAGATGACAGAGAAAAGACAAGGACTCACCTGAGCTCTTACCAAAGTCCCCCAGACAACTTTAAATATGCCCCCAAACAGAACTCAGAAAAGGATGGGGGGAAACAATTTTCCAGTCCAAGACAACTTAGAAAGTTTACAGGACAGGTAGGAATAGAGCTCAGGATGGTACAGGCTCCACCCCAGCAAGACTCTCAGTGGCAGCAATGGAAGTTTTCAGACTTCTTAGCCCACAAACAGTAAGGGGGACAGAGAACTAATTGGTCAGAAGGAGATTATAGGAGTCCCTTTGCTGGCACCAGGAACAGGACCCTATTGCATTGTCCAGACTAGGATCTTACTTTCTAGTCAGTACAGAAAGCTCTATAAAGAGGTGTTGTTATGGATAAGCAGGACAAGAAAGACCACTAGCACACTAGATCTTGTGGCCTCAGGGGAGCCGGACCCCAGGTCACAATTGCAGGGTGGAAGTCCTTTTTGATCATTCATAAATTAGAGCATAAGCCAGAAAAATAGAAACATATCCCTCCCTAAATCATATCACCTTGGAACTTACAGAGTTCTAGAGATATCTCTGAAAATAGCTGTACAAAAAACCCTGAAATTTGGAACAGTGCCCTCTTCATTCCATAACAGAGTTCCACTTTAGTTTATAGTTAAAAGTCAAGAAATAGACTAAAAAATAAACAAAGAGCAGAAAAAGATCTTGATTATAGAAAGTTACTATGATGACAGGGAAGATAAAAACACAAACTCAGAAAAGGACAATAAAGTCAAAACTGCTATATCCAATTCTCATAGGAATTGGTCTCAAGTCATGGAAGAGTTGAAAAAAATATTTTTAAAATCAGTAAGAGAGGGCAGGTAGGTGGCAGAGTGGATAGAGCACTAGCCCAGAAGTCAGGAAGTCTGGAGTCCAAATCCAGACTCTGACACTTATTTTACCTAGCTGTGTGACCTTGGGCAAGTCACTAAACCCCATTGCCTTGCCAAAAAAAATCAGGCAAGAGAGACAGAGGAAAAATTAGGAAGAGAAATGAAGCATAACTGAGATGAAAATCATCAAATCATGAAAATCATGAAAAAAAGTCAATAGTTGGTAAAGGAGGCACAAAAAAAACCCCACTACAAATTCGACCTTAAAAATAGAATAGACCAAATAGTAAAAGAGACAAAAATTCCAATGAAAGATAAGAATGCCTTGAAAAGCAGAATTGGTCAAATGGAAAAAGATATACAGAAATTCACTGAAAAGAATTCCTTAAAAAGTATAATTATACAAGTTATTCATAAAAGCAGATACATAGCTCACTGAAAAAAAATAATTCCTTAAAAAGTAGAATTGGATGAATTCTTTTACTTTTCAATTCAATGACTTTGTGAGACATTAAGAAACAATTAAACAAAGACAAAAGAATGAAAAATATAAGAAAATGAGAAACATGTCATACATGAAAAAATAGACCCAGAAGAGATTATTTAAGACTTACTGGACCACCAAAAGTTGTTATTTTAAAAAAAAACTTTGCAACATCTTTCAAGAAATCATCAATGAAAACTGTCCTGATAATCTATAACCAGAGGCTAAATCAGAAATTGAAAGAATCAACTGATCATCTCCCAAAAGAGATCTCAAAATGTAAACTTCTGGGAATATTACAACCAAATTCCAGAGCTCCCAGATCAAGGAGAAAATGTTTCAAGTATACAAAAACATTCAAATATTAAGGTGTCACAGTTAAGTAAACACAAGATTTAGTAGTTTCTATATTAAAGGAAGGGAAGATTGGGATATTATATTCTAGAGAGCAAAAGAGCCAGGATTACAACTAAAACTCACCTACCCAGCAAAACAGGAGGAAATGGATAGTCAATGAAAAAGATGGCTTTTAAGCATTCCAGATGAAATGACCAGAGGTAAAGGGAAAATTTATTCAAATACAATTCTCAAAGAGAAGTATTAAAAAAAAAATTATGAGGGGAGGAGCCAAGATGGCGACAAGAAAGGATCGAATCTTAGGCGCTCTCTGATAAAAGTCATAAGCAAAGGACTCTAACTAAACTTTCCAGAGACAGAACCCACAAAGGGACCCAATGAGGCAGTTCTCCTACTCAAAGTAACCCGGAAAAGAGCAGAAAGGCACTGTTCCCCAGGGTCAGAGGGGCGGCCTGCCAGAGGGGTGGCCCACTGGAGCAAAAAAACTTCAGCCTCTGGGAGGCAGCCCCAGGGTGCTGGGAGCCGCAGCTCACAGCAGCAGGGGCAGTTTCCTGACCTATGCCCTGGGGAGTACCGGGCACAAAGTGGGGGAACAGAGGGGGACCCCTGCCAGAGCAAACACGTGGAGCCCAGCCCTCAGTGCACACAGCAAGCAACAAGGTCTTTCCTCAGCCCAGATCCAGGAAAAGAAGCAGGTGGAGCCAGTAAGCAGGAGCCCCCAGGGCATGAGCCCATTGAGCTGAGGGAGGGGAGTGAAAAGAGAGAGACTGCAGAGCTCTGTCCTCTGTCCTTGGAACAGGACTCTGGGGCTCTGACCACAATCAGATCCTGATCCCAAGCTAGCCCCACCGCGGAAGAGCAGCAGGGCCCCCCCCACCTCAACCCCGTGGCAGAGGGGAGACGCATATGGTCATTCACAGACCAGGAGGGAGGACAGAGCCTCACACAGAGACCCTTGTGGGAGTGTCCCAAAAGCTCAGGAAGCACCCCAAAACAGGCGCAGTCTGGGAAAAATGAGCAAGCAGAGAAAAAAGAACACAATTGAGAAATATTTTGCAAATGAGCTGAAGAAGGCTCAAAATACTCAGTCTGAAGATGAGGAAGCACAAGCTCCTGCATCTAAAGACTCCAAGAAAAACAGAAATTGGGCTCAGGCTATGACAGAGATCAAAAAAGACTTTGAAAATCAAATGAGGGAGTTAGAAGAAAAACTGGGAAAAGAAATGAGAGAGACGCAGGAAAAACATGAAAATGAAGTCAGCAGCCGAGTCAAGGAAATCCAAAAAAATGCTGAAGAAAATAGCATGCTAAAAACCAGCTTAGGTCAAATGGATAAAAAGTTCAAAAAGTTATGGAGGAGAAGAATGCTTTAAAAAGCAAAATTGGCCAGATGGAAAAAGAGATAAGAAAACTCTCTGAGGAGAACAAATCCTTCAGACAAAGAATAGAATTCAGGGAGATTGATGAATTTACCAGAAATCAGGAATCAATACTTCAAAACAAAAAAAAAAGAAAAATTAGAAGAAAATGTGAAATATCTCATTGAAAAAACAACTGATATGGAAAACAGACTTAGGAAAGATAATTTAAAAATTATTGGAATACCTGAAAGTCATGATCAGGAAAAGAGCCTTGACATCATTTTCAAAGAATTACTACAGGAAAATTGCCCTGATATTCTAGAAGCAGAGGGCAAAATAGAAATGGAGAGAATACACCGATCCCCCAGAGAAAGAGATCCCAAAAAACCAACCCCTAGGAATATCATAGCCAAGTTCCAGAACTCCCAAGTCAAAGAGAAAATATTACAAGCAGCCGGAAGGACACAGTTCAAATATTGTGGAGCTGCAGTCAGGATCACACAGGACTTAGCAGCAACTACATTGGAAGCTCGTAGGGCTTGGAATATAATATACCGGAAGGCAAAAGAGCTTAGAATGCAACCGAGAATCAACTACCCAGCAAGGCTGAATGTCCTCTTCTAGGGAAAAAAGATGGGCTTTCAATGAACCAGGGGAATTTCAAATGTTCCTGTTGGAATGGCCAGAGCTGAACAGAAGGTTTGATCTTCCAATACAGGACTCGGGTGAAGCATAGAGATTGGAGGAGAGGAGGAAAATATGAGGGACTTGATGATGAACTGCATGTATTCCTGCATAGAAAAATGACACTGATAATAATCATATGAACCTTCTCAGTTAATAGAGCAGGTAGAGGGAGCTTTTATAGTTGAAGCACAGGAGAAAGCTGAATTTGAAGATAAAATATGGTGTAAAAATGGAGTCAATAAAAAAAGGGAAATGTAATGGGAGAAAGAAAAAGGAGAGGGGGAATAGGCCAAGATATTTCATATAATAAGATTTTTCTTTATTATAATGAGCTATTGCAATGATATGGAAGGGGGGAAGGCAAGGGAGAATGAGGGAAACTTCGCTCTCATCAGAGGTGGTTAGGAGAGGAAACAGCATATATACTCAATGGGGTATAGGCATTTGGAGTAAGAAGGAGAGGGAGCGACAGGGGGATGGTGGGGGATGTGAATAAAGGAGGAGAGGATGGACCATGGGGGGAGAGTGGTCAGATATAACACATTTTCTTTTTTACTTATTGCCAGGGGCTGGGATTGGATGGCCTGTCCAGGACCACAGGGCCAGGTGGATGCTGGGCCTAAGTGTTGGTACGTGGGCTTGGGGCCTCTTGGCCACAGGGCCAGGGATCTGTCTGCTGCACCAGTCAGCGACCCTACAGCAGAGTCAGAGTGAAAGGAGAGAGAAAATATAGTACATGGTAGTGGAGAAATACCAAAGGAGGGAGTTGCAATCAGCAATGGCAACGGTGGAATAATATGGAAGTAACTTTTGCCATGGACTTATAAAGAACATGATCCACCCACGACAGAGTTGTTGGTGTTGGAACAAAGACTCAAGCACATTTTTATTATTATTATTAGTTTTTGGGGGGGTGCGGGGCAAATGGGGCTGGGTGGACCGCCTGGGGTCGCATAGCAGGGTGATTCTTGGGTGTCTGAGGCCGGATTTGGACCCGGGTGCTCCTGGCTCAAGGGCCAATGTTCTGTCCACCACCCAGCCACCCCTACTATTATTACTATTTTATTGTATTTTGGGTCTTTTTTTTCTTTTTTTTTTTTTTTTTTTTTGGTTTTTGCAGGGCAGTGGGGTTCGGGTGCTTGCATCGCACACGGCTAGGTGATTGTTGGGTATACAGGGCAGGATGTGGGCTTGGGTGCTCGTGGCTCCAGGGCTGGTGCTCTGTTCATTGCACCACCTGGCCATACCTACAATTATGACTATTTTTTATTCTAATTTTTTTCTCTCCCCTTTACTTTATTGCTGAAGCAAGTCTATATTTATGGGGGGGGTATCTCATTTACTCTTTTTTTTAGGTTTGTTTTTTTTGCAAGGCAAATGGGGTTAAGTGGCTTGCCCAAGGCCACACAGCTAGGTAATTAAGTGTCTGAGACCGGATTTGAACCCAGGTACTCCTGACTCCAAGGCCAGTGCTTTATCCACTACGCCACCTAGCCGCCCCTCATTTACTCTTAAACAAGAATATTTTACTAATGTAAAAATAACATTAATTGTACAAAATGAGAATAATATTACATAAAAAAGAAAAATTATGAGGGATTCAATCAGATTCAATGGTTTACATTCCTACATGGAAAAATGATACTTTTAACTCCTTAAAACTTTTTCATGATTAGGGCAGTTAGAAGGAATATACATAGAATATATATAGGGCATGGGGGTCAGTTGAATATCATGAAATTAATATTTTTTTAAATGGTGAAAAAAAGAGAAATACACAGGGAGAAGAAAAGGAAAAGGTAGAATGGGTAAATTGTCCGATACAAAAGACTTGCAAAGAGTTTTAAGGTAGTATGTTAATCTTGGTTCAAAGAGGAAATAATATACAGTTGGGTATATAAGTATATCTTACCATACAGGAAAATAGGAGGGAAAGGGGCTAAAAGAAGGAAGGTGAATTGGGGGAGATAAAAGTCAAATCAAAAAATTTTGAGAATGGTCCAGATGAAAGGAGAGAGAGAGAGAGAGAGAGAGAGAGAGAGAGAGAGAGAGAGAGAGAAGGAAAAGAAAAATAGGGGTGAAATAGGCTGAATAGAAACATATGGTAATCATAACTGTAAAAAAATTATAGCCAATTTCTCTGCTAAAGACTTCATTTCGGGACAGCTAGGTGGCGTAGTAGATAAAGCACTGGCCTTGGAGTCAGGAGTACCTGGGTTCAAATCTGATCTCAGACACTTAATAATTACCTAGCTGTGTGGCCTTGGGCAAGCCACTTAACCCCATTTGCCTTGCAAAACCTAAAAAAGAAAAAGACTTCATTTCTCAACTTGTCAAATTTATAGAAATAAGAACTATTTATCAATTGACAAATGGTCAAAGATATAAAGGGGATGTTTTCAGAAGAAGAAATCAAAGCTCTCTATAGTCATAAAAATATTATAAATCACTATTCAAGAAATCACTTTAAAACAACTCTTAGCTATCACCCTACACCTATCAGACTGGCTAATGTGTTGGGAAAGGAAAATGACAAATGTTAGAGGGGATATGAGAAAATTGAGGCATTAAAGCATTTGTTGAAGGTATATACTGATTCAATCATTCCGTAGAGCAATTTAAATCTATGTCCAAAAGACTATAAAATCATGCATACTCATTGACCCAGTAATACCACTCTATTCCAAATAAATTAAATAGATTAAAAAGGCAAAAGGACCTATATGTACAAAAAAAAATGTTCTTAGCAACTCCTTTTGTTGTGGCAAAGAATTGAAATTGAGGTAGTGCCCATCAATAGTAGAATGGCTAAGTGTTATTATAGTAACTTCTTAATAAGAATCATTCACTGTTTATAAGTGTTCTGGTATACATTCTTTATAGTGAAGTATTAATATACCACATCTTATTTATTTTAGCAAATCAGTATATTTTCTGTATTTAATTATAGAAAGCTAACTTAGTTTTTTGAAATTTATTTGCAAATAAAGTTTTTCCATTTGGCACTATGTTTTGTTGCCTACCTAGCTGAATATTATAATGTCAGCTTGTTCTGAGGCTGTCCACGTACTTAATTTACTTAAGTGTTCATTTTAAGTAAAGCGCTCACTGTGTATAGGAATTTGTATTTTGGAGGTGCTTGATCTATCTACAAAGAAAAATTAGGAATTACTTTATTATAAAATGCTCCTAGAAGTCTTAATTGTGTTTATTTTTTAAAAAATTGTAATGTTACACTTGTGTGCATGGATGTAATTAAGGTACATCATTATTGTAGGTTAAAAGTTGTATATGGTAAGACATATTTTGTCTTTACCATACGTTTTTACTGAATAATCTATTCCCTATCCCAAAGCAAGCATGAATAAAATTAGGTTAAATGCAGCATGTGGCATCTCAGTCTCTTGAAAATTCATTTCACCTATTTTATTTTATTGAATACTGTCTGTATCTTTGGTTAACCTGTTTAAAGAAAAGGATGAATAAAGCATGGCCATCAAAAAAAAAAGTAGAATGGCTAAATAAGTTGTGGTATATGGTTGTGATGGAATATTCTGGTGCTATAAGAAATGATGAGCAGGATGCTCTCAGAAAATCCTGGAAAGACTTACATGGATTCATGCAAAGGGAAATGAACAGAACCAAGAGAATTTTATATAGCATAGCAATAATATTGCATGATTATCAACTTTAAATAACATAGCTAGTCTCAGAAATACAATGATCCAACACAATTCTGAAGATCTTAATTAGAAAAATATGGTCCATCTCAAGAGAAAGAGCTGATGGAGTCTGAATGCAGACTGAAGCACATATTAAAAATTTTATTATTCTTGGGGATTTTTTCATCTGTGTTTTCTTTCACCACATGGCTAACATTGAAATATGTATGGAATGACTGCACATATATATAAAACCTATTAAATTAACTATAAATTACTTGACTTCTCAATAGGAGAAAGGGAGAAAAGAAGGAAAATTAGAACTCATTTTTAAATGAATATTAAATTACATGTAATTGAGGGGAAAATATTAAAAAGTAGGGAACTGATGTTTGAAGTTTAACTGGGAAAGCTGGAGAGAGAAAGTCTGCAGAGAGAGAGATTGATGATGATGATGATGATGATGAAACTGAGTGATTTATCCATTTAGATAAAGAGTTTGTCAATTGAGACAATTGAGTTTAATTCTCATTTTACAAAGAAATATTATGAATAGTTTTCTTTAGAAGAGACTTAAACTGCTGTTATGATAGACTGTCTCCACTTGAATGATGGAGTTGAATGGTAGGACTGTAATCTCTAGAGGTGACCTATCATAACTGATTCATATAAATAATTGTTTTTATTGTCAATATACTAATAACCTGCATGTCTGGCAAACGTCATGTTTATTTAAGGCTATGAGATTAGAGTGACTGAAATTGAGAGACAGATGAGCATAAACTCTAGGTCATTTAATAAATAATAATTAATAAAGAAGTTGGCATTTCAGAGCTAATTGATTAATTAATGGAAAGATATAGTCTTTTTTAGATATTATAAGGAAATATCACTGCATAATCTTAAAACCTGCAAATAAGAATGAATAAAGAAAATGAATCATTGGCAGGCAGAACTTTAATGAGCTACACTTGAGTCATCAATACTAAAAACCTGTTACATGTGGATACATAATTCATAAACTGTTATAGATGCTAGGTTAAGGTTAAACACTACATAAATGTCAGTTGTTATTCTATAGTATCTCCTTACATAAAAGTTTTCATTATAATTTCTCAAAGCCAAGCAAAATTTTTTAATTACTGATTGGAATATCACAGTAATAATCAGTACTTAATTCCCAAGTAATTCACTTCTATCCAGGAATCCTTCCCCATAATAACCTCTATTCCCACATCTCACTTGCCTCCTAGCCCTTCCCAACTTCCCCATCTTAATCATGCCCCCTTGTATCTTACCTGTCCCCTTAGGGTGAGAACCAGGCTACCTGAACTCCAAGTGTAGCAATGTATGCACCAAAGTCAAACTGTCCTCTGCTGCCTTCTATCTCCCACTCCTAACACCACCAACTACTCACCTACTGTTGCCCTATGGGAAAATATGCCTAGTTATAGCTCTTTTCATTTTTTTCCTACTCTTAAGGATTAACATTTATTGACCTTTTTATCTATTCCAATGCCAAGATAAAAATTCAAAAGCTAATAAGTATGTCTACACAGACCTGTCATTTCATCCATTCAGAATAATTAACTGTGTATAAGTTTTTGCTCAGTCTGGGAAATCTCAAGAGGAAATTAATGGACAGGACTCCACAACAGTTCCAAGAATATTGAATGAGCCTCGATTCCCTAAGGAATTGACTCTGCAAAGAGTCAAACCAGGGTGTATTTAAGGAGGATGTACAAAGTTCCTACTTAATTGATTGAAGAGAAATTATCTTCTTGTGCCAAGAATGGCCATAATGATTGATTTTTTTCCAATATACTTTACCTCTCACCTGGCATTTTGATATTATTCTCTCGTGAAAGTACCTTTAATTTCACTAATGCAATGAACTTTCCTGGAATGTAGATCTTTATTTTTTTAACCCAGTTTTACAGATTTTCATTAATTTTTCAAAGTCAAACAGCAGAAAATCAAGATGATATCTAAAATGCCTACAATGCCTAAATTTGCATATGCTCACATTCACTATTGCACCCTCTTGTTTCCTTAACTAGCAAAAATTCTGTCTCGGTCAAATAAAGAGTACTTGACCTTTTACTCACAAGGGAAGAACCCTATTTATTTGAAAAAAAAACATACTTATCTAATAGATAATCATGCAACATTTGAAGTTTCTTACAGAAACAAAATTAATATCTGCCTTCTTTTCAACCTGATATTTTTGAGTTTTCTTTCCCTCTCTGTCAAAAGCACTATTATTTTTCTAGTCTTATAACCTTGGAATTATCTTCAGATCTTCTTTCTTCTTCAGTCTGAAAACCCAGTAAGTTAAAAATCTTAATATTTATAGCTCTAAACATCCAACCCCTTATGTCTACTCATGTAGCTCAATCATCTAGATTATTGCATCAGCCTCCAAGTAAACCCAAAGCCTTTCATCATACAATTTTATCCTCTATATTACTCTCAAAGTAATTTTCCTTAAAACAAATATAAACATGTCAATATGCTGCTCAATAACCTTCGGTAGATCCTTGCTATCTATATACATATATACATATATATATACAGTTAGATATAAAGATATAGATATAAATATATATTTCTATATATATGAAATTTCTAGATATGAACTATAAACCCCTCCATTTAGCTTTTAAAGCCTTTCCCATCCTAATCTCCAACTATCTTTCCAATCTCATTGTGCATTACTCCCCCTCCCCATCTCAGCAATCTAGAAAACTTGCCTCATCTCTCTTCCTCACATATTACAATCTCCAATTGTCCCTAGTTTCCCCAACTCCCTATCTCTGGAATGGTCACCTTCCTCCCCTCCATCTTAAAGAATCTCTCTGTTTATTCAAACCACAGTTTCTACATGAAGTATTTCAAAATCTCTCCAACTACGAGCCCTCACTTCCAAACTACCTTGTATTTAACTATGTATTCATTTGTATTTTTTCTTTTATTATAATCTTACCATACTTAGCTGCTGGCCTATTGTTCACCTGTAGAATTTGAGTATGTATTTTTTAGTATGTATTTGTATTCCTAAAACTTATCATATTGCCTGGTACTGTGTAGTTCTCTGTTGACTGCTTGGTTTAAGATATGAGCATTTGAGTCCATATTAAAGTTAAAGATTTCTTTTGAACTAAAATTTTTTAGTATGATATGATTGATATCATCAATACTCACCCATTATATTCAATATATTTCAGATACCAGATAGATAACCAATGGAAGGCAAAGTTAAGAGACAAATAAATCAATTTTTATAAGAAGAACTAAATCTACAAGACAGGAAATTATGAGAACAACTTCAAATTTGCACTACTGTAGAAGGAACAAATTACTGTTTTTGTCTCAAAATAGATGCCTGGTTGAATGGCATAAAGAAATGTCTGGATATTTTCAGAATCTGAGACCATTTGGTCCACTCAACACAAAGTCTTCTATTCAGCTAAATAATGAATTTAAATGAGAGATCACTAATAACAGTTGGATTCAGAATTCAGGTATATATTATTCAAAAGAATAAAGCATAGAGAGTATCAATCAGTATGGGGTTTTTTTGGTGATAAACTAGCTTAAACTACCACCACCACCATGATGAAAAAACTATGTATTTCATTGTATGAGATTTGATTTGAGCCTTATCAGGAATACGTGGTGAAGTATGATTTGCATTGTATTTATATGGCAATTTATGATTTGTTCATCTGTATGCATGATTTCTTTCAATAGTTAAAAGTCAGAGAACTAAGAAGCTACTGTTGTGTAAAGGACTCATACTCACATGTCACTCTCCCAGTGTCCCAATGTTCTTTAGAAGGACATGCCTTAATTTACAGATGAGGAAATCAAAGCTATCCATGGTCATATGAAAATTTGCTCTAAATCATTACTTATTAGAGAAATTCAAATCAAAGCATCTCTGAGGTACCACCTCACCCCTCTCAGGCTGACCAATATGATCAGAAAGGACAATGATCAATGTTGGAAGGGATGTGGGAAATCTGGGACACTAATACATTGTTAGTGGAGCTGTAAACTCATCCAACCTTTCTGGAGAGCAATTCAGAATTATACCCAAAGGGCAATAAAAATGTGCATACCTTTTGATCCAGCAATACCATTGCTGGGTCTTTACCCTGAAGAAATCATGAAAAGGGTAAAAACATCACTTGTACAAAAATATTCATAGCAGCTCTATTTGTGATAACAAAGAATTGGAAATTGGGTGAATGTCCACCAATCAGGGAATGGCTAAACAAACTGTGGCATGTGTATGTTATAGAACACTATTGTTCTATTAGAAACCAGGAGGGATGGGAATTCAGAGAAGCCTGGAGGGATAGCATGAACTGATGCTGAGCAAGATGAGCAGAACCAGAAGAACATCATACACCCTAACAACAACATGGGGTTGATGATCAATCTTAATGGACTTGCTCGTTTCAGAAGTGCAACAATTAAGGACAATTTTGGGGGAATCTGCAATGGAGAATACCATCTGTATCCAAAGAAAGGATTGTATATTGTTTTGTATATTGCTATCTTTTATATTTTATTTTTTTCTTAAGGATATGATTTCTCTCTCAACACATTCAATTTAGATCAATGTATAGCATGGAAACGATGTAAAGACTGACAGACTGCCTTCTGTGGCGGGGGGAGCAAGATTTGGGGGACAATTGAAAAATTCAGAAATAAGTTAATTTTTTAAGAAGAGTGAGGCTGGGTAAAAGAAGCAAGGAGGAAAGGAAAGTAATTAAGAAATTAATGAAAATGATGACTGACTGTTTACTAATCTTTCAGACAAAAACATTAAATATTATTTTCCTCAGAAAAAAATGGATGCGCCTTTAACAGACTTTATTTTAATCAATATTATACTGTCATTTCTAGGTTACAATCCACAAATTCTGTCATAATTAGTAATTGACACTTACATCTTGACTCCTTTAATAATGTAAGAGACAACACATAGATAAATAGAATCAACAAGAAACATACAGAGGAGAAGGAATATTATCTTGGAGAAGAAGAATCAAATAGTTAAGACTGAGTAGGGTTACTACAGAAAAAGAAATTAAGCTTTCCCAATACAAATATCAAGAAGTGGAGATGAAAAGAGAAAGCAAGACATGGAGATATAAGATAGAGTAATTTATGACAGAAATAGCAAATAGCTTGGTTAACAATAATATTTAGTGATTATAGAGTGATTTAAGGTGTGCAAAGTACTTTACAAATATTCTCATTGTACCTTTACATGTTAGCCTGGAAGGTAGGTACTATTATTATCCCCATTTTAGAGATAAAGAAACAGACAGGAAAAGTGAGACTTGCCCAAGGTCACATTATTAGTATCTGAGGTTGGATTTCTGAAATTTGAGGCTTTCTCATTTTAAGTCTAAACACTGTGCCACGTAGCAATCTCAGGATTGAGGTTTTATTATGAATATATGAATAGTTATGAATAAAAAATGTATTGTAAGATCACAAAATCATCAAATAAATTGATTCAGTCAAACATATCCAACTCTCCTCTCTAATAAAGGGTTAGGTTTAAGGCTGGAGTTTTTTTATGTGTACATATCCCACATAACATTGTTCAGATCAACATTATTTGATCAGAGCATTAATGTATTATAATTAATACTCTATAAAAAATTCTACCTAATCTCACAAAAAAATTTACCACAATATCACTCAGACTAACATCAAATTATAATTGATTCATATGGAATTAACTGCTCTCTGAAATATCTTGTCAAATGTTAAATTTTCTAAAAAATTAATCTTATACATTAGATTCCACATACATATAGTTTAAAACTGTATTCAGGATTTTAATTTATTTCTTAAAGGTTAACTTAAAATTAAAAATCATACACCATTTTCATTTTATATAATAGGAAACAACTACAATATCTCCTGGATCTATGTGGAAGGAAAATCCTAAATTTCACCAAATGGAGTCAATATAAATACAATAAATATCCATTTGTCCCAAAATCAAATAACCAGAGGACAACCACCAGTTCACCAGTTTGGGGAGCATATTCTGCATTCTACTTTCATGAAAAGGCAAGAAGCAGCTATATATATATATGTATATATATGTATATATATGTATATATGTATATACATATATATATATCCATTACTGAATTTTTTAAAAACATTTTTCTGTTAGTAATCCACAGCCAATAAAATATTTATTTTCTCATAATCTTTCCAATATTTCCTATTTTCTTTTGTTGACAACTTTGCTAATCTAATAGATATTTTCCACTCCTTTTATTTTTCACTTAGTATTTGCTGCTTTGCTTGGCTTCCAGTATAAGCTCATCACTTTTAAACTTACCACATTTCAAGCCTTGAAGGGCTCCTTTCCCCTCTGAATAGAGCTTTGAAGGGCAGAGTACCAAATTCCTCCCAATTCCTTCATCTATAGAGGGTAGAAACTGAATTATCAGTTCACTTTACCTTGCATCTGCTACCTGGCCTGGTTTCAGTTCCATGAAAATGATGTCCCCATAATGTCCCTTCCTAGTCCTCTTAACATCCTCTCTCTCTTTCCTGCTTCTATTTGTACCTTATCTCCCCTTTTATAAGATCATTGATAGCAGGGACTGTATTTATTTTTATTAATTGCACCCCTGTATTGTAGCATAGTATCTGACATAACATAGGTGTTTAGCAAATGTTTATGGGGTTAGATAAGATGAAACCTCAAAATTGTTTTAATTTTAATTTCTCAATTAATGATTGGGAGTATTTGTCAATTTAATTGGAAAATTAAAAATGAAATAATTTTTTTAGAATTGATAGTGCTTTTACAACCCATTCTCTGACACATTTATGGTCCTATGATGATATTGATGACACTGGGATTCTGCAAAAGGCTCAAAAGTCTTAGAAATATAAAAAAAATTAATTAGCTTTAGTTGTGCTTTTGTTTTTCCCTTGTTCCTTGAAAACTGTTTGTTTATATATAGTATGCATAGAACTCCTAATTAAGCAGAAATATCTAATAAATCTGGTTATGGTATTACACAGATATTCTAAATAAATTAAAACTTGCTATATGCTGAAACCAGGAAGGAAAACACTCCATTAAGAATAAAAATTATAAGACATATTTGATAGAACAAGAACTGAAAAAAAATGTTCAGCAGACCTCTAAGATCTACTATTTCCTTTTAACTATGCATCTTCTTGATAGAAGGAAATTCATTCATTAGGAAAATATGCATACATATGTGTGTATAAATATGTGTGTGCATATGTTTTGAGGTTTCTTTTCTGGAGCTCAATGAAATGACTTAAAAATTGATAACTTGTGTGAGCAAACAGATGGTGAATTAGATATTTCCTGTGAATTCCATTTCCTCTCTGACCTCTCCAAAACAGAAATTATGTGTCAAAGATAAAGTACCTTGAGCTGTTATCATGGTCTGATATACCCAGAATTCAAAAGAAGCTCAAAAATCCCAGGAATTGACACTCACTTACCCTGAGTTCCCTTAATACTTTTTTGCTGTCCTGCTCCCATGTTAATGGCAACAAGGTCACTTTAGCAGAGCCAAAGATACAACACAGAGGTACAGGCTTACATTCACCCTGGCACTACACCTCTCTCCCTCTTTTCAGTATCATAAAGCCCTTGGCTCTAGATGGGGAAGTCAGGTTTCAATAGTCAATTTGGTCACAACCTTTCAGGAGCAAAAAAGAGCTGTCAGGGGCTGCAATCTGGAAGCACAGATGCTGCAAAGTTCTGAACTGCTAGTCATGGAAAAGCTTAGAATTGCCTAGAATACAGGTGGAGCAAATTCTGATCACACAAAAGACAATGACGAGTAGACTTAGACTTAGAATATTTGAATGGTGAATTGCACTGTGTGGAAGAAGGCTGAGATGCTTTAGATTCATCCCCCAAGGAAACCATAATCAGAAGAAAGAGAGTCAGAATGTGAATAATAAGAAAAGTATGGGGAGGGGGCAAAGAATGGAAGTACCAAAGATTTCAGGAAGAAAAAACCTCAAAGATCTTGTACATAAACAGATAAATGAATAGAAAAATACAATAACAAAAGGAAATATGATCTCCAGATTTAGCAATCAAGTTCCTAGATATTGCAGAATGAAGGAAAATTATTCAACACATGATGAGACAGAGGACCCTGTGGAATCTGAGGAGAACACAGAACCATAATACATTGTTTGTGATATGTTTAAAAGACAAATAAAAACTATGAGAGCAAAAGTTATGTCTTGCACTGAAAAAATAATGAATAAATAGAATATTTTAATTTGCAATGGCAAACCTCTCCAAAGGAAAAAAATAAACAATAGATTGGGAATGCAAAAACAGAAGTGAAGACAACCTAAAAGATAAGCCAAAAAAACCACATTAACATTAAAAAATATATATATATGCTCATTCTACAAGCAAAACTCATGGTTCTCAAAGACAGGATACATGGAAATAACCTCAAGAACATAGATCTCCCAGAATAACAGGATGAGAAGACAAAAAACCTTAACATTACAATAAAAGAAATAATAGAAAAGAACTTCTCAGAATCTTTGAACATAGAAAATAAAATTCCAATTGAAGGAATTCACAGATAAATCACATAGTGATTAGATTTAACTATTCAATTTAGAAAAAAGTACTGAAAGTCATCAGTAGAAAGACCTTCAAATACAAAGGAAAGACCCACTATAAAAAGGAAGAGGCAATGTGTTCTGAAGGGCACTGGAGCTCAGAATAAGCTTAATCATACAGGACAAAAAGTGGATGTTCACTAATAAAAAAAAAAGAATTTGAAACATTTTTTTTAGTTTTTAGTTTTTGCAAGGCAATGGGGTTAAGTGGCTTGCCCAAGGCCACACAGCTAGGTAATCATTAAGTGTCTGAGGCTGGATTTGAACTCAGGTACTCCTGACTCCAGGGCCAGTGCTCTATCCACTGTGCCACCTAGCAGCCCCTGAAACATTTTTTAAGAAAGAAAACTTTAAAACTGAAGAGATAATTTATTTCTTAAAAAGTCAAATAGCAGAAATGCAGGGAGTGAATAAATTTAGACAACGACAACAATGTGCAAACAGACTAGCACTAGTTCTTGTTATGTGTATACAAGGAGGATAAAAAGGTAAGGGCAAAAATCTGTACAAGTAATAGTGAAGTAGATAGGGGGGCATTATTGGGAGAAGCTGGTCACAGTCTATATATAGGTGAATGCTTCTTTTGTGGAATTACATTATAACATAGAAATGTACATAAAAAGTGGGAGGGGAACAGGAAGATAAAGAGTGAGTTATGTTCCATGATCAAAACAAGGGCTAGCAATGAGGGTAGGATAACCTTTGTGGCTCAGAAAGAGAAGAGCTTATATAGGAGAGTGGTTAGGAAAGATGAAAGAGAATTAGAAAGGGATGGGGAAAAGAAAAACACTCTGAAAGTGGGAAGGGCTCACTCCTATGAGTGAGGGGAGATGTAACCTATACTGGATGAAGCCTGGGCAATCTGGTGCCAGAAAAGACTACTTGTCCTTAAAAGGGGGAACGTGGAACTTCTCCAAAAGAGATAATTGGAAGCTAGAGGAGTGGGAAAGCATGAACACAGGGAGATTTCCAGTCAAATTAAGAATTAAAAAAAAGATCAATAAGAGAGATATAGATCGGTGAGGGGATGGGAATGTCATGGGGCAGTGCCCTCTCTGACATCTGTAATAATTGACATTGTTCTGAGAGTGGGGCACAATATAAAAGCAATCCAATAAACTCTTCAAGGGCAGAAAGCACCTAGAAGGTAGAGCCTAGAATGGATACATTGGAAGGTTTCACTGTATGAAGAATACAGACAAAAGAAATGCTAAATGTTAGAGGGAGTGTAAATCAGAGAATGAGCATATAGAATAATCAGAAAGAGAAGATGGATAATGAAGAAATTGAGAGAAACCCTCTTTTGGAAAGGATTACAAAAAATGAAATTAATAAAGATAGGACTAAATGAAGGGGAGGAAAGGAGGAGGAAATGTGCTTGTTAAAAGAGGGGAAAGAAATAAATAATCAGATAAAAGCAGGAAAGGGGTACTAATTTTAAAAAAACATGAAGGGAAAGGAGCAACAAATGAGAAGACAGGATTGTGATAAGAAGAAAAAAGTCACTGAGGAAGGACCACCTTAAAAAGAGTGAAGTAAAGCAATTTAAGGAACAAAATATTGCATTTACAGCAAAAAAAAAAATAATGAAAAGGAGCAAAAAATAATGAAATGAAAAACTCCAGTTATGGAGGAAAATAGGTTCTCACACCTTTAAATTGAATATATTAAACAATACAATAATAATGAAAGTGACAGATTAGATTGAAAAAACATTATAATCTGTTTCTTACAATAAATACATTCAAAAAAACAAAGAAATACACAAAATAAAACTGAAGGTATGGGAGAAAAATCACTATGCATTAAGTGAATAAAAAATCAGGAGCTGCCATAATGATAAATATCAAAGTAAAAATGAAATTAAAAAAAAAAGAAATAAACAAGGAAACCATGTCATGCCAAAAGAAACCATAGACAACAAGTCAATATCAGTAATAAAATTTTGGGTTCTAAATGATTTAGCATCTAAATACATAAAAGAAACTATCTGAGCTATATAACAAACCTGAGAATACACACACACACACACACACACACACACACACACACACACACACACACACACACACACAAAATAGGGAATGCTTTCAGAAATATAAAATACCTAAAGTAGTAGAAAACAACATAAAGTGCTAAAACAGCCAAACTCAGAAGAGAAAATAGATTTAACTATAGAGAAACTGCCCAAAAGGAAAAAACTCTTGAACCCTATAGATTCACAGGAGAATTTTATCAACTTTTAATTGTAATCATAGTATGAGAATGATTCTCAAAAATTGAGAAAGAAAGCATTTTAACAGAATCTTTTTATGATAAATATAGTCTTAATACCTAAACCAGGGAAAGGGAAAACATAGAAAGAAAAGTATAACTCAAACTCATTAATGAACATTGATTCAAAAATTATAAACAAAGCCCTCTCAGATTATAGTGATTTATACAGTAAATTATTGCTTTGAATGTATAGTATTTAAGGAATTCCATGTACAACTACATCATTACATAAACAGTTACAAAAAAGTTTTTGATTTAAAATTTTTATTACTCTGGTAAAAAACTAGCTAATATAACTAGATAATATAATGTTTTACTTGGGAAATCCCAATGAATCAACACAGACACTTATTAAGACAGTAGCTTCAGGAAAGTTACAGGTTGAAAAATGAATCTTCAAAAATCAACACCATTTTTATGTAATATAAAAAACACAAGAAGCAATAGAAGAAAAGGAAATACCATTCCTAATAATTATAAAATATCTGGGAATAAACCTCTCAAAATATACAAAAAGACTTGCTATGGGATGATATGCATTCTAATACATTGTTGGTGGAAGTATAAAATGGTATAACTATTTTGGAAAACAATTTGGAATGATGCAAATAAATTGTCCATATCTTTTGAACTAGAGACTCCATTGCTGGATTTATATATCAAGGAAAATATCAATAGCAGACCATAAAACTCTCACTTAATTGAAATAAAGAACAATCTAAATAGAGAAATATTCATGGTTAAGCTGTGCCAATATAATAAAAATGACAATGCTACTGAAATTATTTATATTTTTAATGCCATACTAATCAAATTACTAAAGGGATACTTTACACAGCTAGATAAAATAACATAATTTATTTTAAAACAAAAGATCTAAAATATCAAGGGAAATGATGAAAAGGAGACATGAAAAGATATCCATCCCTTTGTGGACTTGAGATATTGTATCTTCTTGAACTTTTCCAATGAATCAATATGTTAGGGTGATTTAAGGAAAAGGGAGACTTGGGATAGTATGATGATGTGAGAAACAGAAAATATAAACAAATCTTATTAAAAATTGGTAACTTGCCTCTGGACTCCAGGATGAGGAAGTATCAGTGGAATAAAGACAAAGAAATACTACTTATATACTTCAAACTATATTATAAAACAACCATCCTCAAAACCATCTGTTACGGGTTAAGAATAGAGTGGGTTGATTCAGATGCAATATTATTCAGTAACTCAATATTGGATAAATATAAGTTACTTAAGGAAAAACTCACTGCTGGATAAAAACTGCTGAGAAAACCAGAAATCAGTCTGACAGAAATTAGGCTTAGACCAACATTTTACACCACACTCCACAATGCATTCTAAGTGGATATGTAACATTATTAAAGAGCATATTATTAAAAATTGGAAGAGAAATCATATACTTTTTGTAGCCATAGGTAATAAATGTATTTTTAACTAAAGAGAAAAGAGTGAATCTCAAAAGATCAAATACATAACTTGGATTACTTAAAACTGAAAATCTTCTGCAAATACATTATTATATCTAGAAAAAGAATGTAAGTGGTCAAATGGGGAAAAATCCTTGTGTCTAATTTCTCTGATAAGATTTTGGTATTATACAAATACATATATATGGAATATATTTTTGACTAATAACCATGGGAAGACCTATATTAATTGATAAAGAATGAAATAAATAGAACCAAGAAAACTATATACAATTTAACTGCAAAAATGAAAGTGAAAAGAAAAAAAATGAAATAACACCTGGGGCAGCTAGGTGGCACAGTGGACTGAGCACCAGTCCTGGAGTCAGGAGGACCTGAATTCAAATGATACCTCAGACACTTAATAATTACCTAGCTGTGTAGCCTTGGGCCACTTAACCCCATTGCCCTGCAAAAACCTAAAACAAAACAAAACAAAAATAAATAACACCACAAATTCAAATGTAAATGAAACAAAATTATAAAGACAAAGTAGAAATCAAATGAAGAGGTGCGAAAAGATATTCCTTTGTGGACTTGAGACATTGTATCTTCTTGAACTTTTTCAATGAATCAATATGTTAGGGTGATTTAAGGAAAAGAGAGACTTGGGATACTATGATGATGTGAGAAACAGAAAATATCAACAAAATCTTATTAAAAATTGGTAACTTGTTACCTCGTAGACTTCTCTTCTTTAAGGATATGATTTCTCTCTCATCACACCCAATTTGGATCAAGGTACAACATGGAAACAAAGTAAAGACTGACAGAGTGCTTTCCGTGGGGGGTGGGGTGGGGGGAGGGAAGCAAGATTGGGGGGGTTGTAATAATTTTGTAATAATATCTTTAATAAAAATAAATTTTAAAAAAAAGGGAAAAAATGGTAACTTGCCTCTGGGCTCCAGGCTAAGGAAGTATCAGTAGAATAAAGTTCTTCAAAACCTGGATTGCTAAAGGATGTCTCTGTCTCCAGACTTTTTCCTGTGGCTTGCACACCAAGTATATGAGTTAAGATGGCTTCATGTCTCCTAGTTCTTTGCTCTCCAACATCTCTACTTTCAGATATAGTCCTTGAATCCACAGAAATGTGATCATCTTCATCATAAGAGACATTTTCTAGGTAGCTTGGTTGACTTGAACCATCCAAGTCTAAATCTGAAATAAAAAGATAATTTCAAAAGCATTAAAGCTTTTGTTTTACTTCTTTTGATACATTGTTCATTCAGCAATGATGCTGAAAAATACTTGAAATACTTGAAAAATACTGTAGCCTAGATCTTGCCAATGCCACCTATATGACTCAAATTTGATAATGGGGAAAATGGGTTATTTGTTAACATTAAAAAATAATCCAGGATAAAATTTAATTGAGCAATAAAAATTCTTAAACTAAAATTTAAGATAAAATTCCTTCAGTGTTATAGAGAAGCTTCGGTTCCATCACAAAGATCTTTATCGTGGCATATGTCCTTCAGAGGCAGTTTTATCCAACCCTATCAATATGGAGAATACATGTTTACTTCAAACTTCTTAGAAATAACTTAAAAACTATTCTTTGGGAGAATCCAGATATTTTCAAACTAGTCCTCTTTTCATATACTCAGAGTTATCCATAAGAAGAGGTATGAAAGGAAATTGAAGGGATACCTATAAAGTGGGAAATGACTGAACAAATTGTAGTATATGAATGTGATGTAGTACCACTGTTCTGTAAGAAATCATGAGGGTTGTGACTTAAGAAAAGCCTGGAAAGACTTGCATGAACTGAATTCTCAATGAAATAAGCAAAACTAGAAGAATATTGTACACACTAACAACAACATTGTATGATGATCAATTATGATGGTCTTGCTCACCTAACAGTACAATAATCAAAGACAATTTTAAAGGACTGGTAAGGAAAAATTCCATCCACATCTAGAGAAGGAACTATGGAATGTGAATGTAGATCAAAGCTTACTATTTTCAATTTTTTAAATTTGTTTTTTGAATAATGATTTTTCCCCTCACATGGTCTTTTCCTCCCATTTTGATTTGATTCCTATTTCACAACATGATAAATATGAATATATGTTTAGCATATTTAGATATGTATAATCTATATTAGACTGCTTTCTGTCAAGGCGAGAGGGTGGAGGGAAAGGAGGGAGGGAGACAAGTCAAATTCAAAAATCTTACAAAAATGATTGTTGAAACTATCTTTCCATGAGGATGGAAAAATAAATAAATAATTGTTTAAAAAGGAAGAAATACAGAAAACTAGTGAAATAATTTCCTATTTTATAGACTCTCTCATCTTCAAATCACTGCTTTTAGCATCTCTCAATTTCTACTTAAGGCCTTTACTAGACACCTACTTTCCACCAATATGAAGTCCAGAACCCCGCTGTTAGGGCTTTCATAGGTCATCAAGTTCTTTTTCTCCCTTACCTATCCAATATTATTTTTCTCTACTCCCAGTTGGCACTAACAAACTAATCATGGTTACTCCCAAGCTTTGCTTAAGTTGTTCTTCTAAACCCTCACCTCTTTTTAATTTCTTAATTACCAGAAATGGTACCATCATTATCCAAGTCAATACCTCCAAAATGCAATTAGTTGTTTGATCCTGTCATTTCTGTCTTCATAACTTCTCTAGTAAATATTTTCTCTTTTTAAACAGTGCAACCACTCCAGTACAAGCCCTTATCACTTTTTGTCTGAATTATTACAATAACCTGCAGGTTGCTCTCCCTATCCTTCTTTGCTAAAGGTCTCATTTCTTAAATCTATAGAGAACTTAGTCACATAGATAATAATACAAATGCTTCTCCTATTGATAAATGGTCAGAGTATGCAAATAGTTTTCAGAATAAGAAATCAAAGCTATATATAGTCATATGAAAAATATTTGAAATCACTTGATTAGAGAATTAAAATAACTCTGAAGAATCATCTCACACCTATCAGATTGCTAATATAACAGAAAAGGAAAATGACATGTTAGAGGAGATGTGGGAAAATAGGTACACTAATGCACTGTTGGAGCTGTGAACTGATCCAATCATTCTGGAGAGATATTTTGAAACTATGCAGAAAGCACTATATAAAGTTGTGTATACCATTTTTAGGGGGTTTTTTTTGCAAGGCAAATGGGGGTTAAGTGGCTTGCCCAAGGCCACATGGCTAGGTAATTATTAAGTGTCTGAGACCAGATTTGAACCCAGGTACTTCTGACTCCAAGGCTGGTGCTTTATCCACTATGCCACCTAGCCGCCCCTAGTGTATACCCTTTTAGCCAGCAATATCACTACATGTCTGTATCCCAAGGAGATCAAAGAAAAAGTAAATGAACCTCTTATGTACAAAAATATTTGTAGCAGCTCTTTTGTAGTGGTAAAGAACTGAAAATAAGGAGATTTCATTAAGAAAAGAATGGTTAGATGAATTGTGGTTTTTGATTGAAAAAGAATTAGCATTGTGTCCTGAGAAATGATGAAGAGAATGATCTTAGAAAAACCTGGAAAGACTTACATGAACTAATGCAAACTGAGATGAGCAGAATGAAGAGTACAATATATAAAGTCATAGCAATATTGTATGATAACCCACCATGAATTACTTAGCTATTCTCAGCAATATAATGATCCAAGACAATTTCAAAGGACTTAAGATGAAAAAACACTATTCATCTCCACTGAAAGAATTGATGGAACCTAAATGCAGAATGAATTAAAGCATACTTTTTAAAATTTTTCTTTGTTTTTCCTAGAGGTTTTTTGACTGTCTTCTTTTACAACATGGCTAATATGGTAATGTTTTGCATTATTGCACATGCATAATCTATATAAAATCATTTGTCTTCTCAAGGAGGGGAGAGGGGAGAAAGGACAGAGAGCATTTGAAATTCAAAGTTTTAAGAAAACAAATTTTAAAAATCATCTTACACATTATTGAGAAAAAATAAAATGTAAAAAAAAATTTAAAAAACAAAACAGAAGGAAAAAACCCATTCATAACCCAACTTCTTCCTACCTTTTGAGACTTTTTATACCCTCCACATATTTTGTGATCCAGTGACACTGACCACCTTGTTAATCTTCACATATGACATGCCATCTCCAGACTCTAGACATTGTCCCCTTGCTTGGAATTATTCACATTCATCTCTGCCTCTTTATTTCTCCCATTTCCTTCAAATCTCAGCTTAAGTCCCATCTTCTACCAGAAGCCTTAACCAAATCCCCTTAATCTTAGTTCCTTTTCTTTGAGACTACTCCTAATTTATCCTATAAATATCTTGTTTTTTACATCGTTGTATGAGATTGTTTCCCCCTATTAGACTGTGAACTTTTTGAAAACAAGGATTGTTTTATTTTATTTTCATATTTTGTTTCTGCCTTTCTTTGCATCCTCAGCACTTAGAACCCTGTCTGGCACATAGAGGTCACTTAATAAATGCTTGTTGGCTGATGTTTTTCTGTCATTGAACTCTTAGTGTGATCTCATTCAAATAACCTTAAAATATCTTCCATATAATTTTTCATTTAATGAAATGTTTTCCTATATTACTATATTTTTATTTTGATCCATGTATCTCATATCTCTAAGATTCTTAAGGTCAAAGATTGTTTGACATTTCTGGATTTTGAACAGGACCTAGACACTGCCAAGCAGAGAGTTTGTTGATACAGATGTGTGACTTCTTGTATATTTAAGGAATCTCCTGGCATAGAACCTCCCTCCTTCCACTCAAACACATTGGTAACTGTGAATGTCAATGACTTGTTTGTAACTTAAAGTCATAGAAAGTTGTCTGGGAAACAAAAGGAGTGAAATAACTTGCCCAAGGTCACACAACTAGTACATATCAGAGGCAGGACTTGACTTTTGATATCCCTCATTATAATATTGGTCCAGTATTCATTATTTCAAGTTGTCTCTCAAAATAATAAATACCTATTGTTTAAGCAAAAATTCAGGGGTTCTGTGATTTTTTTTTAAATAACTTGATTGTTTTCTTACTTACGTTACCTCCTAGGATCATTTCCATAAATTACCATAGGATTTTTTACAAATACATTTCATTCCAAGTGGTAAGGCCATTAGACTAATGGCCATAAAAGATTATTTTTCTTCTTATAAAAGTAAGGAAAATAAAGGGGAACAAATATGCAAAAATTCAAGATATTCAGGCTATCCCCAAAGTCTTAGTTTAGTGTAAAGCAAACTTAGTTAAATAAAATAAGTTAAGTAAAATTTAACATTAAACTAAGATTTTAAGAATACCCTATATAACTGAATTCTCTTCTAAATTTCTAATTATTAGACCCATTCTTCTCTCATATTAATTCTGAAATATTCTTTTCAAACAGTAGGCTATTCACCAATGTATGAAACACACAGCAGGTTTTCAGAACAAAATCTAACCAAACCAAGAAATTATTCCCAATCACTGTCTCCTGACTTTAATTCCTACAGTGATAATACCTAGATCAATAAGAGATGAATTTTTAAAACTACATTAAGCATTGAAAAGCTATTCATAACTGAAAATGGTAGCAATATATTAATATTATAAACCCTTTGCCTTGACAGACAAGAGAAAAGCCTGCTAAGAAAAGTATGGAGATGGCAAGTCACTCTTGACAATCATAGAAAACAATTTCGCCATTTATTTAAATTAAAATATTTATTCTATATGAAAAGATAATTGCCTACTGGTAAAGATATTTGTTCTATAGAATCATCCTGGGAACTTTAGAGCATATTTTTATCAATAAAAACTAACAGCATTAGAAGTTCCAAAGATTTTTTATTTATTTTAATAAATGTTTATTGAATTTCATTGAAGTGGACCAAAGATGCCAATCACCGAGCATTTATTAGGTGCCCATTATATGACAAGTATTTTTTTAGGTTCAAGACACAAATAAAACCCCACAAAAATGAAACAATTCTTGCCCTCAGAAAGATTATTCTGAGTAAATGTGTATATAATATGTTTATGTGTAATCTAAGTGTACAAAATGTATATATGAATAAATGTACATACATATATGTTTTATATATATACATATATATATAAATGCATACAAGAAAATTTAGCTTGGGATGATATAGCAACCAGGGAATCAGGAGAAAAATCATGTAGAAAGTAGCAATTGAGCCAATATTCTAAAAGGCAGAGGTAAAGAAAGAGAGGTGAAGCATGGGAAAGAGCCAGTATTAAGTTCATAAGCCATTTGTTTCCCTTCACTCCACTATAGTTCTATTTGATTAACAATCAGCCTAGATTTCACTTAACAATGATTTTGGTGAGACAACAGGCAATGTATTTTTTCTTAATACAAACATTTCAATGATTTTTTAATTGAAATTTTATTTTTGTGATTAAATGCATTGGTAGTTTTGAAACATTAATCCTTTTGCAAATTTATGACTTCCACATTTTTCTACATGCTCCACCTCCCTACCTTCCCTCCTTCCTCTCCATAGAACCATACAGTCTAGTAAAAGTTTTACATGTATAATTCTGTTTAACATATTTCCATATTAGCCATGTAATGAGAGAAATTAGAACTAAGGGAAAAGAAAAAAGCCATGAGAAAGAAAGAAAAAACATAAAAGAAATCTGAAAAGATCTCGTTTTAATTTGTAGTTTTCTAATCAATAATGATTTAGAACACTTTTTCATATGCTATATTATTTAGCTTTAATTTATTCTTCTGAAAATTGCCCATTCACATCCTTTGATCATTTATTAATTGGGGAATGATTTGTAAATTTGATTCGATTCTCCATATATTTTAAAAATGAGTATTTATCAGAAACACTAGTTGAGAAAATTGTTTCCCAGCTTTCAGTCTTCTTTCTAATCTTGACTGTATTTGTTTTATTAGTGCAATTTTTTAATTTATGTAGTTAAAATCATCTATTTTGTAATTTATAATGCTCTTTATTTCTTATTTGGTCAGTTTTTGCCATACTATTTTCCAGTTTACCCATCAGTTTTGTCAAATAGTGACACCTTTTCCCAGAAGCTGTTTTTCAAACAGTAGATTAATATAATCATTTACTACTGTTTATTTGTATCTATTCTAATCCATTGGTCCATTAGTCTATTTCTTAACCAGGCCACCTTCCTTTGCATTACTTTTATCAATTCCTTTGATTTCTTGACCTTTTCCTGCTCTAGATGAATTTTTTTACTATTTTTTCCTAGCTCTATAAAATAATTTTGGTAATTTGATTAATATGGCACTGAATAAGTAATTTAATTTGAGTAGAATTGTCATTAGCTTGGTCTGACCATGAGCAACTGACATTTTTCCAATTGTTTAGATCTGACTTTAATTGTGTGAAAAGGATTTTGTAATTGTATTCACATAGTTTTGGGGTTCATCTTGGTAGATAAACTCCCAAGTATTTTATGATGTGTACAATTACTTTAAATGGAATTTCTCTTTCTATCTCTTGCCCTTGTGCTTCATTGCTCATATTTGGAAATGCTGATGATTTATATCCTGCAATCTGCAAAGAGTGAAAGTTTTACTTCTTTTATTGCCAATTCCAATTCCTTCAATTTTTTTTCTTCTCTTATTACTAAAGCTAGCATTTCTAATACTATATTGATCAATAGCATTAATAATGATCCTTATTTCACTTCTGATCTTATAGAAAATACTCATAGTTTATCCTCTTTACATATAATGCTTGTTAATGATTTTAGATAGATATTGCATATTATTTTAAGGAAAATCCCATTTATTCCTATACTCTCTAGTGTTTTTAATAGGAATGGGTGTAGTATTTTGTCAAAGGCTTTTTCAGCATCTACTGACATCATGATTTCTATTAGCTTTTTCACTGATATAGTTAATTATGTTGGTTGTTTTCCTAATATTGAACCATTCCTTCCTTTCTGCTATAAATCCTATCTGATCATGGTGCACTATTCTAGTAATAATTTGTTGCAATCTCTTTGCTAAATTTCATTTAAAAATTTTGCCTCAATGGTCATTAGGGAGATTAGGCTATAATTTTTTATGTCTTTTTTTGGCACCATATTGGTATCATAAAAGGAATTTGGCAGAACTCCGTCTCCTATTTTTTTTAAATAACATATAGAATTGGAATTAATTCTTCTTTAAATGCTTGATAGAATTCACTTATAAATTCATCTGAACTGAGATTTTTTTCTTAGGGAGTTTATTTGTTGATTTCTTTGATTTCTTTTTCTAAAATAGGATTATTTAAGTATTTTATTTTCTCTTCTGTTAATCTGGGTAGTTTATGTGTTTGTAAACATTGTAAACATTCATTTCGTCAAATTTATTGGGATACAGAGCAAAAGAGTTGGGTAAATAGATCCAAATAGTTGATAAAATAACTCCAAATTATCACTTAAATCTCCTCCTCAGCCTTTTCATTTTTGATATTGATAATTTGTGGTTTTTTCTTTCTTTTTAAAATCAGATTAACTGAAGATTTATCTATTTTGTTGGTTTCTCTTAGTTTTATTTATTAGTTCAATGATTTTCTTACATTCACTTTTATTAAATTCTCCTTTGATTTTCATAATTTCTAATTTAGTATTTAATTAATTTGTTCTTTTTCTAACTTTTTTTAATTCCATGCCCAATTAATTGATCACCTCTTTCTCTTATTCACATAAACATTTAAAGATAAAAACTTCCCCTAAAAATTGCTTTGGCTTATGTCATAAATTTTGGTAGGATATCTTATTGCTGTCATTGTCTTCAATGAAATTGATGATTATTTCTATGATTTGTTGTTTAATTCACTCACTTTTAAAAATTAAGTTATTTATTTTCCATGGCCCTTTATTACATTAAATTTCTATTGCATCATAATCTGAAAAGGATGCCTTTCTGCCTTTGATTGTAAGATTTTTATGTACTAGTACATTGTCAATTTTAGTAAAGATGCCATGTACTGCAGAGAAAAAGGTATACTCCTTTCTATCCCCATTCAATTTACTCCAAAGATTTATAATATCTAAATTTTCTAAAATTCTATTCGATTTCTTAACTTCCTTCTTGTTTATTTTGTGACTAGATTCACTATAGTTTGATTGTCTATGTCTCCCTGTAATTCTTTTCTAAGGATTTGCATGATATATAAATTTGTTTTTATATGTTTAATAATGACATTACTTCATTGCCCATGGTGTCTTTTAAGATGTAGTAGTTCCCTTCTTTATCCTTTTAATAAAATTTATTTTTATTTTTACTTTGTCTGAAATTACAATTACTACCCCTGACTTTTTTATGTCTTCTGAGGCAGAATATATTTCACTCCAGTCTTTTATCTTTATCCTGTGTGTGTCTCTCTGCTTGAAATGTGTTCTATAAACTATATTATAGGATTCTGATTTTTAATCCATTCTGCTATCTGCTTCCATTTTATGGGAGAGATCATCCCATTCACAAATACAATAACTCCAAATCTATTCAATTTTTATTAGCTAAGATATTGACTAAAGGCACAACATTCTGTGGTCATCCTATACCCACACCCTCTCTCTAAGTATATTTTCTTTAACTATCCTATGAGAAATATAATTTCAAGAGTTACAAGTATTATCTTCCCCTGTAGAATGTATATAGTTAAATGTTCTTGACAAGCATTTCTTCCCCATTACATTTATCTTTTTGCACATATCTTGAAGTCTGTATTTGGAAAACAAGTGTTTTTATCAGAAAATTTTGGAAATCCTATACTTCATTGAAAATCCATCTTTTCCCCCTTGAAAGAATATGCTCAGTTTTGCAGGAAAGTTTATTCTTGGTTATAAATCAAGATCCATTGTCCTCTGAAATATCATATTCTAGATCCTCCAATCCTTTAATGTTGAAACTGATAAGTCCTGTGTAATTCTGGAGGTTATCTGTCGATTCTTTCAAGGACTATTTTGTCTTTCTATTCAAGGATATTAGGGCAGTTTTCCATGATAATTTCCTGAAAGATATTTTCTAGGCTTTTATTCATTGAGGTTTTAGGTAGGCCAATAATTTGTAAATTATCTCTCATGGATCTATTTTCCAGGTCATTCATTTTTTCCTAAAAGGTACTTTACATTTTCTTCTATTTTTTTCAGCCTTTTGGTTTTGTTTGATGGAATCATGGTATTTCATAGTCATTAGTTTCCATTTATCTAATTCTAATTTTTATTGTTTTATTTTCTTCAGTTAGCTTTTGAGTTTCCTTTTCCAGTTGGCTAATTTTTGTTTAAATGAGTTACATTACTTTTCTAGTTGATTAATTTTACTTTTTGATAAGTAATATTCTTTTTCAATTGATCATTTTTCCTTTTAACATAATTCTGTTTGACTCTCATTTCTTTTTTCCATTTTTCTTCTCAAGTTTTAAAAATCCTTTTTGAGTTCTTCTGAGATGGCATTTTTATCATCCTAGATAGGGATACTATTTAGATAGAATAGTAACTTTCTATGATTAGCGCTCTCTTTTGCTTTTTGCTCATTTTGATAAATGAGCTCTGCTTCTGGGGTGCAGGGAGTAAAGTCTTAAAATAATTTTGTGCTGGGACCAGTAACTGGTCCCTTCTCTGGCCAAGGTGTTGGTATGCAACCTATGCATTGCCTATGCATCCCATGTATTGTCTATTCAAAGTTTTGCTCCCTCCTTTATGCCCAAGCTTTGCCTACCCAGTCCCTTCTGTTGCCTCAGTGTTCCCAGGAATCAGACTTTGTCTAGGTTTGGTGCCCTCTTTGCTTATCTGCTTTCTAGCTAGTTTGCTGAGCCCAGACCTGAGCTGCACATGGCTAAGAGATTCCTGATGACTTTCCTGTTCTTCCATCTATGGGTTATACTTCCCCTTAATCTCTGAAGAGACAGATCTTTACTGAAGATCTTTGGTAAGACTTGGAGTTGAGAACTTTGTTTCACTTTTTCTGGTGGAATTTGTAGCTTATATTTCAATACTTTGATATATGGATTAGGGATCTCATTAATGTAGTTACTTACTGGCACTCCTCATACTATAAGAGTGCATTCCCACCCACACTTGATTCTATATAAATTTGGTCCATCTCCTCCCATATTTTCTCTGCATTGGTTCTACCCAATATGCTGGGAGTCTTTTTCCAAATCTTTTCATGGTGTGTGAATAACAATGGAACAAAAACTTCTCATTACTTATTCCACGCTCTTAATATGGAACCAAATCACAGTGGGGGTTCTTTTCTGACTATATATGGTATCAGAGGATCATAAATCTAAAGGTGAAAGAAACCATAGAGGTCATCTAGTTTGATACTTCAACCTAAAGAAGCAAAAACAGGCCTAGTGAGGTGAAATGACTTGTCTTGTCATACAGGCAGAAATTATAAAGGAGAATTTGAACTAGGTCATCTGATTCGAGAGCCAGTGTCTAATCCACCATATCTCTCATTATATAATTTGCTTTGTTTTGAGTAATTCATCATTAGTAAAATATAAATGAAAACATAAACCATGCATTTTCCATTGTTTGTGGGTGACAAACAGGATTCAAACTTCTGCAATTCAGGAAGATACAGAATCATCCAGAAACTATTACAGTGTAACTGTGTGCATTTGTATGATGTATGTATACATCTGTGTACACACACACTCACATACACACACATGGATGGAGAAAATTTGGGTCATTAAGAATACTCTAGGGGTGGCTAGGTGGTGCAATGGATAGAGCACCGGCCTTGGAGTCAGGAGTACCTGAGTTCAAATCCGACCTCAGGCACATAATAATTACCTAGTTGTGTGGCCTTGGGCAAGCTACTTAACTCCCTTGCCTTGAAAAATCTAAAAAAAAAAGAATACTCTGTAATTTCCCATATATTATAACCCACTCTTCCCTGATGTTCAGTTCTAGGTCCAGTTCATTGTTCACTCACAGAATTTGTCTTAGATATACATACTAATAAATCAGTTTCACACAGTGAGACAAGAGAGTGTACAGACACTAGCTACAGGGTCAGTTTCATAAAACTGGGTTTTCTGGAATCGGTAATTTTCCTTGTTTTTATAGTAATTTCATCTTCCACCAAATTCCTCCTCTGATACTGTCTCATCTTGAACAAACCCCTTAATGTTCTTAGACCTGGGTTTCCTCAGTTGCAAATTAAAGAAATTGGAATAAATGACATCTGAGGTTCCTCCAAGTTCTAGAATTAAAATACTATAATCTAAATACATATCATAGTCTCAAGAAAAAGCATTCATCATCTATTTGATTTTTCCAGTTTTGTTAGGTCAAACTCTTTTGAGTGAGTATAGGAGATGGTACAGTGTTCCAAAGCTTGATGCAGTAACCACACCATTAGCTTTGATATTCAGACTTAACCACAATTTTTGCAAATTTAATCATTCTATAGTTCTAACCATGCATTTTCTTGGTCTGCTCACCTGTGAATTTTGGTACCTGGGTCACCTTAACTATCTGATTTCACTCCTGCTCTGGAGTTGTTCATCAGTGCTCATGAAAGCCACAAAATTAAGCTGATTTCTGTCATTACAGCTTCACAGCACCAATCTAAATATGCTGTTTCTACCAACTGTTCCATTGTTGGCCCTCTGGAGTCACAGCAAAGCTAATTCTCCGCATAAATGGCAACCCTTAAAAAAAACTTCTGAGACAATAATCAACTACATTCCTTCTCTTCTCTTCTGTCAGCTTAAATTTCCCCATTTTAGTTTTTCAGATCCTTCTTCCTTTGGGTCATAAAAGGCAACACTAAGCCTCATCCTTCTATCTAGACCTTTTAATTCATCCCCTCCTACTTCTGCAATCACTGAGCTCTCAAAGTTATCCTAAGTTTAAATGCTAATGTGAAAAAGGTATATAATAGTAACAGCCATAATAACTATATAGAGTTATTATGAAGATAAAATGAGATATGTGTGAAACACTTTGCAATTCAGCTGAACCCTAGGATTTAAAAGAAGTAAATGGAATGCAATCACCCCCAACTAAACAAAAGGTAAGACCCCTTCCAGTTCTAGATTCATGAATTCTAAATGTAGAAATGGATACCTCCTTGGAAGGAACAAGTTTGAGAAATCTCACAACTACTGAGAGGAAAGTTCCCTTGCTGCCAATTGGATGTTTTCTCATGTTTTAGCTCTGTTGCTCAGTCATCTCATCATCTACACTCTAATTTTAAAAGACAAGAATATATCAATAAAGAGAAGCACAACTGAAAGGCTAGTTTTGGTAAAGATTGTAGAACCGTATGAGTATCCATTCCTAACGATTGATACCAACCTCTGAGTCAAAAGTTCAAAAGTAAAACGGAGAAGATATTATGATCTCATAATTTACTGTCTGATGTTCTAAATTGTAATATTTCTATAGCTCTGAAAAAATGAATTTCTTCAAAATCTACAAGCAGATCATTCAGTATGGTGAACTGTTTCTTAACCAATAAAGAAAATTTTATCCTCTCAATCATTGTTATAGTCTTGATGTGTCAGAAAACTCTGACTCCGTATTATAACAAGAGAAAAATTGTCTGTAAATTCTAGGAAAAATGAAAGTTAGGGCAATTGTCATAAAGCTCAGAATATCAGGTAACTAAACACTTTTCTTGGGCTTCTGGGAAAGAAAACCATTAACTTTAAAATCAAACCAGACACTCATAAGAAATCAACTGCCATTAACTTTCATTAGCTATCATTAGTCTCCCTCAATGAAAAATAAAGAAGGATATGACACAACAGCAGGGGAAGAAGAAAAAGAGAGGAAAGAGGAAAATTGAGAAGAAATCAGAGAGTGGCAAGTAGATAGTAATTCCATTATTATCATTAGTCATTTGCATCTTTGAAGTCTAAGTAACAGTGGTTTTTGTTTAAATTCAACTTGTTTTGACCAATATCAATTCTATTTTAAATGTCTATATCCCACATAGAACTATAAGATAGGTCAGTGTGTTTCTAATGGAAAAATATCAGAGGTTTTTCTCTTCTGCCTTTAAAGTTCAATATTTTATATCTTTGAAAATTAAAAAGATCTACTTTATCTCTTTGCTCAGTTTTTTTTACTTCCTCATTTTCACTCTGATGACAACAAAAAAGAAGGAAAATTATTTGGTAACCCAGACCATGTAGACTAGAAGATGAAATCAGAAAATATTTGAGTTGCCTATTCCTATGTTTAGAGTCTTCTTCTAAATATATTCTTTCCTGAGTATTATTTGGTAGCATCATAGAATAGGTCTTAACCATAATAAAAAGGTTTTTTCCACTCATTTTCTTTGAAGTTTCTCTTATTTTGAAAATCATTATCCCATTTGCTGGGAAAACTAGGATACACCTATCAAGAAGATGACACAATGGTTTGCCCTAATGCACACAGTTGGCAACATTTTTTTCAATTAAAGTTCTACTTCTCCACTTCATTATAGTGTGGAGGTGGCCTAGATATCTTCCATGTTATGTCAAAGAAACCAAGAACCCTAAGACCTAGCAAGGTTTGCCAATTTGGAAAGACTTTGATTATGAACCTGGTGATTGACTGAATGTCTGTTGTTAGCTTGATTAATCAAACTGTGATTGGAGATTAGTTGAAAATCAGTGAATTCTTCAGCAACAGTGAAGACCTGCTACTAAATGATCAAGAAATTATAGTCAACTCTGATGAGGCAAGTACTCACCCCAGTGAAATCCCAAATCACTCTAGGATGCAACATTTATTAAGTATTAACTCTGAAAAAAGCTTTGACCAAAGTGTGACCTAGACTTAACAAACAAAGGGGAAGAAACAACATTCAATTATTACTCTTAACTATTCAAAGAAGCTCCACATGAATATGAATTATATCGTTTTTCAACTTTGCATCTCTAACCTAACATGGTACCTTGAACACATTGAACCTTTAAATGTTTGTTGCATTACTAATTCTAATTTATATTATCTACCAGACTCCTCTATCAGAGGTTAGCGAACAAGAACAGTTTTCTTGGAACATCAATCATTAGGAAAGCTGGCCTTGAAAGAATTATGATTCATTTTAAGAGGATTCACTTCATTTTATAATGGACAGATGAGTTTAATGTAGAATCCTCCTGTCATGGATATAGCAGAAGAAGTTAGAGAATAAAGAAGAAAAATAAAGAAATCTTCCAAAAATCAAAAATACTTGACAATTAAATTACTCTGAATGATTAATTGACTCAAGACTACAGATGTATGAGGCAAGATAACTGAGATTAGATGGCCTTGAGTTCCCTTCCAACTCTTTAATTCCAGTCTTCATATTTTAATTTTTAGTTATTTAAGATTATAAGAGAAAAGTCTTTAAAATGCCACAGACAGCTCATAAGCAATAAAAAAATAAATTAGTACTTCTGCAAAAGAAAAACAGCATTCCTTATTCTCCATTTCTGTCTCTCTTTGTACATATGTGTACAAATTTATGTGTGCACATTTACATAAGATTCTATATAAAATATGCAATTACATATGTACTCTATGTGTATCATATATGTATATATGTAGTGTTCCAAAAGTTTTAGTGCCATTTTAAGTACTAAATTACACTGAGACTTTTGGAACATTGTATATGTATATGAGTGTACGTTGTATATGTATGTACATTATATTTCACATGTATGTGTATGTCCATTATATTTCAGTAAATTTAGATTATTTTCTTAAAATCAAAGAATCTCAGCATTAGAAGAGAAGTTAGAGAAAATACAGCCCAATCCACTGTAGAAGAACATACAGAGTAATTTTATTGGTAGTTAATTGCCAATTGATCATGAAGTCAATCCTATGAATGGCCCTTGGGCTTTCAACTTAAGTGTAATGGGAAGATCCAGTTCCAAAACAATTTAATTTAAAGAACTTTGAACTCAATCTTGATAAGAAAAAAAAGAAGGGGAAGCTAGGTGGTGCAGTGAATAGAGCACTGGCCCTGGAGTCAGGAGGAGCTGTGTTCAAATCCTGTCTCTTACATTTAATAATTACCTAGCTGTGAGACCTTGGACAAGTCACTTAATCCCATTGCCTTGCAAAAAAAAAGAAGAAAAAAGAAAAAACAGCGACACATTTTTAAGACAAGTATAGAATGTTTATATAAATACCTGACATTTTATTAAATAAAAATCTATCTTTTACCACTAATATTCTACTTTTTTTGTTTTTGCAAGGCAGTAGGGTTAAGTGACTTGCCCAAGGTCACACAGCTATACAATTATTAAGTGTCTGAGGTCAGCTTTGACCTCAGGCCCTATTGACTCCAGGGTCAGTGCTCTATCCACTATGCCACCTAGCTGCCCATTAGTATTCTACTGATTATATCTGACTGTGAATCATGAAGTACCACAATTCCCAAGGAATCAAAATTGCAGGTCACCCAAGGAGCAAAGGAAAGACAGGGAGTCACATGAATAGACTGAAGCATATTACAAGCAAAATCTTACACACAGGAATGCATAGTATAAAAGATACCATCCAAGAGGTGAATTCCAGGAAAAGGCCTAATAGGAGTAGGGGAAATAATAGGTAGTGAACTGATGTATAGTTCTAGGAGCCATATAACATTAATATACTTAGAAGGCACATTGGCTGCCCTGTGAACTCCCCATTGAAGGGAGGATATGAATGAGATTCCTAGGCTAAGAATGTAGATCATTTGCACCATTAGAGGCAGGACTCATATTGATTAAATCTCAGATCCATGGAAATCTGTTTTGGTGGTTATGTCTTTCAAAGTTCTTCATAGCTACATGGCAGACCTAGACCACAACTCCTCAAAGGAATTTAGTGAAGATCCTCCAACCCTCTCCCTGATATCTTATTCAAAAATTGTTGTTCTCAATACACACAAAGCTAATATTGTCTCATTGATCCTCTTTTCTATTTTGCTAATATATGTTTTAAGAGATATAATTTTTCTTCTGAGAACAGCTTTAGATATATTTTTTGGTGACATTCAAAATGTAGAAAAAAATATTGAAATTCCCCTCCACTATTGTGCTATTGTCTATATCTTCTTGTAGTACAGTTAATTTATTCTTATGAATTTAGATATAAGGGATTTTGGAACATATGAGCTTAAAAATAGATATTGGGTTATTTTGTATAATTCCTTCCAACATAATGCTGCTTCTTTGTACATCTTTTTTTTTATGTTATGTATACCTGTTTCCATTTTGTTGGATATCATGACTACAACTCCTGCCTTTGCTTTGGAGATACTTATATCAGTTCTCTAACTTAGTTTAAAAATTTTTCCAGCCCCCTCATTTGTTATTCTATGTATATCTTTGTTTTTTTTAAAGTGTGTTTTTGTCATCCATAGTATGTTTTTTTTAGTTTGTTGTTTTGTTTTGTTTTTTTGCAAGGCAATGGGGTTAAGTGACTTGCCTAAGGCCACACAGCTAGGTAATTATTAAGTGTCTGAGGCTGGATTTGAACTCAGTTAACTCCTGACTCCAGGGCCGGTGCTCAATCCACTGTGCCACCTAGCCACCTAGTATAGTTGTGTTTTCTTATCCAATATGTCACTAGTTTTATTATTTAGTCCATTTTCATTTAAAATTATGAGAGGTTCATATTTTACTCGGTTACTAATATTAATTTTTTTCTACAAATTAGGATTTTTTTCTCTTTCTCTGTAATTCTGTGTCTCCTCTTTTTCTCCCTCTCTCCCTTTGTAATTATGTTTCCTCAGGTATTTTAATGCAATCTATTTTAATGCAACTTTATGGTTTTGCATTGTCTCAGAAGTCAATAATAATTTAGGCCATCCTTTGCTATAGGCAAAGTCAAAGTTAATGCAAAATTACCTTCACATTCAGATGCTTCTATACTATTTTCTTCATGGCTGGATAGTAAACGGTTGAATTTTGGCTTCCTCTCTGAACTTGCTTGCAATCCTTTTTCAGATACTCCCGAACGGAAACTCTGTGAGCGGGATAAAGAGATCTCAAACTGTTTGATCATCTCCTCATCACTATCAGAAGATGTGGACAGCTCTTCATCTTCTCCATAACTGTTAGCTGGGAGAAAGGAAATAAGGAAGAAAAAAAGCTTATGAAAACCAATATCTAAGTATTCCAGATAATCCTGTATATAGTTTAGGAAACGAGCAGAAGTTTTAAATATATAGATGCTATATTTGAATTGAAGCTTTTGGAAGCTTTTACTCCTTTTCATAAACTCCAAACAAATCAAGAATGGGATCAGAGAAGTAGAGATTTAGATCTACAAGGGTACAGAGAGCCCACCTAACCATTGCTTTTCATTTTATGGGTGAAAAAATACTGTTGCCAAGAGAATTTCCCAAAACTATATAGGCAGCAAATGGAAAATCTAGGATTTAAAACAAGATTTTCTGACACAACATCTAGCTCTTTCCTTACCATTCCCTGCTTTCCCATCTTCCTAAAGTTTGTTCACTCCTTTCTTTACATGTTGAGATTCCTTATCTTTTCCCTTCTCCATCTTTATCTGTTAAAATGCCATACATTCTTCAAGATTCAATTCAACTACAAACACCTCCATGAAACCTCAAATGTCCCATTTGGAAATTTTCTCTGTCTCTCTCACTCCCATAACACACTTATTTTATTGTGTAGTATATTTAAACATAGAGATATAAAGTCTATCTATAAATACACACACATAATTATGTTAGCTATATACCATCATCCCTCCTAGACAAAGTACAAAACATTTTCAAGGGCACAAAGCATTTTGCACCTTATATATACATCAATAAATCAAGGACTTTCTTCCACTTAGCTTGTCTTTCCTTTAGTAGATAAGTCTTAGAGAGAGAGTAAACAGTTTGCCCATGGTTATATAGGCTGCAAATTTGAGAAACAGGGTTTTAACAAAAAGTCTCCCTGACTTCAAATCTAGCATGCCACATTGCCTTTCTTAAACAAAATATATGTTTAGTAAATATTTATTGAGTTTAATATTTTTGTATTTCCTCATTGCCTAACCCACTACTTTATGTTTAGCAAATAATAAATATCAGTGGTTGTTGAAACAACTAGGTTGAATCAACTGGGTTGAATTGTTTTTTTTCATGCATTTGTAAAAACATGAATTTGTTTAAAAATCCTTGAACTCATATTAAATTGTAAATATATGGACTGAGAGATAGCTTGAGGAAGAACTGAATTCAAATTCAGTTTGAGGCACTTAGTACCTCTATGATCTTAGGAAAGTCATTTGATTTCTTTTTAACTTCAGTTTCCTCAACTGAAAAATTAGGATAATAATAGCACTTCCTCACTGGAGAACAATTTGTTTAACAATAATAATAATAATAAATCATTAAAAGGCTTATGAACTCTGATCAATGTAATGACCAACTGTGATTCTGGAAGTCTGATGGTAAAGCATGATGTGACCTCTTAATAGAGCAATGAACTCAGATTGTAGAATGAAATAGATTTTTTTGAATATAGTCAATTGGGAGTATGTTTTGCTTGATTATAAACATTTGGAACATGATTATGTTTTACTTTTTCCTCCCCTGGAGAGGGGTAAAAGAAAGAAAATTGACTATTATTCATTTAAAAACATTAATTTTTAAAAGAAAAATAAAATGCAATCCACTTTAAAAAAAATTTAAAAGAGCTGGAAGGAACCTCTGGAGTCATCAACTCATACTTTTATTCTATAGTTGAGGAAATTGAATTCCAGAGAGATTAAATGGCATGCCTAAGATAGAACAAGTATATGAAAACAGTAAGAAACTTTATAAAAGAAAAAAATTTTTTAAAAATTGGATTTACTTACAAAAATAAAGGACAGAACTGGAAGGGAACTTTTATTGTTAATAGATAAAGAAATTGGGTTCCAGGGAGATTAAATGGCAACCCCAAAATTACATTGGTATGTGAGGTGATAGAAAATTCTTACATCCAATACAGGAGTGGAAACTGAATATTTTATTTTCAGTAGTAATAATAGTAGTAGTAGCAATAGCAGCAGCACTAGTAGTAATAGCAGTAATAAAGCAGTAGTAGGAGTAGGAGTAGCAGTAGTAACAGTAGCAGCAGCAGCAGCAGTAGTAGTAATAGCTAATACATAGTATTTACTATTTATCTGGCATTATGTTAAGGACTTTAATTTTATTATTTAATTTGATCTTCACAATAATTCTAAGGTATAGATGCTATTATTAGCCTCATTTAATACAAGGGAAAAGAGGCCAAGAGAGGTTAAGTGAGTTGTACAGTGCTCCACAGCTAATAAGTGTCTGAAGCTAGATTTGAATTTGGTCTTCCTGATTCTAGGTTGGGTGCTCTATCCACTGTACTAACCTAGCTGCCCCAGGTATGATAAAATATAATAAAATAATCATAACCCTTTTATAAAGTCATTCTTAGTTTGGTTATTCTCCCACTTAGCCAACCAAAAGCTTTTGGATAGTTTTAAAAGCCTATGTGCACCACCTACTTTTTCTCCAATTACTTATATCAGAGGAGGCAACACCTCTCCTCTTTGAGAACCAGAATCTGCTTTCCTGGAACAGTTATCCACTAGTGGCTTTATTCCTGGAGAACTAAAGAAGTCAGTCCAGTTTATTTTAATTAAATAATCACATCTTCTCTTCCAATACACTACCAACTAGAATTATGGAATGTGACTAATTTCCAAAAAAAAAAAAAAAGCTAAGACTGCATACACATATAACATTGGAGGCTCCACAATATGCTAGAAAGCATGTATAAAACTGCCTACTAATTAGAAACTTTTCCGTTTTCATAACTCCTCACTTCAAAGGGCTTATTACTCTTTCCTTTCATAAGTCTTCAGCTCAATATTTAAGTACTACTTCATTTGCAAAAAATTTGGAATGATATCTAACAAAACAGTATTTTGCAATCTCTAATAACATATAAATGATTATTAGCCCCTCCCCTTATCTTCTTAGGTTTACTTGTTAATCCATATGAATCTCTAATTAGTGGAATTTCAGGTCACCATAAAGAAAATCATCATTGATATATAGTAGAGTAGCTATCCACAAACCAGATTAAAATATAATTAGTAATGTTTAACTAAATACATATACAGTACCTCAGATATTATAAAATTATGGTTTTCTAAGTCCACGGGCATCCCTATTTGAATTTTACACCACCAGTATTTAGGATTGAGTATCATCACTGGAGTCCCAAAAAGCTGATCAAATCCCTGACTCTGACACATACTAGCATTCTGATACTGAGCAAATCACTTGAACACTTAAACAGATTCAGAGAGCAAACAGCTCTCTGCAACTATAGGGTAGTTGTTGACAATATGTCAACTATATGTCCACATGACAGAATTTGTCAAATCTCTTACTGAAATCCAGGTACACTGTTTTCACAGAATTCTTCTTATCCTGTCAGATTGAAAATGATGAAAATGACAATAATGATGATTATATGAATATAATCAGCAAAGCTGAACCTTAATGCCAAGCTGTCTTCCCTTCCCAAGGCATTCTTCTAATAATTCTAAAAATTTCTAGGAATCAAATTCAATTTCACCAGCCTATAGTCTTAATAATCTATCTTCCTCCTTTTTTCTCAAAATCAAGACAATATTTACCAGTTTCTCTGGAGAATCCTCTTCAGAATTTTTCAAGAATCAAAATTATGCCAGTCATTAAATAGACCAGATATACTATATTACATTTTTTCTGATTATAACACTAAACTGCTCACATTGCTTAGCCTTCCAAGTCTCTAAATCGCATTAGACATTTGTCAACTCAAGTACCATGAATGTTTACTGTCTTTAACTTAAAGATATTAAGGGAATAGTACTCAAGAAACTTAGAAACTATGGAGAGCAACAAGATTCAAATGTGGCTTCCTTGGAAAATGAGTTACAAGGATAAGCCTCAGTATTACTGAATACTTTCCTAGTCAAATATATATTTTCTTTAGTACCAACAATATACTAAATGCCCATATTAGGAGTCATATTTAGTCATTTTAGTGCCCAGGACAAACCACACAAAATGAGCTTGAGAAAAGCAACATAAAATATATCACCTTTATAATACATGAAGCCGCTAGACAGCTCAGACAGTAGTATACTAAAACTGGAGCCAGAAAGCCTTGAATTCAAATTCTGCATCAGATAATTTATTTAAATTTCTTGGTTTTGAATCTAGTTCTCTGGATTTAGACTTAAAAGAACTAGGCATGAATCTTACCTTGGTTTTTTTAAATACTTCTGTGATCCTGGGTAAATCACTTAACTCCTCTTGGCACTGAGTTTACTGATTTCTAAAATTAAGAGGTTGGATTTCAGTATAATCTCTAAGCTCCCACCCTGCTCTAAATCCTGTGATTCTATTATTGCTAAAATCATATAATTCTTGAAATCTAATCTTTTCAATATAATCACCTTTTTGCTATATAATGGAAATATTGACTTTGTGAATTAACATCATCTTCTCCTTAAAGATTTATGATTCACTATCAAAGAACATAAGGCAGCGTTAGGGAGTCACCACTTCCCTTTTGGGTCAGAATCCCTGAGGGTCTCCATTTCCCAGATGGATTTTTTTTTACTATGAAAATAGATCATTCTTTGCTTCATTTCTTTCTTATATCACTGGATATTGCCTCAGTCAAATTGAGGCCTATTAAAGACCTTTGTCTAAAAAGGTCAATGTCTTGCACCACCACCACTACCAGGATAATTTTCAGTCATTTTAATTCATATCTAACCACTGGATCCACCTGGCTCAGCTCCTGAGTAGTAGATGAGGCTGATGACTTTGCCCAGCATCCCCTCCCTAAATCCAATTCACTTACATATCATGGCATCATAACCCTGAAGTCATGTTCCTCTTCAAGAGAGAAAACTGTGAAATAGGGATAGCAAATTGCTTATAACTGCCATAGAAAATCCTAAATTATAAAGAAAAATTAAATAATTACAAATCATGTTTAGTTGACTAATCATTATTTAAAAGCCATGCTCTTTGCTCTTAACCTCAAACTTATATATACTCATATCTCCAAAATCTAAAGAACTTTGTACATCTAAAGAATACAAGTCATCCCCCAATCGATAAATGGTCAAAGAATATGAACAGGCAGTTTTCCAAAGAAGAAATCAAAATAATCCACAGTCTTATAAAAATGTTCTAAATAATTATTGATTAGAGAAATGCAGATTAAAACAACCTTGAGATATCATCTTATACCTATCAGATTGGCTAAAATGATTAGAGGGGAAATCAAGATATGTTGGGGGAGATATGAAAAAAAATGAGGGAATTGTGAAATGCTCTAACCATTTTGAAGAGCAATCTAAAATATGTCCAAAGAGTTATTAAACTGTCTATATACCCTTTAATCCAGCAATACCTCAACTTGTTCTGTTTCCCAAGAAGATTAAAAAAAGAAAAAACTTATATGTTCTAAAATATTTATAGCAGCTCTCTTTATGGAAATAAAAAAAACAGAAATCATGGGGATGCACCTCAACTGGGAAATAACTGAACAAATTGTGGTAAATTATAGTGATGAAATACTAGCATGCCATAAATGATGAGCTCATAATTAAGAGGGGAATGAGAAGAACCAAAAGAACATCATATTATTGTTCTTTTGAATATTGTTTTAAGAATAACTTAGAGTGACTAAGTCATTTGACTATTATAAATACCCAAATTAAGTATAAAGAACATATTAGAGAATACACTAGCTACAGAAAGAACTAATAAATAGAAGTTATGTATTGAATAGTTTTATACATATGTGTGTCTCTGTGTGTGTGTGTGTGTGTGTGTGTGCCTAATGTTAGACATCTCTAGGTGGTGGAGGGAAGAAAAAAAGGGAAAAATTTACATGATAATTTCATTATATATTTAATAGCAATAGCAAGTTGTACATAAAAGACTTGCAATTTCATGTACAATCATCTTGTTTCTATTCTATGTTATGGAGATGCATGTTTTATTTTTTAATTTTAAAACAAAATAAATTTAAAAAATTAAAAACCATGTAGATTGTGAACATTGCTTATGAAAAAGGGAGACTCGAACAGATGCTACCTCAGAATTCACTAGCTTGGTAATATCTTTTTGAATTTGGTTTTGGAGGCTTCTGGGAAGAGGAAGCCAAAAGAAAAGAAGCTGTCCATCTTGCATTGTATAGCACAAGTACAATTCACAGGAGCAAGCTTTGTCTGATACATTTATATGCCAAGATCTTTTTCCCTTCCACCTGCTCTTTGGAATAATGGGACAGCAGGATAATGGCTCTTGAGAATGATGAGATTGTTGGTACCAGCCCTGACCTACTTCTTGTTCAGTTAAAAGAAGAATATATAGAAGTCTGATGCCACCCCCCAACTATATCCCAGTCAGTATTCATTTATATTGTTAATCTTCCATCAGTTTTCCTCCCACTCTTTATGAAATCATACATGCCCTGTGTGTTATTATAAAAAAGAAAATCTGGTGGCTGTCAAATCCTTTTCTGGGGTGATTAATGCCTGTGCAAGTAAAGAGTTAGAAAGTGGTTTTAATACTTTTAGAGCTAGGGTTCTTAACCTTTTTTCTGTTACAGGCTCTTTTTCAGTCTAATGGACCTATGGAAATCATCTCAGAATAATGTTTTTGAATAAAATACATGAGATTACAAAGCTAATCAATATACTTATCAAAAATATTTTTAGATAGTTCTTTGAATCTCAGATTAAGAATTTCTTCAGAAAAGTGGAAGATATATCGACACTTTAGCATAGTTGAAATCTTTTAGCATAGGAAAAATCTCTGGATTTTTCAGAATTCAAGTTAAGAAGTGCTTTTATCAAATTCCTTTCTGGGAAATAACAAGTTTCCAACATGCTATTGTATCTATAAACAAAGAAGATGATTTTAAATACATATTGCTAGATCAAATAAAGATAAGCCCTTGAGGCAAATGCAAACAGAGTCCATACAAAATCTTCCATGGAGTGTTCATATACCACAACCTGGATTTGTACTCAAACCACTGAATGCTGGGGTGTCTACTATTCAATTATCACTTAATGAGACACCAATCTGTTAATCTCCTTACACATTTGTTAATAAAAGTTGGTGTTATGATTCATAGGTACAGACTATTTTAAAATATTCCTTGTTTATTGAAGAATGCTATTATATATATATTATATATTCTTTACTATTAATGTCAAATTGATGAGCTTAGCCATTTAAATTTCTCACATCTATCAAAAAATAGTGGATTTTTTAACTGTGAATGAGCTTAATTTATTTTGTCTATAAATGTGAGCCTTTGAAGGAAAAAAACTCTATCCTTTCATCAGAAAAAATGCTTAAACTGCACTTCGATTTGAGTGTGTGTGTGTGTGTGTGTATGTATGTGTATGTATGTGTATGTTGATGAGGAGTAAGGAAGTGTAGTTGAGGATTATGAAACTTAAGAAAAGAACAATAGATGCAAAGATAATCATGTGTGTATGTGTGTATGTGTATTGCTTCATTATAAGATTTTTTAAAAATTACTCTCAGAGCTGTCAGTATAGTCTTAGGTTCATTAAATACCACTGAGAAATTTTAGTGAGTAAATAACCAAAGAGAAAAAACAGATTGCAAGCTCCCCTAAAAGCTGCCAGGCAGTAAGTAACATTAAAGCAATAGTATCAACAACAAAGCCACTTTGATATATGTGGATCAAAATATTAAAATCTCTGCTAAAATTTTTCAAGAGAGTTATGTAAGCACAAAATAATACTTATCTCTAGAGGAACTGAAATGATTTGGTCTTGACTTTAAAGCTCTGGTCCTTGGCATGTTGAAAAGCCTCTTGGTCCCAAGCATATCAAAAAATCTATCTCTTTGTATTGAGTTGATCAATCAGTAAACCAGCATTTATTAATCACTTAATTGCATGTGCCAGACATGATGCTATAACTTGGAATTAAAAAAAATTTCAAGAAATTCACATTCCATTGGAGGAGATTCTATGTATATTAACTAGAGACATACAAAGTAGATGGAAGGCAATCTTAGAAGGGAATTCATTATTAAATGGGGCTACTGGAAAGACCTTTTATAAAAAAAACTAGAACTTGAGTTGATTCTTGAAAGAATCCAGGAGTTCAGACAGAGAAGAATATTACATATACAACTTTTTACCACTTTCAGGCTGAAGTGCTAAAAAATCACAGTCAGATTTTCAGTTATAATCTTCACCAATTAAACATCCAACTATTTAATATGATTTAAAAGTGAAAGGCATGTTGATCTTTTTATGCCAATATTCCACCATGAGGTTATATGTTTGTCAGTCATGAAATATTATAATGTCTTGCAGAATTAAAAGTGAATATACCTCAGAGGGTAATGGAGAAGCATTTGGTAGGTTTAAACAGACTTCATTACATTACAAATAACCATGAAGAAGTATTGGATTATCTAGGATGTCATCAGTGAGAATAATACCAATAGCTAGTATTTATATAGCACTTTAAGTTTTTGCTTATGTTTATCTCATTTAATCTTCACAGCAATATTGAGATAAAGGTGCTAATATTATTTCTATTTTGCATCTGAGGCCATTTCTAGTTGCCCTGAACTAATGTCTTACACTGGACTCAGATACTCTTGGACAGAGTGAGGCTGATGATGAATTGGTACAGCCCTGCCTCACTTAAACTCAATTTACTTGCAAGTAAATACATCATCCTCCTGATATCATTGGTTGCCTTCAAGAATGAGGGACAAATAACAACATTCCCATTTTATGGATGTAAAGGCAGACAGGGGTTAAGTAACTCATGTGGTGTCATATAGCAAAGTGTCTGAGGCAGGATTCAAACAAAAAGTCTTTCAAATTCCAGACTCAGAACCCCATCCACTGAACCATCAAAGAAATTTACAATAACAAAGAAAATGGGCTGAACATAGGACAAGAACAAGGGAGAAAAGATGAAATATTACAGAAATACACAGAAGTTCAAGAATCCAGGAGTTTTATTAGTGATTAATGAATTTGGGAGGGATCAATTCATGAACAACCTCTTCAGAAATGGGGATTTCTCCAGATACATTCACCAAAGGTTCACCCCCAAAATTACCTCCTTATTAATTTCTATACCACAAACAGATGTATTATAATGTTTTGTATATAGAAGGGATTAATAAATGTTTGTTGAAAAGAGCTGAATTCTCATTTTAATGCTTCCTTCAAGGCAAAATATCCATTAAAGTACTGGAATAGGGAAGGTAATTTTTTTGCCTTTTCTCTCTCTGTTTTAAAGAGAGAAAGAGCTTTTTACAAAATTATCAATATGACTTTGGTTTTTAGTTCCCACTCCACCCACACAGAAGCAATTAGGTGGGATCAGGTATTGCTCATATCTTTTAAATAGTGAGTAGAGATGTGAAGGGGTAGGTGCCCTGAGCAGCAGTTTCTCTGAAGACAAGTAGTACTGTAGAGTAAAGGACTTGATTGAAGAAGGAATAGTGAATTAAAAAGAAAGTAAAAGTAACCATGGGGTCGAAGCAACAACTCAATATCTCTTAAAACATAGAATTTGGGAGCTAGAAAAGACAATAAAGAGAAATCATTTAGTCAAAGAAATCCAGAATCTCAGAGCCAAAAGTGACCACAGAGGTCATTATCCATCATATTCCTGAAAAGGAAAAACCTTCTTACAATATAGCAGAGTTCATCTAGCTCCCTGCAAGTGAAAATTGTTTCCAGATTCCACATTCTACTTATGGGGTAGTGAAATGGTTTGGTCCTGATGTCAGATATTGAGAAGATTTAATTCAAATCTAGACTCATGTATTTACTAACTCTGGTACCCTTGGCAAATCATTTAACCTCTGCCACAGTTTCCTTAACTGTAAAATGGAGATAAATAATAGAAATCATTGCCAAGAGTTGTGAGGGTCAAATAAAATAATATTTGCAATTAGCAGAGCAAAATGCCTGGCACTTAATAAATGTTCCCTTCCTTTTTCCACTGACTTTGTATCAACAGTGGAACATAATTGGTGCTTAAGAAATATTCAGTTGATTACACATTTCATTAAGGATTACACATCCCAATTAATCCCATTAATTGATTACACCGTTTATTTGTCTTTTGGACTGCTCTGATTATTAGGAAATTTTTTGTTTTTACTCTTCCTCTATTGAACTGTATTTCAAAAGTTTTTGAATTGAGATCTTAGCAGAAACTTATAAAACTTATAAAAGGAAATAGAATAAATGTAATAAAATTAAGGGAAAACTAGATGTTAAAATGACTATAGTCTAAAGCACTTGAATATGAGATTTATCCAACTGAAAGATTTTCCCTAAGGAAAATGGAGTAAGCATTATCCTTTCAGAAATACAAATGAACTAGAAGCTAAGCTAGAAAAAAATACTTCACAATAAGTTAAAAAATGAGAATTTTGTATCATTTATCCTATGGAATCCTGAGAAAATCAAATCACTTCTTTCCATGATCTAATTTTCCAAATTATAGAAAAGAAATTCCCTTCAATGTTCAAAGCAATGATTCTGTTCTTCTTGTGCAAAAGGGAAATCATAGTACCTTCAAACAATGTTCTTCAAAGAGAATAATTTAAACACTGTCTATATGGAAAAACCTGCATTAATCTATAAGGGGAAAGGAGATTCCATATTAGCTGATTATCCATTAAATGAATTAGCCAGGCTTCATATTACTACTTCTCTTCCTTTCTGCTGATCATATTTTGGTGATTTCAAGTCTCATTAACATTCTCAGCAAAAACAATAATGATTTAGTAACAATCACAAAGTATGTGACAAGACTGGTTCTAAAACTAGTCTTAAAAATTCCTAACAACAGCAACAAAAATAAAACTCTTATTTATGTTACACTGTTTTCACAATGATCTGTGAGGTAAACAATGTAGTTTTATTAACTTTATTTAATAGGTGAAAGTAACTGAGAGGTTAGGTTTTTTTCTTTGTGAATTTATCAATCCTCACCTAGTAGAACATATCAATTAACCATTTTGACAATTTAGGATTAGTCTGCTCAGAAAATATTTGGGAAATGTGGCCTTATTTTATATTCCTTCACCATGAATAGAAAAATTGTGTGACTTAGTGGATAGAGAATTGTCTTTAAGTCAGAAAGATCTATGGTCAAATCCCTGAGCAGCTCACATAAATTCTCTATGTTCTAGGCCTTGCAGCCACAACACTTGCCAATGTGATGAATAACTAGATTAAAATGTAATTAGAAACTATTTAGCAAAATAAGTAAAAATTCAATAGAATACAGATAATATCAATAGGTGGTTTTCTAAGTCAATATGTAGCAGCGGGGTTCTGTAAATATGGTTTGAGACTCCAGTTTCTATTTGAGTTTAAAAGCACTGTTCTAAACAACTCCCCAAAACTCTTTAACGCTGTTAAACTCTTTTTTAACTGAAATTTTATTTTATTTTTCCAATTACTGCAAACTAACACATTCATTTGCAAATTTATGAGTTCCACATTTTTCTACCATCCTTCCTTCCCTCTTCCCTTCCCTCCCCGCCCCCTCCCCATGGAGGCAGTCTGGTAAAAGTTGTACATGTTTACATTCAAGTTTAACATATATACATATTAATCATGAGGTGAAAAAGGAATTCGAACTTAGAAAAAACCATGAGAAAGAAAAGAAAAACATAAATTTCTAAAAAGTGAACGCATTATGCTTTGCTCTGCATTCAGACTCCATAGTTTATTTTCCTCTGGATATGGATGGAATTGTCCATAACAGATCTCTTGAACTGCTGAGAAAAGCTGCATCCATCCAAGTTGATCATCTCACAATGTTGTAATTAATGGGTTCTTCTCACTTCATTCTGCATCAGTTCATACAAGTCTTTCCATGTTTCTCTAAAGTCCAACTGTTCGTGATTTCTTATAGAACAATAGCACTCCACAATATTAATATACCATAACTTGTTCAGTCATTACCTAATTGATGGGTATCCCCTCGATTTCCAATTTTTGTCTCCATATAAATATTTTTGAACATGTCAGACTTTTCCCATTTTTTCTATGATCTCTTTGGGATATAGACCTAGTATTGGTTTTGCATATCAACAGATATGATCAATTTTATTGCTCTTTGGGCATAGTTCCAGACTGCTCTCCAGAATGGCTGTTTCAGTTCACAATTCCAGCTAGAGTGCATTAATTGTCCCAATTTTCCCATATCCTCTCCAGTATTGATATTTTCCTTTTTTGTCATCTTATCCAATCTGATAGGTGTGAGAGGGTACCTCGTAGTTGTTTTAATTTACATTAATCAGTAATGATTTGGAGTATTTTTTTCATATGACAATATATAGCTTTAATTTCTTCATCTGAAAACTGCCTCTTTATATCCTTTGACCAATTAGCAATTGGTGAATAACTTGTAATCTTATAAATTTGATTCAGTTGTCTATATATTTCATTTTGTTTTATTTTTTTTTTGGTGAGACAATGAGATTAAGTGACTTGCCCAAGGTCACACAGCTAGTAAATATCAAGAACAAATTTGAACTCAGGTCCTCATGACTCCAGGGCCAGTGCTCTATCTACTGTGCCCCTAGTTACCCTACAATTCTCTATTTTATAAATGAATCTTTTATCAGGAAACACTAACTATGAAAATTGTTTCCCAGTGTCTGTCTTCCTTCTAATCTTAACTACACTGATTACATTAGTGCAAAATTTTTCAATTTAATTTTAATTTAGCTTAATTTAATTTAGTCACTCATTTTGCAATTTATAATCTTCCCTATTTTGTTTGGTCATAAATTTCTCCCCTCTACATAGATTGAACAAATAGACAATTTCTTAACTGATCTATGATATCACCCTTTACATCTAAATCCTATACTCTTGTTGATGTTATTTTGGTATATTTTCCAGATTTCCCAGCAGTTTTTGTCAAATAATGAGTTATTATCCCAGAAGCTGGTATCTGGGTTTGTCAAACAGTAGTTTACTATAGTCATTTACTACTATTTCTGCTACTCTAATCCACTGGTCCATTCTATTTTGTAACCAGGCAGTTTTGATACTACCATTTTATACTATAGTTTTAGATCTGGTACAGCTAGACCAATTCCTTTGCATTTTTTCATCAATTCCCTTAATATTCTTGATCTTTTATCGCTTCAGATGACTTTTGTTACTTTTTTCTAGTTCTATAAAACATTGTTGGTAGTTTGATTGATATGGCATTGAATAATTTAATTTGGGTAGAATTTTCATTTTTATTATAGTAACTAGTCCTAAATGACTCTTAAACACTTAAAACGCTCCAAACTGAAAGGAATTTGCCAAGTTGCATGAGTAGAGGAAGTTTCCTCCTTTGGAATATCCCTCTAACGAGGAAATCATAGGTCTGATTCCTATTTCTTATCTTCTGACAAATAAGTTAACACCAGTAATCAACTATTATATCTATCTTCAACTATCTGGGCTTTTCACCTGGTAGAAGCAAGACTTTTGGATTGATAATTTTGCAAGGCCATTTTGTCATCAAACAAAACACAAAAGAGTCAAAGTAAGGATATGCATCTCCTTACTTAACTTATTTAGCCTAACTTAACTCTAGACTCATATAGTCTTTGTTTTCTTCTCAATGTGCAACCTGCTTGGTATATCCTAATAATGGAATTTTAGATAATAAAAATAATAATAAACATTTTTAAAATGCTTTCCTCCATCACTAGACTTGTACAAGCTGTCATCCCTCATGTCATCCCTCAGTCACTGTCACAGGTTTCCCTCGGAGGAGTAAGTGCCAAACAAGTTAGCATGGCAGAAGAAGTTATTTGCAGAGAAGACTATCCAACAGAAATTCATGACTATCTATCAGCATTTGGTAATTCCCTTCATTCTGTGGATGAAATGCTAAAGACTATGATGTCAGTTTCTAGAAATGGGTTATTACAGAAGTTGGATCCACTTTAACAGGCCAAGTTGGGCTTGGTTTCTGCTTATACACTGAATTCAATGTTTTGGGTTTACTTGGTCACTCAAGGAGTTAATCCCAAGGAACATCCAGAAAAACAGGAAATAGATAGAATAAGAATATATATGAACAGAGTCAAAGAAATTGCAGACAAGAAAATGGCTACCAAACTGGATAAAGGAGCTGCTTCAAGATTTGTAAGAAATGCTCTCTAGGAAGCCAAGCCAGAAAAAGGATCAAAGTCCTCAGATAAAGCAAAAAAGGAAAAGAATGAATATTTGGTTTTGTTTCATCAATATTCATTAGTATTCCATATTAACTTTTGACCTTATCCCTCCCAAAATAGGTAGAGAATGGAAGACAATTATATTTAATTTCAACTGGAGAGACTAAGTTTAAATATGTTATTATGATATTTTCCCTTGAAATTTGTTACATGTGTCTCATTCAATATTTAAATTAATTTTTCTAGTTATTACAAATTTGAAATTTCATATCCATATTTTGCTGAATACTAAACTATAAATTATTATGTTTTATCTTAGTGTTTTTGTAGAAATATTTGCTATTATGCTGCTCTTATGAATTATATAAATTCTTCAAATGAAATTCAGTATTTAGTATATCTGTTTTCAGTATATTGTGTTTAAAAAGATGAAGTGACTAAATATTTCTTTATAGTACAATTATTTAGTTTCTAGAAATCATTGATCTTTTAAAAATAAATAATTGAAATATATTAAAACTAAAACACTCATGTATATATTGCAGTTATTTGTCTACAAGGCCCATTTAAAAATAAATGGAAACGTTATTTAGCCAAGAAAAAAATAAGGTAAAATGCTTTCCTCACAGTCACCTCCCTGTGAGGGAGGTAATAGTCATTATCCCAGAATCACAAAATATCAGAGTTGTAGGGATCATAAAATTCAAAGCTGTAAACAGAAAACTTTTACAAATAAGCTTTGGTCAGGGAACGGTGGTAACACTGTTATTTTACATTATATTATATAATGTTATGTTAAGTTATACTGTGTTATGCTATGTCATGTTATGCTGATTGTACTGTACTATATTATTTTGTATCCTATCACATCACATAGTATCTTATTATATTGTACTATATTGTATTTACACATACTAATATTATATATGCTATTAGGAGAGGCTGGATTTGTGAGACAAAGTAGGACTACAGTAAATCAGGTATCCTCACATAGTGCAGTAACAACATGCCCCAGGAGGGGCTAACCAGCCCAAGTTGGAAACAGAAAAGGTCAAAGCTTTGTGATAATCAACAGGGATATTAAGCCTGTTAGAAAGGAAAGGAAGACACACTCTTTGAAAAAAAATCCTTAACAATAAATTATTCAGCCTCTACTTGAAGATTCCAGTGACATCTTCAAGCTATCTCAGCCTACTTTTATAGAATTATTAAGGTTTTTCTTACAAACTAAAATATGCCTCTTTACAATTTCCATTCCTTAGTTCTCCTCTCTGTAGTCAATCAATCAATCAATCAATCAATCAGTATTTATTAAGTTTCCACTATGTGGTAGGACTATGTTAAGCAAAATAATATTAATCCCTCTTCCATACAATAACCCCTTCAAATACTACCTAAAACAGCTATTGTAACTATCACTGTAAGTCTCTTCCTTCACCAGGCTAGATACATGAAGTATACAGTTCCTTCCACTGATGTTTGCATGCCATTGCTTCTTTTTTTCTCACTTTCATGATCACACTCTTTGGGAAGGTTCCCAGTTTATCTATGCCTAAAACATGGTACTCAAAATTAAATACAATATTTCAAATTCAGCCTTACTAGGGTAGAAGTTAGCTAAATTTTTATGTACTCATTCTGTAAAATAAATGCTTTTATCAATCAATCAGTAACTATATCTGTGAAGAGCACTGTGTCAGGCACTCAAGAGTAGACTCTGCCTTCAAAAAGTTCATATTTTCTTTTGGAGCAAATCATATGAACAAATAAAATCATATATAAATTAAATACAAGAAAAGCAACAGGGCCTGGAGTCAGGAAGACCTGAATTAAAATATGACTTTAACCATTTACTAGTTGTGTGACACTGGATGCATGTTTTAACCCTGTCTCAGTTTTCTTATTTGTAAAATGAGCTGGAAAAGGAAATAGCAGACCATTCCAATATCTCTACCAAGGAAATCCCAAAAAAGGGATCTCAAAGAGTCAAAATGACTGAAATGACTAAACAACAATCAAAACAATGGTAGGAGAGAGATACTAGTAACTGAAGGGACTACAAAGTGCCACTAGACCAAGGGAAATTGGGGATCTTGAGAGGTGGAAGTGAGAGCATTCCAAATATAGGGGACAACCTTTGCAAAAAAACATGGAGATAGAAGATGAAAAATATTGCATGAGAAACAGCAAAAAAAAAGACCAGTTTGGCTGACCCGTATAATCTGTGAAAGAGAGTAATGTATGATAAGCCAATAAAGGTAGTTTGGAGAGGGCTGTGAAGGACTTTATAAACCAAAATTTTATGTAAAGTTTGTGCGATTAAAAATGCATATGATGGTAAAAAAAATGTCAAACAGGTATCTAAATTTGATTGTAATAAAAAAAAATAGGAGGACAATGAAACTCATTGAACATGAGCATATTTTGTATATGACTTCAACTTGGACAGGCAACATGGTACAGTGGAAAGTAAACTGATCTTGGAGTCAGAAAGACCTGTATACAAATCTGACTTCCTTCACAATACTAGTTGTGTGACTTTGGTCAATGCACTTAACCACTCAGTGCCCCAGACATCTCTAAACTAATTTTTTGAGCAGCTTCTGATCTTTTGTTATAACTCCTCCCAGAAAAGCTACCTACAACAACTGTTTTCATAATGCAGTCCTAAGGAGTCCCTGAGGCCCTCAGGGGTCTACAAAATCAAACCTATTTTCACAATAATAACAATACATTATTTGCCTATTAAAATATTCCCTTTTCCAAATATGAATTTTTGTACAGTTTGATGTTTCTTCACATATTGAAATGAAAATAAATCACAAGAGATTAAATGCAGAAGTAATCAAATCAGAAGTATTAGCACAGTGTCTGTCACATAGTAGTTATTGATTAGATGCTTCTTGATTGATTGATTGATATGAGAATCCATCTATCTTCTATTAAGCCAGATATTAAAGAAATTTGTAAAATTATATAAATCAATGCAACTCACTAATATTTTGTTTTGGAAAAATAGCTATTTTTCATGAAAAGATGTATTTTGACATAAAATTTATATTAACATATAATGAGACTTATGGTTTTTAAATTAATCAACAAAATAAATGTTTTTATCAGTTAAATTTCTAGTATACCGTATATTTATAAATTTGACCCACATTTGAAAAAAAAACTTTTTGAGGTCCTCAATTTTTAAGAGACCAAAGGAATCATGAGATTAGAAGGTTTAAGAACTGCTGCCCTTAGAATAAAGAAACAAGAGGGACAGTTTTTTAATTGCATATGCTTTTTAATCAGTCATGATATACTGATTCATATTTCACTTAAAGATGAGGAAACTGAGTTTCCCCAATATTAAATGATTTGACAGGATCACTCTATTTATCAGTGTATAAACCAGGATTCAAATTCAAATTTGAGTGTAAGTCTAACATTCATTGCACTACAGTATATCCCACTGCCTATCTCACTGGAAAAAAATACAGTCTATTCAAGGCTCACATTAATTTTGTTCTATGTAGAATTGCACATCTGAATTTGGTCATATGTTTATTCTTTTTCCCTGGATCTGGATACAAAATTTCTCATACCTTCCTTTCAAGTTTATTGTTTGTTACAATTTAGTCACTTTTCAGTTGTGTCTGACTCTCTTGTGACCCCTTTTAGGGTTTTCTTGGCAAAGATCCTGGTGTAGTTTGCATTCCCTTCTCCAGATCATTTTTCAGATGATGAAAGTGAGGCAGAGCTAAGTGACTTGCCCAGGGTCACACAGCTATTAAGTGTCTGAACTTCAAGTTCATTCCCATAACTCTATCCATCCTACCACCCAGCGGCTCCCTTCCTATACTACCTCCAAAGTTGCTTTTGGTAGCTGTAAATTAATTCAGCCATAGAATAATATACTGAGTATTGTCTGCTTGAAGCTTGATTTATTTTCTCCATTTATCTAGTTTTGTGTCCTTATTATTTCCTATGTTTTCTGTTTCCCCCTATGAATTATAAAATAACATTCATCTCAACTTTTAATATAAATTTAAAATAAATTCTCAAAACTGCTGATTTTTAAAATTTTGTTGTTTTTAAAATCAGAGTACTGAAGACATATTTTAAGAAAGAAAAAAAAAAGCTCAAATGCCATCAATTTGTTTGCTACTTCTAGCATGCAGACATTTACATACAAATTAAGGGCAAAACACCAGAATTTATCCTGAAGAAGAGGGTTGAAAGAACAAGATAATTAAATTTCTGTGCATGCAGAGAAGACACAAAACTAGAATGGCTGTTCTTTCTTTAACATTTCCCTATCAATACAATGAAGCCTCACATGCAGAAAGTGAGTCAACACTTTAATTTACAAATGCTCTGATTAGGAAGGCAAAAAAAAAAAATTCTCCATTGCCATGGAAACTTCAATGAAGGGCCTGTGATGAGTTGCTGAGCCTGAGACCATTATAAACAGAGCTTGTGATTTGCAGGTGGTGTGCACTCTCTGAATTTCTAGCAGTTTCAATTTGTGCACTCATGTTCTCATTCTGTGTTACAAATCAGTCTTAATACACTTTCCAAAATTACAATTTTTTCCTACAATACAGCACAGGAAACCTATTTTTTTGTTATCTAGTGTCAAATGTCTCCTCATCACCAAGTCACTAAGAGGTCTATCCAAGTCTCACATCATTGGAACTAAAAGTCGTTTGTTTGATAGAGTTGGGGAAAAAACTGGATTTGGAATCAAAGAGCATGAGTTCTAATGCCAGCCCTGCTACTTATTATATGTGTGACATTTCTCAAGTTTTTCCAGTATCTGTGGGACTCAGTTTCTTCCTCTGAAATATGAAGGCATTGGATTGGAAAATCTCTAAGGTCCCTTCAAGGTCCTTTTAAAGGGCAGCTAAGTTTTAGATTGGATAGTGCTCTGAGCATGGAGTCAATGAGACTCATCTCCCTGTGTACAAATCTCAAATATTTACTACCTATGCAACACTGGGCAAATCACTTAAATATGTTTGAGTTCCCTCATCTGTAAAATTATCTGGAGAAAAAAATGACTTTGCCAAGAAAACCCTAAATGGGGTCACAAAGAGTCAGATACAACTAAAATGATTAAACAACAACAAAGATTTCTTCAAAATCCTGTGAAAACCATTATTCATTGTTAAGCTGAACCAAATCAAAGAATGAACATTTGCGATAGAATGAGTTGGCTATATAAATTAGAATGACCAGACACTGTACCAATTAGAATCAGAGATAAGGAACATAAGATGAGGGAATTGCTGTATATGTATCAATTACTCCCTTCTCTTATGTTCCTTACCTCTGATGTCTAATTGATACAATGTTAACTTCCATTCATTTTCATTTCTATATATTTTTATTTATATTTTGTGATTTACCAATCCTATTTTAAACTCCTTTGGGTTTCTGATTGGAAGGTTTTCATACTTTCACAATGCCTAATACAATCAATATGATTTCACTATGTTTAATACCCAACTCACAATGACAAAAGAAAGCTAAATATTTTTCACAAAAAAAATACTACTTTCTAGAATATTTCTAGAATATTCTAGAATATTTGTTAATTTTTTAAGATGTCAAATTTTATCTTGTTTTTGGCTGCCCTCAACTATCTTAGGTTTTTTATTGCTGTTGTTTTTTTAGTTTAGTCTTCCAAAGCAGGAGATGAACCTCAGATAACTCCTATAACTATCTCTTTATCTTTGAACCTCAGATAACTCCTATAACTATCACTTTAATTTTGGAAAAGTCACTGAAACTCTCTTCAAAATCCTTATAGCAGTTGCTGTCTTTGCAATTTTACAATTAATCCTTGTATTAGAAATTAGAAAGAGAACCTGAACAAAAAAAAAGGGAGTTCAAATTCTAACTCTGATACTAGGTTTATGATTTTTGGCAGATCATTTAGATGCTCCTAACTTGCTGACTTTTCATATTTATACATAAATACACACATAAACATGCATATATATATATATATTATATAAGGGCACATGTATATATTACATGTGTACTCATGCTTTTGAAGGCAATAATCACATTTTACATTTTCTTGTATGTCCTATAGAAGTTTCCCAAACTACACAAAGCCCTAGGACTTCAGTAGGGAGATAAAGTAATGACTAAAATTATTCAATATTTTTAGTAGAACTCCTGAATGAATGAAAATTTTCAACAAAAACAAGGTTCCAAGGGGGTGGCTAGGTGGCACAGTGGATAGAACACCAGCCCTGGAATCAGTAGTACCTGAATTCAAATCCGGCCTCAGACACTTAATAATTACCTAGCTGTGTGGCCTTGGGCAAGCCATTTAACCCCATTTGCCTTGCAAAAACCTAAAAAAAAAAGGTTCCAAACAAAGTATGTAAAAAAAGAGACTAAGATAATAAATCCATTCTATAAAAGGTTGAATTCACATGAGAGATTATTTATGAGAATAGGTTAAATAAAGTCAAATTTGAGTTTGGGTATGTTGACACTCAAAGCAGGAAGTCACCACAATATCAGTTAGTAAAGGTTCATGACACAGACAAGTTTTGTTCTTTCACTATTTGATGTGTTTGCATATAAAATGTGTAAACTCAAAGTTAAAAAATATTTTGAGGAAGTTAAAAACTAAAATATTTTACATTTCTCAATTATTTTCAATTTGGTCAATGTGATAAGCTGCACTCCCAAAGAAATTGCAGTTTTTTGAAAATTAAAATGCGAGAATTGATATAAACATTTGAATTTTTCAATAATTAAATTTGATCGTTAAATTTGATTGTCTCTTGTTTTTAAAATATGAAATACTATCCCTTTGTGACACAAATACAAAACATCTAGAGATGAAAATCCACTGAAGCAGCTGAAATTAATAGAGGAAAATACAATAGAGACAGTTTATTTGACAGAAATATAACAACAGAGTAAAAAACATATTCAAAACATCTTATTCACTCTATTTATCATTGAAATTTACAAATACTATTACTAATGGAGAGGAAAGACCACAATGTTTGGTTAATATAACTACTTTAACTGCAGATTATGTGAAAGCTAAAAAAAATTGAAACATCTTGTGAAATGACAAAAGATTTTTCCCAGGAAAAAATAATTCCTTTTAGTAAGCAAAAACAAACTTTTCCCCCGGAAAACTACCACCTCAAAATGATTGCTTGTATCATATTATAAGATAGCTGAAAGAATTGTGAAGCAGAAAAAGCCTTGATAGAAAAAATATTATCCAAAGTTATTCCTATGGTCAAATTTATGCTTGGTGAATTATATGCAAAGGTGCAAAGCAGCATTGAATGCTTTGGAGAATTGTCCATATTTCTGTCCATGTGGAATCAATTCATTGAAAAATTAAGGTCTAATTTTGCACTGCACATGAATGGAGCAAATGTCCATTTGATTAATCACGTACAAAATATTGTTCAAAGTCATGCAGTTGGAGATTTGATATCTTTTAGAGCTATTGATGGAAATAACACAAGAGATATCTTTAATTGATGCATTTTTACAATAAATTTATCTTTATCAGTATCAACACAAATCATATCAAAAATTATCTCATGAATTTACATACATTGAATGACTCACAATTACTCTAACATTGAGAAGTATGAGTAACAACATAGTTTTTCAAATTTTTGGAAGAATTATCAACTTTCATAAAAATTCTTAAAAGGGAAGCTTTATGCAAAATTATCTGGTGTAAAGGATAGGTCTTAAAAGGGAACTATGAAAAATTATAGGTGCAGAAAATAGGACTGAATTAAAATGTGCTGGTATTCTTATGATTTGGAGAATATTTTAATAAAAAGAAGAAATTATCATTGTCTTAGTGATAATAAATCTGAAGAAAATTTATTATAATATGTTTTCTCCCGAGACATGGATTTGATGGATATTTTTTAAAAATTGAATATTTTAAATAAATCAAAGCTGTTTTACTCTGATGCAGGAAGATAAGTAACTACATTTTTACAAAGTGAGAGCCAAAGATCATACATTAACAAAATAATATTGTATATGTGTCGCAACATAAAAATACCTATCCTGCAAATGACATAGAAGAAAATAAGGACCCAGTTGTTAATCACAAGACCAGACTATATAACCAATAATCATTTTATATTAAAAGCCTATACATTTAAGTGGATGAAGAACCTATTTACCTTAGACAAATATGATATATTTGATCTTATTCCATTTCAGAATAAATAGATTTATTTGCCTTGTGACAATATTTTGAAACAAATTCTTGAACAGGAAAATCTTATTATATTTTATCTATGTTTGCGGAATGAACTCTGGTTTATCAAACAAATTTTTTCATTGTTTCAAAAATCTTATTTATGTGATATGTGGTTTTTGGCTATCATAAAAACCAAGTGTCAATCTAGGTAAGTGGTAGAAACAAAATTGTGAATAGCAATATTATTGATACAATGTTTTCAGAAACTTTATACCAAAAAGTCACATTAAAATTTATTATTATTATTATTATTATTATTATTATTATTATTATTACCAGTTATATGAAAGCTATGGATTTCATAAATCAGTAAATATATATGTATTTTATGCTAAATTAGTATTTTGAAATTCATTTCTGTGTTGTTATAAATTTTTAAATGAATTATTAATTTAATTTTACTAAAATTAAACCTAAGAAAATTATTTGTATGGATTATTTTAAGAAAAACTAGGGGACATGGTATGTATATATATGTAAGAATGTGAATGTGTGCATGTCTATGTGTGAAGCAGGTTCATTACTATAAGAAGTACAGAAACCATAAGCTCCATTCAGCAACTAACACATTGTTAGGCACACAAGTGTTCAATCATCTTTAATTGATGTCCCAATCAATTGTCATTTCACATCAGTTTGTTCATTTGCAAATGAGAGGGTTGGACCAGACAATTTCTAAGAGTCTTTCATGTTTTATCTTTTTAAATTTATTTAAGGCAATAGGGTTAAGTGACTTGCCCAAGGTCAAATAGCTAGCCAATTATTAGGTGTCTGAGGGTGAATTTGAACTCAGGTCCTAGCCACTCCACCAACTAGCTGCCCCTCATGTTTTATCTTTTATTCTGGGTAAGCCTCCATCTATCTTTAGATCTGCATCTTCTCAGATTTAATTGTAGATACTGAATTATTGTCATCGCCTCTGCTCTGTAGAACCCTCCACTAAAGGGAAGAATCATTCCTCAGTTAACAAATGCTCTAATCTTCTATAGGCAGAGTTAATGCTATACAGCTTCTAAAACAATGTAAAACAGGAAACATGGCAGAAGTCACCCACCATGAGCAATCAAGAAATCAACAAAGGCCCTACTATGTACCTAATGCTTTGCTTTCATGAAAAAAATCCCTACTTGCACAAGGTATATCATGGCTACCCCAACCCCTTTTCAAGGGATAATTTGAAAATGGAAGAAATAGGATGTAACTATCCTCTTGCCTTTAAGGACAACAGAAGGACAAAAGCACATAAGAAAGTTGAGCTAATTGCAGAAGCCTAAATTGACAGATTTGAGAAACAACATATATATGTACTTATACAGAATATATGTATATATATATATATATACATATATTCTGAATCACATAATTTAGAAAAATTAATTTATATTTTTCTATCTTTTATTTTTTTGGTCTAATCTTTGAACTGATTTTAATGCCTGTTTGTGTTCTTAACAGTACTAATATTTCATTCCTCATCCCTCCTTTCCTTTCTCCTATTTTCACAGTTCTATTTTGTCTGGATGTGTATTTTTTATCTTTAAAAAATGGATTAGGATTAAACATAGCTAAGGGTCATTGTAATAAAATTAAGGAATGATCCAAATAATCTGACCAAAAATTGATAATACTGGAATAAGGAAGGCAAAATAAATAGAAAGTACCAAACAAACTCTATGAAAAGATGGCAAATACTTGAGTTTTATTATTGGTGATCCTGACCTTTTTGTACTTGCATATGTTAGTACAAGAAACACAACTAAATAGACTTCTTTGCTATTTGCCTAGGCAACAACTCAGAGGCACAAGTGTAAGCCTAGGAGAGGTGAAGCACAGACTACCCAAAGAGGTATATTAATAAGCAGCTGCAAAGGCATTCAGACTAAATAAAAAAGAACCAGAAGTCACATTAAAAGGTTTCACACATGTTATAGCTATCAAAAGCAGGAAGCATAAATACCAGTTAGGATTAGTCAAATCTGGTATGAGCAATAATATCTAGAGGTAAGTCAACCAAAAGTTGCATTTAATCCATTTACTTGTCATTTCCCAAAGACCCTTAAAGTTTGTTTGTTTGTTTTTATTTTTGTACTCAATTTATAGAAAAGACAATTTTAATCTAATGCAGAAAAATAGTGTCAGTCTCTCATTTAAGCATAGTCCACTTACTAAGAGCTCAGAGACACCTTGAGGATTTTTATTAACCCTTCTTTAAACTTGATTACTATGATCAGAATTATAATTCGGGGATTTTTTTTTTCAGAATAGCCTCTAACTTCTTATATTTCCAATCACGCTTTCTTTTTGAAATTCCTACCACTTCTTATAAATTTTTGAAGCTGTCTACCTCTCCCACTTGAAATTTGTTGCATTTTTCCTCTGGGTTTATTCTACTTAGCTCATGTCATGAAAAACAACTGTAGTTCTGCACTTTTCTGGAGACTTTCAAATGTGCCAACACTACAGCTGATGACCTGATTTCTTAGCAGTCTGGTTTGTATTTCTAAAAATATAGAATGGATAAATCAGCCCATACAATCATGATGGCATGAAGAAGAATTTGGAGAGATGCACTCATGTAATCACAATTTCAATTAGAAAAATCATCTAATCAATAAATCATTCACCAGAATAGCCCATTCCCAAACCATACTAATTACCAGGTGTTAAATGATATGGTAAACTAATTCTATTACTATTTTTGATTTTAACATCATTTGTCATGTTCTATAAAAATTCTATTTCAGAAACTTTCATATGTCTAAAAAAATGGTTAGTCTAGAAACATCATTGGCATTATTTAGTATCATTGTTTTATATAAGAAGTTCTTTTTTGAACCTAAATACCATCCTAAGAATTTGAACAAAAGCAAAATATTATCCTAAGTAACATTGGATTAGAAAATAGAGATTAGAAAAGACTCTACTCTTAAAAGATTTCAATTGAATTATATACATAGAATTTGGGCAGCTATGTGGTACAGTAGATGGAGCATTGGTCTTGAAGTCAGGAGGACAGGCATTCAAATCCAGCCTCAGACATTTACTAGCTATGTGATCTTGGGCAAGTCATTTAACCCTGATTGCCTCACATTCAGGGCCATCTCCAGTCATCCCAATTCATATCTGGCCAGTAAACCCAGATGATTCTGGAGGAGAAAGTGAGACTGGTGACTTAGCACAGCACCCCCTCACTCAAATACAATTCATTTGTTTATCATGGCATCACTTCCATGATACTGTGGTCTTCTTCAAAAATGAAGGACAAAACATTATTAATCTTCATAGAATTATAAGTGTGAGGAAAAACTTCAATAGATCTTGTAGTCCAATGCTCGAGAAGTCAACCCAGACCAAGCTACTTCCAATTGTCATTTCCTACCTACTAATCATTCATGGGCTATACCTTTAGCTGTTTCTACCTGCTATAGAGTCAGCTTTCTTAACCTCATAAGACACAATACCGCTTAGCACAAGGCTGGACTATATAAGGAAGGGATTTAAACAGTCTAATCATCTCCCCTCAACAGACTTCTTAGCAGCCACTAATATTCTGCCTAGACTATTCAATAGTTAGCATACTCTTGCTCCATCATAGACTCCCTGTTCCAGTGATTCTGAATGCCCCAGTATTATTGTATACACAAAATCCCATTCCCTAACTTGGCTGGTCCTCTCAAATCTCCCATCTCTGTCCCACTCTGCATCTACCATCCTATTCATTCAACTGTACTCTTGGGAATGCATGTCCTAAAATTAAAAGACTTGTTTTTATCTTAAATGTTTACCTTTTTCAATTCCTTCATACCCTGTCTCTCACTGAGAATTGTATATCCTGTTGACATTGTTTCTCTTAACACACTTTTCAGGATTTTCACTTTCATTGCTCTTTCCCCTCAATTCACAAGAGGCAAGGGGGGAGAAGAAAATAAAAATATTTTTTGTTCTCCATTTTTACTTCCAAATTTTACTACTACTACTCAGCAACCTCAACTTCTTTAAGATTCTTTCCATCCAAATTATCATCTTTACCCAATCAATATTCTATTTTCTGCTATTTACCCCATTCTCAGGATATTCTCCTTCCTTCTTTGCTGAGTTCAGGGACTGACTTTCTCTCCATCCCGACATCTGCCCCATAATATTTCAATATATATGATGATATTCTCCCAAAAGACCATAACTTTTCAGTTCCTTAAATTCTAACTTCCATGAACTACCCTGTATATTGAATTGGCCAAATCCTTGATCCTGTTTGTTGTTCAATCATTTCAGTCATGTCCCACTCTTCATGATCCCATTCGGAGTTTTCTTGGTAAAGATACTGGAGTTGTTTGCCATTTCCAACACTCTGTCGAGCACCACCTAGTTACCACTGGTCTTGTTATCATCCATACATATTCCCCTTTCTTGTTCAAAAAAAATATGAAAGTTCTTTATTTCATCATATTATGATTTCCACCTTTCTGTCTCTCTTCTGATCCCTAACCTGTTCTGCATCTTCTCCATGACCTCCAGTTGCTCTGCCCCTCAGTTCTTTTCCATGCCTTCATTCCTATACTAGCTACACTCCCAATATGGACTATTTGATGAATCAATTCAAGTATGCATTTTCCTCTACACTTGAATTTCTTGCCCCTTATACTAATTCAAATGATACCTTGTCACACCCCAACTTCAAGTGACTCCCACCATCCTGTACCTCTGCTCCATTTCATGGACTTCTGAATTGTGATAGAAGAAATCATGAAACTGTTGATTTGAGTCTACTATAAATTTATGAAACATAATTGCAACTGTACCTTCACTGCCACGTAGCAATCTTTTCACACACCCCCAGTCAATTTGCTAGCCCACTCAACACAGTGGCTATTCCAAATTTCCCCATTCTTCCTCAAGCTTCCCACAGCATTTCCTACTCCCACCTTCTCAGCTGAGGACCTTGAATAATACTTCACCAAAGGAAAAAAAGAATGAACCCATAAAATTCACTTTCTCCCTACCTCCATCTTATATCACTCAGATGACTTTTTTTTCTATTGCCTCCTTCAATTCTGTTTCACATGAAAAGACACCTTCCCTTTGCTAAGGCGAACCTCTTGATATGTACTGTTCATCCCCTTCCATCCACTCCTCTCCTGTACTGCCCTCACTTTTATCCTTGCTGATTTTTTCCCCTAACTTCTGACTACTCTGCTTTACAAATATGTACAAATCTTCTCATCCTTTAAAAGTCTTCACTTATTCTAACCATCCATGATAATTATGACCCTAAACTCTCCTCTCCTTCTAAAATAAACTTAAGAAAGCCTTCTATAGGCAGTTACTTCACTTTCATTCTTCTGTCTTTATTCTGAACCTATCTGATTCCATCTTTTGACTGAATCTGTTCTCTTCAATGTCCCTTATGATCTCTTAAAACTGACAAATCAAATGGCATTTTCTATTTTCATTCTTCTTGACCTCTCTGCAAAATTTTACATTGTCAAACAACCTCTTCCCCTAAATACTTTCTCATCTCTGGGTTTTCAAGACTTTTTTCTTCCCTGGTTCTCCTATCTATCTAACTGCTTTTTCTTGGTCACTTTTGCTGGATCTTCATGTAGATTATGCCATTAACCATGAAATCCTTCAAGTCTCTTCCCTGGATTCCATTTCCCTTCCTCTTTATTGTTTGTCTTGCTGTTCTCATCAGTCCCATGGACTAAAAGGGATCTGTCTACACAGATCCCTTGCTCTGTATCTACATCACATCATCATCTGCCTTTAGACAACTCATCAAACTTGACATGCCATAGACATCACAAACTCAAGAAGTCCAAAATTCAAGATGTTATATTTTCCCATAAATTGTTCCCTATTATTATTGAGATTACCATCACTCTCACAGTAATGAAGGTTTGTAATCTTGGTGTCATTCTCCACTCACTCTCATCCTGTATTCCCAGTGTTATGCTAGATCTTGTCATCTCTACCTCACAACATCTCACATCTATTCCACTTCTCTTCCACCATCCTGATGGAGACTATTATCACCTCAACTCTAAACTATTGTAATAGCCTTCTAATTTTTCTTCCTGCTTTGTCTACCTTCATTCAGCTACCAAAACAATCTTCTTAAAGTGAAGGTATTCTACTCAATACTACCCTACTCTAGTGACTTCCTATTAATTTTAGAACAAAATATAAAATCATTTCTTTGGTATTAAAAGTCATTCATGGGGCAGCTAGGTGGTGCACTGGATAGAGAACCAGCCCTGGAGTCAGAAGGACCTGAGTTCAAATGTAACCTCAGACACTTAATAATTACCTAGCTGTGTGACCTTAGATAAGTCACTTAACATCATTGTCTTTCAAAAACCAAAAAGATGAAAGAAAAAAAGCCATTCACAATCTGACCCCTTCCTACCTTTCCAGTCTTCTGCTCCACTAACTACAATCCAATCTCATCTTCTTGCTGTTATTAAAAGCAGAACACTCCATCTCCCTCCTTTTACAATGGCTATCTCCCAAGCCTTGAAACACTCTCCTGCTTCAACTCAATCTCCTGGGTTCTTTCAGGACTCAGATTTCATCCCACTTTCTGCAGGAAGTCTTTCCTGGTCCACCTACCTGCTAATGCCTTTCCTCTGAGATTACCTTGTGCTCACATTTATCTTGTATAATCCATTTCTTACCATGTTATCTCACATACACCTATCAGAATCTGAATTCCCTTAGTCTGAGGAATGTGTTTTTGACTTCCTTTATATTCTTAATGTTCAGCATTAGTGCCTGATACAAAGAAAGTACTTAATACATGCTTACTGACTAATTAACACTGGTCAAATCACTTAACTTCTCAGTGTCCTAAACAATTCTCTAAAATTATAAATTGCAGAGCCCTTAGTTACAGCACAGACACTGATCTACAATGGTAGCAGGTGTCATTGTTTATTCCTGTGAGATCACAGGGCCAAAATAAAACAAACACACAATGCTACCACTTTTCATTTGTTTTTTTATTTTTTAGTATTTTTCAACATTCCAAATATTCTTTCTTTTTTAGGCTTCTAATATTTACATAATTATTTTTACATAGTAAGTTAGTTTGGGAACCAAGACATATTTTCATAGGCAGAGCTTATCTATAATGCACTTAATATATGTTTGTTACTATGCTATGACTAAATAAGTATTGAGTTTTTACAGTTTAAAATTAAGAATATTTTTAAAGCTATGCTTAAATTAATCTTACATATTGGTTCCCTCTGCAATACTGTGTTTTTTCTATCACTTCTCATACTTTTCTCTTCTTTTATCTTTTTTAATAAGTTAAATATTTTTGTCATGCCCACTTTCTTCTAGAAATCCATCAAAGGTAGTTTTTGCCCATTCACATTTTGTTTTTCTTTGAATGCACTATAATTAACACAATCTTTTAAATTTCCTCTCTTAACTTTTTGAGAATTTAGTGTCAGCAACCTGATACTATCTGGCTAGATAATAATTGGCATTTATTTGGCACTTTTATATTAATTATCTCATCTGTTCCCTTTTAGCCCTCCTTGTTAGTCCAGCTAAAATCCTATTTTGTACAGCAAACCTCTCTATCCTTCTTGATTCTAGTGCCTTCCTTTTGTAACTAACTATAATTTATTCCATATATAAATTGTACATAGTTGTTTGCATGTTGTCTCTTTATTAGACTGTGAGCACCTTGAGAACAAGAACTGTCTTTTTTTCTCTTTATATTCCCAGTGTTCAGCACAGTGCCTAGCATTTAGTAGACACTAAACAGTCCTCACTGACTGATCCTATTAATAATCCTATCTGGTGGGTAGCACAACTATTTAAAACACCTTCATTTTATGGAGGTGAGATACGATAAGACCAAAAATAAATAAACAAAAGACTTGTGCAAGACCATATGACTAGAAATTAACAGAGCCTGTACTCACTTCAAGTTCTTCTGACTCCAGATTTACTTTCTATTTTGCCATAGTTATCCTTCTTGCATACTCTCCACCTACCCCTAACGTCTTCAGATTTCTACTAACCATATCTTCTTGATGATTTCATCACTTCCCAAGGATTCACTTACCTCCTTCATGAAGATATATCCCACTTTAGCTCAGTCTTTCTCCTGAACTCTTACCCCATATCACTAATGATCTATAGGACAATTTCAACTGGAAGTCTCAAGAGTTCAATATGTCCAAAACAGAACTCACTACCTTTCCTCCAAAACCCTAACTTCTTAACTTCCTTTTTCTGCACCTATCTACAAGCCACCTAGAATTACAACCTTAGATTCATCAGTTCTTCCATTTTACTCTCCCCTTATGGCTAATCAGTAGCCGAGTCTGATTAATTGTACCTCCATAATATATCTCACATCTACTCCTATGGTCAATCATAAAAATCTATGTTTTTATTACCTCTTGTTATTACAATAGCCTCCTAACTAATCTCCATTCAAATTTCTCCCATTATGATACTTCCTCCACAAGACTTCCAAAGTAATATTTCTAAACTGCACATAGGTCATGTCACTCCCCTGGTCAATAATTTCTCCTGCTTCCTTTTCCCCAGATAGTTTCTGAAACAAACTCCTACTTTGAGATTATAAAGTCAAACATGACCTGACTCCAGTCTACTTTTCCAGGATTATTTTACATTGTTATTCTCCATTTCACATTCTATATTCTAACCAAACTAGCCTGTTTACTATCTCTATAATTTCACATTGCATTTCTGTCTTTGAGCAGACTGTCTGTCCCTAATACCTGAAATGTACTTCTTTCTCTTTGAACCCTTAATTCCTTTTTAATTCATTTTATTTTTATTTTTTTTTTGCAATTACATGTAAAGATAGTTTTCAACATTCTTTTTTTTGTAAAATTGAGTTCTGCATTTTTCACCCCCTTTCTTTCTCCCCCTTTTCCTTGACAGCTAATAATCTGATATAGATTACATATATAAAACATGTTAAAAATATTTTCATTTTAGTCATGTTATAAAAGAAGAATCAGAACAAAGGGGAGAAAATAACAAGAAGGAAAAAAATTTAATAGTGAAAAATAGTATTCTTTGGTCTGCATTCAAAATTCAATAGTTCTTTCACTGGATATGAATCACATTTTCCATCACAAGTCTTTTAGAATTGTCTTTGATCACTGTACTACTGAGAAGACTTATGTCATCACACAGTGTTGCTGTTAGTGTATACAATTTTCTCTTGGTTCTGCTCACTTCACTCACTTCCACCTGTTCATGATTTCTTATAGAACAAAAGTATTCCATCACATTCATATTTCACAACTTTGAACCCCTAATTCTTAACCCTTAACTCAGATGTTACCTTCAAAAAATTCTATTTGGTTATCTTCTATGACTAGTGGTATAGCTCAAAGATTATTTTACATATTTTGTACTCAATTTTTTCAGAATTGCAGTAGTTCAAAAGAATCAAAAGATGTATACATTTAAAGACATCTCTACTTCAAATATTCATATAAACTATTTGTGTCTGGCTTGCGATAGAGGCTTCCAAGCTCATATTGACCCAGTCAGGCACAGACACATTATACCATGACCTCAAAATAGTTATCATTGTGGACCTCATCAAGTACAAAGGACAACCACCACCATTCAATTTTTCTATGTATACATTGTACATTCCTCATAAAATGTAAGCTTAATATATATAATAAGGACTGTTTTGTTTTTCTATTTTTAACATTTTTAAAAGTTTTATTGATGTTTTGCCTTTACATTAAAAACATGTATAGATTTTTCTATACATTGCAAAAGAGCTCTAGTAACAAGTAAAATAGGCAAATAAAAAATATAGTAACCTCATATGTATAACTCAAAAGCTTACAAATGGATGATGTTGAAAACTATCTTTGCGTGTCATTGGAAATAATAATTTAAAAAAGAAATCTATTTTCTCTCTCCCCAAAAAAGAAAATTGTATTTCTCTTAACAAATATGTAGACAAGCAAAACAACTTCCCTCAGTGGCTGTGTACACACACACACACACACACACACACACACACACATACATACATACATATATATATATATAGAGAGAGAGGTATATACACAGATATGTATATATTTAAATATAAATCAATGTGTATATATAATGTTTATCTCATTCTGCACCCTATGTCAACCCTTTGTAATGGAACACATGTTTCATTATCAGTCCTCTGGAATCAGAAATAGTCATCAGACTGATCATAGTTATTACAGATTTCAAAGTTGCTTGCTTTTACAATGTTACTGCATAAATTGTTCTGCTAGGTATGCTCCTCTCAATCTTTATCAGTTTATAGAAGTCCTCAAAATGGTTCATTTTTATAATGTTGATGTTATAGTATAATAGCTTTTCTGGCATTTTTATTCTTTGAATTCTTAGAGCTTTACACAATTCCCGAGCATAGTAGGAAGTTTATAACTTTTTTTGGTTTTTGCAAGGCAGTGGGGTTAGGAAACTTGCTCAAGGTCACACAGCTAGGAAATTATTAAGTGCCTGAGGCTGAATTTGAACTCAGGTCCTCCTGATTCCAGGGCCAATCCACTGGGCCACCTAGCTCCCCCTTACTTTATAAATTCTTATTGAACAAACTATGTTTTCTGTTACACCATGGTCTCACATTGACATTCTAGAACATAGGCCAATAAACCATAACAACCATGCCAAAACATATGTGCAACATAAAAGGAGTATGCTCAATTTGTCTCATTTAAATGATTTACTACTAGTGATGTCACTTCTTTGCAACTGCATTTCATTAGTACAAGGAGAGGCAAAACCTATAGATGCAATCAATTCATCATATTATATGTAGCACCTGTTATCAACTAGCTGGGAAACCTTAGGAAAATCATTTCCTTTCTCTGACCCTCAGTTTCCTTATCTGTAAATGAGGTTGTTGGGCTGGATTATCTCTAAGGTCTTAACATTCATTGAGTTTGTGATTCTTCTCACCACAAAGATCACACTGGTTTGATGTTCATAATTAATTAGAGGGTATTACAGGGTACATTAATGTCAAATGGCACAGAAACCCCAAAATTCAAATGCCTGTCCAAATAATTGGATTAGAATAAGCCTGAATTATTTTTTCTACATTTAGTATATACTGTGAAAATCATCTCAGATTCTGACTAGCTACAGTGACTTACTAACTATAGTGTTTGTTCTAAATATGAGTAGACCTGTAAATTAATGCAGAACAGCTAGCTGGAAAGGCAGATGGGCCAATCCCCTTCTGTGAACTCAACAAAATTGTGGCCAGTTTTGAAATCATGAATTAGTTTGGTTTGGGGAAACTCATTGGTTTGTCTTACTTGTCTTGCTTCCCTGTGTCCCCTGGATTTTGAATCATGGTTCAACTCAACTTAAGCTTAAAAATCAGAAACCAAGACTACTTAAATAAATCATATTTGCCCAGATTTTGGCTTGCAACCTTAAGACAAATTCTTAAAGAGATCTTTAAGGGTAGGTAGTTGTCACAGAGGCTAGGATGCTAAACGCAGATTCAGAAAGACCTAAATGCAAAACCAGCCTTAGACACTTACTGTGATTTTAACCAGATCACAACTCTATTTACCTCAGTTTCCTAATCTATAAAATGAGATGGAGACAGATGTGACAAACCAATACCTTTGCCAAGAAAACCCAATGGGGTTCCGAAGAGTAGTACATAACTAAAACAACTGAGCAACAATAATAATAAAGAGAATCTAGGAGCTGTGAATTTAACAATGTGAGGTTCTCCCTCAAAGGTGACAGACAGCAACCCTAATCTAAGACTTGTTAGAAAAATCTGTAAAAGTTGCCTGAGGTATATCACATTTGAATGAGTTGCCCAGGAAAAAGCTAACAAGAGATCTAGAGAGAGAATTTGAATCCAGGTCTTCCTGACCCCAATCCCAGCACTCTATCCATTAAGCAGCCTATTCTATTTTGTGAAATCTTCATAGGCTGCTTCTTTGCACTGTGTAGAATCCTTCAGCACTGTTTATTCAGAGAATCTTGAAAATCAATACTAAAAATTCTACATTTTTCTCTGAAAATTTTCACTTTCAAGTGAAGACCATCAATTAAGAACCTCCAAACTTAGTAGGATAATCAATATCAGTGGCACAGTTGTTTGCTTGTTTTTTTATTCTTAGACTTGGAAAAAACCCTGATCCTCTTCCAATTTCAATCATACATCAAATCTGAGAACTGAGATATGGTCCTGGATGCATCTTTTCCTGTGCTATAACATAAGTTGTGAGGCTGTAGCCACGGGAAATTTGAGTAGCAAGCAATAATTAAAACTTGAGTCATAAAACTAGGCTAAATTATGTGATGAGAATGTCTGGACAGTTTATTTGATGGGGGGGAAACTTTGGAATGAATTAAAACAATCAGTGTTAGGACCTGCATTGATGAAATTCATCATTTGAAAACACTTTGGTATAATTTCCAGGTGGGAAAATCACCCTTTGAAATGATTCTACTTTCTGTACTCCCTAGTAAAATGTTTCCTCACAGACAAAAAATTTTCTAAGCACTATAGAAAGCCACCAATTTATGGTCAGAAGACAGCTAATGAGTCTGGGCAGAATGAAGGCAAAACTATTTCAAACAGTGCAGAAAAATAAATTTTAAGTTTGCTTTCAGTCTAATCCCTTTAATAACACTTGGCTGTTGGGGTTTTTTGGGGGGTTGCCATTCTATTTAACAAAACTCTTCTCTAGTCATCTCTCCTCATATATGTTGTCATCTAGTAGAATGTAAATTCCTTCATAATAAATGATTGACAATGATTTTTCTTTCACTTTGAACATTTAAAACAGCAAAGCTTTAATTAGGATAGTACAGCTAGGCCTGTAACTCAAGGCTTTGAAGGTATTTTGATGAAATTGGGGGGGGAACTAAATTAGCAAAAAATTGTTTTTTAGAGCTATAATCAGTATAGAGACTCCTGATAAATAAATTCTTTTAATCAATGAAATTGTTTGACATTTATAGCCTTAGAGAGTTAAAGAGAGCAGTGAAGGGGAAAGTAACATGCCCAAGGTAATAGCCATGATGAGCCAAAGGCAAAGTTTATATCCAAGTCTTCTTGACTCTGAAAATGGCTATTTACTAGAACACATTAAAGAAAATTTAGATAAACTAAGAAGTTAACAAATGCCACTTTCTCTCCTGATGAACTCTGTCTCTACATTTCTCTGTTCCTGATCAATAGCTTCCAGGATCCTGAGGTTCTTCCCCTATGGAAACCTGTGCCATGATGGTCGAGGTATTTCTCTAAAATACAACACACACAAACAAATACACACACACACACACACACACACACACACACACACACACACACACACTACCTGAATTGATCTCAAAAAATTAATTGACAGGTACCACTGTGACTGCTCACCCTGAACACCATAAATGCTAGTTATAGCTCTGTATAGCAGCTTTGCCATATTGAGATGCATCTGTTGGTGGCAGGCAAGAGAAGGAGATTAAAGAGAAAGAGATGCCACCTTCCAGCTTCTGGCAACATTCTGGCTATTGGCAAATGAAGTTTCCTGACTTGTGAGCATTCTTCAAAAGGGAAAAAAAATGTCACAGGAACCATCTGGGATGTGGGAAGAAGAGGCCACTTGGCAAAAAAGACTCTAAAAACACTATACAAACATAGAAACACACAGACACTACAATACAGGCACACACGTGTGTGTGCACACACACTCACTCAAATATACATACATATATATATATAGGAGCACAGAGATGAAAATAATTGAAATTCTTGCCCTGAGTTAAGAAGAACAAACTGTCACCCAGGTGACAGACAGAATATTCCCAGTTGACAGAGGGAAACAGGGGTGAGTGAGATCGCCCCATGTGATGGGGTAAACTATAATTAGGAGTTTATGCCCTAAGAGAGGCCTTGAGATATAGAAATGCAAACCTGGGGAAAATTCCCCTCTGTCTAAATTGCAAACTTGAGAAAAATCCTTCCTACTCGTTTGTCCTTGAGATAAGGTATGCCTGAGATAGGTCTTGTGATATAAAGCAACCCTGAGGATTTCCTCCCATCTGTCCCTGCCTAGATGAAGATGCCTTGCTTTATCGGAGTTGCTGCCTCTTTCCCAGACTAGACCTAAATGAGAACCGACTCCACTCAGGTCTCACCTGGCCCCTTAGCTCACTTCCCCCAATATCTTCATCTGGGAAAATAGCGATCAAAGATCTCTATATCTAGTCACCTGTTAATTAGGGAGGTGGTCAGGTTCTTCTACTTAAACTCATCCTGCTTTCCCTAATCAAGACCTTCAGTTTGACCCATGCTGTCTCACATCACTTCTAATCTAAATATTATCAAATGATTAAAACTTGGCTTCAGGAATCCTTTGCATGCGTGTTTTCTCATGACTACTCCAAATCATGGTACTAGGCCCTCATACAAGGGGCTTTAGCCTCCTTTGTCCAAGGATCAAGAACCCCAACACATGAGTATGAAGGTTCGGTGGTAAAGGAAGAAAGAGACCCAAGGAAGAAAGGACCCCAAACTCTGCTCCAAAGTCTTAGAAGTGAGGAGAACAAGGCAGGAGAAAAGGAAACAAGAGCCCCTGAGGGACAATTGAAGGAGGACTGATTTTTTTAATCAAAGATCCTAGGTTTGAATACTAGATGTATATATCCTTTATGGTTTGCAAAGTACTTCACTAATATCTTGTTTTCTCCTCTTAACCACTCTGGGTCTTAGTTTCCCTATCTATAAGATGAGCAAGTTGAAATAACTGATCTCTGAAGACCCTTCCAACTCCAAATCTATGATCTTTTAACTTTATTACACCATTTTTTTTAAGTTTCAGTTTTAAAGTTCCAATTGTTCTTGTTAAATAGGTAGGTGTAAAATCTTGCCTTTTCTACATTGCTGGAACAATGCCAGTAACCTCAAAAGTTAAACTCTAGCTCTGTCACTTCCATGGTCCCTTGTAGATGTCACTTTACCTCTTGGATCCTCAATTTCCCTATCAGCAAACTGAGTACTTTTTACTAAGAACTCTAAAACCCCTTCTAACTCAAAATCCTATTAGATTCTTTTAATATTTTATTTAAGCTCCAAATCTATGATCCTCTGGGACCTTAGTTGTAGTATACTGGTGCTGCTGAAAAGACTTTTCTACCATGTGAAAATTGATGGTATTTGTATTTACTTTCAATTCATATCTACCCAAAACTTTATTTATCATGGTCTGCAAGTCAGTATTTTGTTCTAGTTTCCTACAAAATTACAACAAACCTACTTAGACATAAATTATCTAGATAGTCCATGTAAAAAAAGAATACCACTTAATTGTTCTAGGTAGCTAAAGAAAAAGAGTGACCTGAATTGACCATTTACAGTGGCCAGAATAACAAAGTGCAATTAGTTGTTTTGAAGCTTTTGGCAATGGTAGAAGAGTTGCAGCAAAATGAAATGCTTAATCAACTGCTCATTTGGTCTAAGCGACTAGCCCAAAGTTACTTTTTCATTAACAGTACATTTGCACTTGTGCAGACAATCTTTCAAGCTCAACACTACCTATATAAGGCAGCAGCAAACATTTATTGAGTAACCAGTTTGTGCAAGTCACCATGCTAAATGTTTAGAAATATTATGTCAGAAATATGACACTTTAGTAAAGACTTCTGGCCAAGGATATTTTAAAGTAGACCATCAGAGCTTTCACTTTGGTTTTGGATTTCCTTCCACCTATGAGTTCTTTTTTTTCTTTATACAGAAAACTTAAATAATTTTTCTTATTCATGGACTAAAATATTTCCTCCACCAGCATATTCTTCAACCATGAAGAAGCTTAAAGTAAAAATGAGCAACATTTCAAAAAATATAGGTCACATAAAATAAAGAACCTTTTCATCCGAAATAAAATGTTATTTTTGAAAGGGCTACAAGAAGATGTGGGGGGGGGGGGGTGGAAATCAAAAGAAAGGCAGAAAGTTTGTATTAAAAATTACAGGCTTAATCCTCCACCCACATTCACTCCCAAGTACAGATATAAACTCACACTGATTCTCAAGTTAAGTCTTGTTCAGTCTGATGTAAGAAAAGAAACTGAAATTGCTGTTAGAAACTATTTATTACTGAGATCTAAAAATCCAATTGAACTTTTACGCATCCATAAATCTTAAAGCAAAGACTGAAGTCAGAGAATGTTGTCAGTAAAACTAGATTTATAAAACTTTAGGTGCTCTAAACACCTCTATCCCTTCTAAAAACAACAGTAACAGAAGATAACCCTGGATCTGGAGTCAGGGAACATAAATTTGAATGTTTTCTTTGCTACCTACTGTGTGACCTTGGATACCATCAATGCCAGGGGATTTTTTGAAATACAAAAGATGGATTTGGAAGTTCACTGTGATTCTTTCTGACTTCAAATTCTATGATTCTATGATCCTAGTTCTTAGGATTTCTATATTTAATGGGTGACCTACAGGTTTTTTTTTTCCTAAGATGGTATATAATAGAATGGTAGGTCACATCCTGCATACTTTATTATGTAATTAAATCTTTTATAAGAGGATGTAGTTTTGAATTTGAAGTCAGATCAAAGTAAGAACAGAATATTGTAACACTGACACTTCTCACAAAATCCAGTCTCCAAATGTCACATTCCCTAGAAGATCATTTATTCTTTTGTCCTATAATATTTTCATTTTAGTCACAAACTCTTCTGGCTAGTTTAAAAGTTTTGACACTGAAGTTAGGGAGCTTCTTGAGCCAATGTGTCAACCTCAAGTACAAATTGGGATCATTAACCCCTGAAAGCCACATATTGACTTAATTTGAAAATGTAATATTTTCTGTTTTGTTGTAGTTTTCTTTATTTTGTTAAATATTTCCCAATTATATTTTAATCTGGTTCAGGCTGCATACAGGAGTATTGTGGACTACTTGTAGGCCAGGTATTTGACTTCACTGCCTTAGATATCAAGAAAGTATGAATGTTCCATAATTTTAAAAAAAGCGGCCAAAGGATATAAAAAGGCAGTAAAAAAAATAAATGTAAGCCATTAATGACCATATTAAAGAACCCTCTAAAACAATCAAAATGACAAAAAGGCAGATCAGAACTCTAAAGGTTTTACTTCACACTCATCAGACTGGCAAAGAAGACAGAAAATGAAAATGATCATTGTTGGACAGGCTTTGGCAAGAATGCAATGACTGGAAAACTAACACACTATAGTGGAATTGTGAATTGTCTGTTCATTCTAGGAAAACAACTTGGAACTATACAAAAAGGTCACTAAATCATATGTACCCTTTATTCAGGAATAAATGTATCTGTAAGAAAGTAAAAGATCTCACATAAATGAAAATATTTGTTGTAGTATTTTTCATGGCAGCAAAAAAAAAACTAGAAAAAAAAGCAGTTGAGGATCCATGAAGAAGTATCTGGAAAAATGATGATTTAGGAATATAATGTAATATTTTTGAGGTTAAAAGAAACAAACATGAAGAATTGAGGGAAACTTGGAAAGGCTCTTATGAACTCAGGCAAAGAGAAATAAACAAGGAGAAATAAACCAAGAGAGCAATATATAGAATTACTACCATACTGTAAATGAAAAAAACAATGAGGACATCAGTCAATCAGTAAACACTTATTAAACACCTACTTAGGCACTGTGATAATCAATGTAATGACTAGCCTTAACTGACAGTGAAACATATCTTTATCCAATAAGAGAGAGTAAAATACAGATACCATATATGTCATACATTGTCAGAAACAGAAAATGTGTTGGTTTGTTTTACATAACTTTATTTTTGTTGGGGGTGGGAAAGGACTAAATTATTGCGAGGTGATAATAATGAAAAAAACAAATAAAGACCCCTGTTTTTAAATGTTTGTATTTTTTATATTTAATCTCATTGTATCTAACATAAATGTGTGGTTTTTATATTTCACTAAAAAGTGTTTACATTTTATAAATTGAAAGCACAGTTTTCTGGCAAAGGTCCATAACAATGCTGAAAGTTTTCACCATCTATAGCTGAAATTATTCTTTGGGAGCCAATATGGTAAATGATGCACATTGGCTTCAATGACTTGAAGAATATAGGTGGAATTTCTGTCAAATATGCAAATGATACAAAGCTTAGAATAAAAGCTCACACATTGTTTGCTTTAAACACATAATGACTGTGGCTTAAGTGGATAAAGCACCAGCCCTGGAGTCAGGAGTACCTGGGTTCAAATCCGGTCTCAGACACTTAATAATTACCTAGCTGTGTGGCCTTGGGCAAGCCACTTAACCCTATTTGCCTTGCAAAAACCTAAAAAAAAAAGTAATGATTCAAATCATTCAATCATTGAAGTAATGATTCAAAGATTCTCAGAAAATCCCACTTCTGTCACTTCTTAGTAGTATAACACCGAGTAAACCATTTACCCCCTGAAAGCTTTAGTTTCCTCATTTACAAAAAGGGATAAAAAATACCAATCCACCTACTTCATGGGACAGTTATAAGGAAACATTGTGTACATTGTGAAAATCATAAATGCACAATTCTTTTTAGTATTTTGGTAGTTCACACTAAAATCATAGGTACAGTACCTTTATTAATATAAGGGTAAATTGACCTAATCTGAATTGCTAAATGTACAAAAGATATGAAGGCTTAAAAGTTTCAAATAAATAAAAATGGGAAGAGTTAGAATAATCCCCTTCCCATGTCTTTCAGTGGACGTTTTTTTTGGTTTTGTCCCTAGAAATTAGAAAAAGAAATGAAAAGAAAGGAAACAAAGAGGAAAGAGGAAAATAAAGTAGGGAAGAAAAGGGAAAGGAAGGAAAGATAAGAGAAAAGAGGAGGAAAGAGCAGAGAACCAAAGAAAAATAATATTAAAGTTGGTAGTTCTCTAAAAGGTTTAAAGAAAAAATAAGCAGAAGTTCCTTCTTTGTAAAACATTGGCTCATAATTTTTACCAGTCTTTAAGGCTTATAAAGCTCTTTCCTCACAACAATGTTATGAGATGGTGTGTGAGGATTACCATTCCATTTTTACACATGGGGAAATTAAAGTTCAGCAAGATTAAAAACAGATGGGTTCACCCAGCTAGTAAATGTCAGAATCAAAATTTGAACTCAAGTTTCTTCTGGCACCAAGTCCACTGTTCAAACTATTATTCCACTCTATTGCAAGTGCTATATTCACAGGAAAAAAAGAAAAAAAGAAAAAATGCAGATGATCAAACTGGGAAATCCTGCTGTAAAACTCTCTAGGCTGGAGTGATAATGGATTTTGAGTCTATTATGAGAAAAAAGCTCTTAAATGGTGATTATTTCTTTGAGATAGAAATGCAAGAAATCTAGCATTTGATGAGGATATTTTATTCAACTTCAAGAACTCACTTGAAAGTCTCTGGTTAATTTCCTCAGAAATCACTGAACTTCATTTGCTTATCCAGAAATTCCATATAATATGGCCCATAAACATTACAATTTAAATAAAGAAAAAGAAATGGCTAGGAAACAAAGGAGAGTGTGATAAGTGCAAAAGAAATGCCTACTAGCCGAGAACTACTAGCAGAATCTCCATCTACTTCTGTATCAAGTATGGAAGACAGTGAAATTATTAAGAAACTGAAAGAATTCAATCATTGTCAGTTAATTCATACTACTGCACATCCCTTAAATCCAAGAAGCAAAAGCAGAAATACATTTGATGACTGGCCTGCTTGCAAAATACAAAACACTTTTAGAATTTGATCCAAGAATCCAAGCACATCCCACTTTCAACATGATGGCAAAGACTGCACAATACAACCTGATTCATCTTGCTTCCCACCTACATGATATTCCTCCATTTTATGCAGAAGGCAAAGTGAAAGAAATGACCTTAGGCTGGGGAAAAAGATCTCATACCAGCTCAAAAATAAATAAACTTGGAGGCAGCTAGGTGGAGCACTGGCCCTGGAGTCAGGAGTACCTGAGTTTAAATCCTACCTCAGACACTTAATAATTACCTGGCTGTGTGGCCTTGGGCAAGCCACTTAACCCCATGGCCTTGCAAAAACCTAAAAATAAACAAACAAATAAATAAATAAATAAACTTGCACAAGCATAATTAACTTTATCTTAATCCATGTAATTCTTCACTTCTCAAAAGTTTATAAAGATAATAATAATAATGATGATTTTATCCTTCATTTTTGAAGATCACAACATCAGGGAGCTGATGCCATGACAAGCACATGGAGTGGTTTTGAATGGGGGGTTGCTGTGCTAAGTCACCATCCTCATTTTCTCCTCCAGATGATTAAATAAAGCATCAGAAGGGACAGACATTATTGACTTGCCCAGGATCATACAGCTAAGTAAGTGTCTGAGGTCAGATTTTAATTCAAGATGAGCCACCTAGCTGCACTGGTAAAGAAAGAAGAGGGAATTGTTCTGGGAATGACAAGTAGTAAAAATGGGTTAGATTCAAGAGAATCTTAAGGGTAGCTAAGTGCCAATCCGAGTCAAAAAGATCTAAGTTCAAAATCGGCATTAGTCACCTACTATAACTGTGACTTTATAACCAAATCACTTAACCCTGTTTATCTCAGTTTCCTCATCTATAATATAAGCTGAAAAAGAAAATGGCAAACCACTCCAGTATTTCTGTTAAGAAAATCCCAAATAATATCCCAAAAAGCCAGATATAACTAATACTACTGAACATCAACTTTTCTATTTATCTGAATCCTCTGTGTCCATCAACATCTAACTCAAAGTCACTCCCTTCATAAAGTGTTTCCTGATTTCTCCCACAGAAGTGATTCCTCCCTCCTCTGTGGCTACCCTTATATATGTCTGTTCTACAGGCATTCTGTTTTACATCATGTTGATTTATATGTGATTTATGTTCCCTTCCATGGGCAACTAGGTATTGCAGTAGATAGAATACCAGCCCTGGAGTCAGGAGGACCCAAGTTCAAATCTGGCCTCAGATACTTAACACTTATTAGCTGTGTGATCTTGGACAAGTCACTTAATCCTGATTGCCTCATATCCTGGACCCAGATGACTTCAGAGGAGAAAGTGAGACAGTACAGACACAGTACCCCCTCACTCAAATCCAATTCACAATCATCTCCCTGATGTCATGGCCTTCTTCAAGGAAAGAAGGACAAGGGGCAATTAGGTGGCTCTGTGGAGAGAGCACTGCCCTGGAGTCAGGAGTACCTGAGTTCAAATCCGGTCTCAGACACTTTCTAATTACCTAGCTGTGTGGCTTTGGGCAAGCCACTTAACCCCATTGCCTTGCAAAAACCTAAAACAAACAAACAAAAAAAAGAATGAAGGACAAACCTCACCTCTATCAAATTGGCCAATATGACTAAAAAGGAAAATGATCAATATTGGTGGAACTTCGAACTGATCCAACCATTCTGGAGAGCAATTTGAAATTATACCCAAAGGACAACACAACTGTGTATACTCTTCGATCTAGCAATAACTATAACTGGATCTGTATCCCAAAGAGATCACAAAAAAAGGGTAAAAACTCCACACATACAAAAATATTTATAGCATCCCTTTTTTGTAGTAGCAAAGAATTGGAAATTGAGGGGATGCCCATCAATTATGGAATGGCTGAACAAATTTTGATATATGATTGTTATGGAACACTATTGTTCTATGAGAAATCATAAGGCATGGGACTTCAGAGTAGCATAGAAAGATCTGCATGAACTGATGCTGAGTGAAGTGAGCAGAACCAGAAGAACATTGTATACTCTAACAGCAACATTGGGTAATGGTCAACTATGATGGAATTGTTCATTTCAACAGTACAATAATCAAAGACAGTTCTAAAAGATTTGTGATGGAAAATGTCACCATATCCAAAATACAAACTGTGGAGTTTAAATGTAGACCAAAGCATACTATCTCTAATTTTTAAAAGTTGTCTTACATATTATATCTTTCTGTCTCTCTATTATTTCCAATTTGAATTTGATTCTTCCTTCATAACATGATTAATATGGATCCATGCTTAGCATAGATATACATGTATAACCTATATTAGATTACTTTCTTTCGGGGGAAGGGAAAGAGAAGCGAAGGAGATAGAAAATGTAAAACTCAAGTCTTTGAAAACAAATGATTGTTGAAAACTACCATTACATGTAGTTGGAAAAATAAATATTTTTAAAAAGAACGTAGGACAAACATCTTCAATCAATGTCCATTGCTAGATGCTTGCATTTCCCTTTCCATATATGGTTCTATGAGGAAACAACTGACTTACCTTTGTATACTCCACAGTGTTAGGGCACTATGCTTTGCTTACAGTCAACAGAACCAATTCCTCCCCCATCAACCACCTTCAAAAAACAGATTGAATGGTATAGCTCAAAGATAGAACTTCAGATGAACTTGAAGAAGGAAGGGGGAAAGGAGAATTAGATGCAAGTATTTCTGCATTAAAATATTTCAAAGTTCATTCTTTGCTGCCCTTAGTATTCAAAGAAGACCAAAATGACATCATGATATTGGAGTCAAAGTTTAGTGCGTCTGATTGTAGCTGATCAGTTAAAATGAGCAGAAGGCTCTAGCACAGCTTGAACACACTAGTCTATTTGGGGTATCTCTAAATTTGCATGCACATTTTATGTTTCTTTGACCTACTGAAATCTATTTTGATCATAGAGTAATGCACCTTCTTTGAAGAGGGCACACCATGTTGTATAGTCCTGGGCTAATGTCTCCCATGTCTCATAATCAATACCAGAGTTCTTCAGACACACTTTGATAGTGTTCCTGGATCACTTCTAATCACCTTTAAACTGACTTCATTGTTACATGTCTGTGAAAGCTGAACTGACCACTAGGGCCATGCCAAAAAATTGAGTACTTCCATTTGAATTGAAATTCTGAAGAACTGAAGATTACCTGGCAAGATAAGATTCCTTTCTCAAGCTGAACTGCCAAGAATTCAAACTCTACTATGGAGAACAAAACTTTGATGGGTTGGCCAAGTTGTCCAAATGCCAAATACACATTTGCCTAAAATACCACTTTACATTGAACTCACTCAAGACATGGATTTTGAAGAGCTGGCCTACATATGGGTGCATTGATAAATGTCTAATAACCAGGATCTCTGAGGATAAAATGTCTGCAAAGAAATTTTTAAGCTTAATTTCTATTATTAACTCTTCTAAAATCTAGACAATCATCCAAGAAATAAATCAAGTTCTAACTAGGCAGATAAGTATCCCAGTGGATAGAATGCCAGGTCTGAAATCAGGAAGACTCATCTCCTTGAGTTCAAATATGTTTTCAGATGCTTACCAGCTGTATAACCCAGGCAAGTCACTTAACCCACTTTTTCTCAATTTCTCATTTGTAAAATGAGCTAGAGAAGGATATGATAATCCATTCCAGTATCTTAGCTAAGAAAATTCCAAATGAGGTCAAAAAGCTGGATATGCCTGAAAGATAACTGAACAATAACAAGTTCTCTCATTGAAAAATTTAACAGTGTACCCCAGATAGAGCTGGCTCTAGTAGACCATAAAATATATTCCTCTATCTTCTCAAATTTCAATTTCTCCCCACCTCCTAATTAGTTCTCTGTTACTTACAAATATTCCCAAATCTCTGCCATTTTTAAATAATTCTTTCTAGACCCTACCATTACCTCAAGCTTTCATCCTACATCTCTACTCCCATTCTCAGTCAAATTTATAGAAATTTCTAGAAAAGACTCTTTATACTTGTTGCCTTCCTTTTCTCTAATCTTTGCAACCTGTTTACCTATGATGTTTTAATTGACAAATCTGATAGTCATTTCTCACTTCTCATCTATGAGGAAATGCTCTCTGCAGCCTCTGACACTGATAAGCATTCTATCCTGAATACTCTCTCCTCTGAGTTTTTGCAATACTTTTTCTCATTTCATTCTTCTCCTGCATATATGACTACTTTTTTAAAGTCTCCTTAGCTAGATCATCATCTATCACTCACTCCCTTACTATGGTTGCTCCCCAAGGTTTTGTCCCAGGCCCTCTTTTGTCCTCTCTTTTCATATTCTCTCATCTCTTCAAATGAGTTTAATTATCATCTTTGAACAAATGACTCCTAGATCTGTATCATAAATTCCCTCGAGGAAATTTCAAATTGGCTCAAATTCAACATGTCTAAAGTCAGAACTCATTATCTTTCCCTCTGAAACCATCCATCTCTTCCAAAGTTCCCTAGAGCATAACTATCCTTCAAATCACCTAGTTTCACATCCTATATTTCAACCTTGATGCTTTACTCTCATTCACCCCACACACATTTATTGCCAAATCTTGACATTTCTTTCTCCACAATAGATTCCATACATCCCTTTCTTTCCACTCATCCTTGTTCAGATGTTTACTGCATCTTACTTGAACCATTGCAAGTCTCTCCCCCTCTACTCCAATCCATTTTCCATACCACTGACAAAGCAATTTTCCTCAAGGGCAGATCTGACAATTTCACTCTTTTATTTAGAAAAATCCAGTGGCTCCCTATCACTGATACGGTCAAATTTAAACTCATCTTTTTGACATTATAAATCTTTTGTAACCTAATGAAATCATACATTTTCTCAGGCACATACACACACACACACACACACACTGACCAAATTGACCATTAACTGTTTCTCACACATTGTATACCATTTCCTATCTATATTCTTTTGCACTATCTCTCCTTCATACCTAGAAAAATTAATCTTCAATGACTTGTTCTTAATGAACCCAAGCTTCCTCATGATAACCATAGTACCCTTTTCATAATGAAAAATTTCTGATTCTTCAGGAATTGTTGTAATGAGATTTAAAGTGCATTGGGACATGACCCTTCAACAAACACACAATTCTCACTTCACATAAATTCATATTATGTAAATTAGACTTTACATAAATAATTTTGAAAGAAATCCAGATTTCAAAAAAACACCTTTGCCATATTTACTGTATAATACATGCTCTCTCTCTCTCCAGTTTTGCCCCTTGACTTACTGCTCCTCCATTTTCCACCAAATAAAAACCTAACAATACTCTTGGAATGACAGCAGAAGAATGCATAGACAGAGAGATCACCACTACTGTCATTATCACTGCTAGATTGGAGACTTGGTTGGAGGTCTCTGGCACTGAGGAAGAAGACCTTTGCCCAACTGCCCATCTGCCTGCATCTCTCTCCAGTTCTTCCTCTCAGCTGGGTCCCCACATGACTGACCCCAGACCCAGGGTCCCCTTTCTGCTCTCCCATCTCTATCCCAGAACCCCACATCTCTTTTGACTCCCTTTAGAACCCTTTCCTACCTCCCTGCCTCCCCTCCTCATGTCAGCTGGCAAATTCACATTACATAAAAATCACTTTACATAGAAGTCTTTGAAATGATTCACTTATAAAAAACAAAAATTGTCCATAGTTATATTAACATAGTCCTGGTCATGAGAACAACTGAAAAACAATAAAACTGGAAATTTCTTTAAACACTCCCACTTCCTGTAATCACAATATACCTTACAATAGGCATTAAGTAGGAGTCTGCCTTGTATAACACACTCTTCTAGGCACTAGAGTGAGAACATTCCCAATACAGGGAATAGCCTAATCACAGATAACAAGGCAAAAGAGTTTACAGCATGGATTCAAGGGGCAGACTTGCCCAGTTTGTCTAGATGAGAGTAGACTGTATGAAAAACAGTTTTGTTGTTCTGTAATTTCAGTCATGTCCAACTCTTTGTGACCTCATTTGAAGTTTTCTTAGCAAAGATACTGGAATAGTTTGCTTTCCTTTTTCAGTTCATTTTACAAATGAGGAAACTAAGGCAAACAAGGTTAAGTGGTTTGTCCAGGATCACACAACTAGTAAATTTCTGAGACCAATTTGAACTCACAAAGTCTTCCTGAATACAGACCCAGCACCCTACACACTGTGCTACCTAGCTGCCCATGAAAGACAGTAAGTAGTAAATGATAAAACAAGGAAGAGAAAAAGAAGAGAAATCAAAGACAGAATGCTGGTCTTGAAATCAGGAAGACCCGAGTTCAAATTGGACCTCAAGCACTTAATATAGCTGTGTGATCCTGAACCAATCACAATTTCTTTATCTGTAAAATGGAAAAAAAATAATAGCAACTACTTCACTGGAGTGTTTAGAGGATCAAATGTGATGATATATGAAAATTGCTTCACAATCTTCAAAGTATATGGTGTTCTTAGAGGGTGAAGGGGTTCTTGAATACCAAGCAGGTAAATCTAAATATTTTTAGACATGAAGCCTCTGAAAAATTTTGAACAGAGAAATGACAGAGCCAGGTGAATGTCCATGGAACATTATTTTGACATTGCTATGAAGTATAGATTAGAGATAGATAGAGAATAGAGTTATAAGTATCAAAATGTAGGCTATTGCAACAGTCCAGGCAGATACCCTAAGTTGATGGCAGTAGAATAGAGAAGGATGGTGGTGGGAGACACACTCAACATAGGTTATGAGATGGAATGGATAGGACCTAACAACTTATTGGTTAATATTAGATTAATCTAATTGATATTAGAAGTAAAAGAGACAAAAGAATAAAAGACAACTCTAAAGTTAAGTTTGGTATTTAGAAGAAAGGGCAGGATAGTCATAGATTTGAAAATCACCAGCACAGAGAAAGAGAATAAAGTTGAAGAGAGTGAAGGAGAAAGCCAAGAAGAAAACGACAGAGAGAGAGGAGAACCAAATGGTTATTTTCTTTTTCTTTTAATGCAGGAAATTCTTTCTTCCTAATGCATTCTATTTCTGTTCATTTCTGAAAGACTAAGTTAAGCCTATAAAGTTATTTGAAAGAAAAGTGATAGAACTAGCAAAATAAGAACAATAATAACCATCTGTATTTCTTGGGCTATGGAAACTCTGTGGATCATCTTTTTAAAGCATTTACTAATAACTATTTCTTAATATATTCTATTCATATCATATAACAAGAACTTAGTTTTGAGTTTTGGAGGCTATTTCTAAGCTGCAACAGAAAAACTCATTTGGGTTTTCCTGGGCAACAGTGGGCAGCTAGGCTGATTTGGAATGCTTCATTTCTGGGGAATGAAGATTGGATTATAATGGAAAATGCTTCTGAACTCATAATTGAGAAACAAAACCCCAGAAAAGAAGAGGCAAAAATGAGGTAGTACTATCCATTAACAGTGCTGTAATATGGGTGAATTTGTGCAAACAAAGTTGTAACAGGTATAAAAACCAATAATATTCCAGCCACTGACACTATTTTAGCCCCAGAAGCCAAAGGAAAGCCAAGTATGCTGACAGAAACATAGAATGCCTTTCCACTTAGGGTGAATACCAGCTGGTAGGGACCCTATAAGACTTCCCTCCAGTCATCACATGCCACATTAGCTTAGTGCAGTAGTTGAGTGAAAAGTCAAATTACTTCATCAAGTTTTCAAAGCCTGCTGTTCGATGTTTTTCTTTACATTCCATTTAGCCAAAGATTGTTTTTAAAGTTCTATACTCCAATGTACTTGGAACACATTAATTCCATTAGAAGGTCTATTTCAGGAAATAGTGAGCATATTTCTTGGAAACAAATACATGTGGTTAAAAACCAGCCTTTAAAAAAATGATATAAGATGCCAAATGGAAAACAACTATGAATTTCAACTGCAATTATATCTTCTTCACAACACATATCAAAGGTGTCATAAATTCTTCTTTACTGAGAGTCTGGTGTTTTGGGTTTTTGGTTTTTTAAACTGTAAAGCCTACATTGGCATGACTCTATAAGTGGTCTCTCTGCCTCTTAATCATTGGCGACCACTAAATGAAGTGTATCTATTTTCTCTGTTACATTACTATTGGCAACCAGGTCCTCAGTAAGTGCCCAGAATTGTTTCCATGGTAACAAAAAGCATTCAGCATCCCTCTTGTTTGGGGCCAATTTAGCTTAAAATCTTCTTTTGTGATATAAAAACATGGTGGATTAAGTAAAAATAAAATCAAGATACAACATTCTGAAAAGATTCAGGGTTAAAGAGAAAAGGCTTGCTCCATAAAGCTACTTTGTTTTGTGGTTGTTGGTTTTTTTCTTAATCATAGGAGCATAAATTGCTGCTAAAATACTACCATTTACTGGTATGTTTCTGAATGTTCTCCTTGAGTAGAGAAGAACTAGACAGCCTTCGGGTTTTATCCCAAGATTAAGGAAAGGACAGAATAAAATCTGAAGGACAGTTCAGACATACTGATAGTTCAAAATTCTTTAACCATCAGGTGAATTGTAAAGGTATTAGGGCATTTTCCGAATCACACAATGAAGTTGCTGTCTAGTTGTTTATGAGCCCACAATTGGCAGAAGTCATGAAGTGATTAAAATGCTTGTGTTCTGCTAGTTTGTTAGTAATGGGGGGGGTGAGATTTTGTTCACTGAGAGTAAAACATTTGAATTTGAAGAATATGTTTATTTCACATTAGGAAAGTCAAGGAAGCTAGACATTCTCCAGAGCCAATTTAAGCATGTTTCTCAATCTATAACATCCTGAGTGAATTAGTTTAGAATCTCTGTTTCATCCCAAGTCCTATATAGCACTCACAGCTCCAATTTGTTAGAATGAGTAAAGAGAATGGGGTGAATACCTTGTGGGATCTCTAGTCTTAAGTATCTCACCCCTTTCATTCTTTCTTTGTTTAAATCAGCCTTGCAGAAAGAATGAATTCTCTCCTCAACAGGTCTTGTTTAGTTGTATGAAAGACATAAATTGAAATTACTCTCCCTGGCCCTTTCCCCCATATACACCCTAAAAAGAATATCTCCCTAATTTTGTTGTGTCAAGTTAATTTCAAGAAGGGAAAGCTTTCAAAGCATTTTATGATCTCTTGGAATCAATTAACAAAATGGCTTAAGCTTCTCAACTAGCTTGAGGATTGGAACTATATTGTCTTTAATAACTTCCAAGTGATCATCATATGTCTCTTCTACCTTTCCTTGTCCATACATATCTGTCATCTTTTACACTGTTCACTTTCTCAAGGTTTCATCATTTAAGATTCAATGACAAAGTATTAACCTAAATTTAAATCTGGTCTCAAATATCTAGTTATGTGACCCTAGTCAAATCATTGCCTCAGTTCATCTGCAAAATGAGCTGGAGAAGGAAATGACAAACCATTCCAGTATCCTTGTCGAGAAAACTCCAAAAGAGATCATTAAGAGTTGACCATAACTGAAATGACTGAATATCACAAAAGAAAAAGACCTTAATGTGTTAGTTTTGCAAAAATGCTTTAATCACTAAGTAAGAATAAAGATCTTCTGAGGATTTTAGGAAACTCAAAATACTAAAATGTCCTCAAAAGAGAAACCGTGTTCAGGGGCCATCCATATGTCTACAGACACCAATTATTTCAGTCTGTATTGTCAGGGCTTTTATATGGGTTCAAGAATGAAAGAACTGGTAATGGATTTTGAAGTGTAATCCAAAATTTTAAATTTCCTTTTTAAAGTCCTGAGTGAATTAGAATACTCTCTACTTTATAGGTTCTTTTCCATTCTTTACTTCCTTGTCCCCTCTTGTCTAACAGAAGTATATTTATTTAGTAGACCATTGAGAACATAGTATTTCCCCTAAAGATTCTATTTTGGAAAGCCTTCCTAAAAAGTTCTATTTTCCTTCTGTAGTTAAGACAGCTTCCCTATTGCCCTGTGAGGATGACTAGTCTATAAATAAATATTGATCAAGTGTCTACTCTGTCCAACCACTGTTATTTACATATTTAAATTACTCAACTATTCATTTTATTAATCTAAGAATTACATAAACTTACATGAAAATTTTTGGCAAGCATGTATCAAATGATGTACTTTAATATATCCTTTAATGTATTTTAACACATTTTAATAACTCTTTAAATATTCCTTATTCCCTCATCTCATCATGATCAAAATTATGTTAAAATATATATTAAAAACTCATATTCAAAACTAAGAAATTTTATTGTTAGCCTAGATATAGTACAAGGTCAGTCTTTGGAGCTTATCTCAAGATGTTATCCTTCAGTTCATCCAATTCAGAGCATTATTGAGTATTCAACCAACATCTATTGAGTGCCTCTTATACATGAGAAGAATGCAACAAAGACCTCACCAACCTTGTGAAGCTTAAATTTTACAAAATCACAAAGGACAGAATTATGTAACTTTCACTAATTCAAGCTAGATCTTTAATATCACTTTGATTTAGATAAGGGAAGACAGGCGAGCATTGGGAAAAAACAGTGTGAAAACTTTTCCTTCTCATCAAAGACAGGATATCTGAGTAAGTGCTCTTTGAAAACGCAAATCTGACTATCATTTTTGGAAAAGGGACACAGGAGAAAGGATGGGAATAAGTATGTGACATCTGTTTACCAAGCACTTTCATCAAGTTCTTTTTATACCTATTATCTAATTGATTACCTATTTCACAAAGCAGAAGGGAAGATTTCTTTTTCCCCTCTAATTCCTCCATTTAATTTGCTCCTGCCAACATCATTTCAAGATAACATCCCTAATGCAGTATAACCTAATCTCATAATAAAGTCATACAACTCTACCGTTCAGTCATGACATCTTGGGGTTTTCTTGGTAGAGATACTGGAGTGGTTTCCTTCTCCAAAGATGAGGAAACTGAGAATTAAGTGACCTGCCCAGGGTCACACAACAAGTAAGTGTTTGAGATAGAATTTGAACTCAGGAAGAAGGATTTTCCTAACTTCAAGCCTGGCACTCTAGCCTCTGTGCCACCAAGCCACCCTTTATCTTAGATCTTGTGTTATAGAAGGACAAAATGGTGAAAGGTGGAGAAGTGAACAAGAACAGAGTGATGTCTTAGAAAGATCATTGGCTTTAAAATCAAGGGATCTGGCTTCAAATTCTGGCTCTCCTCCTTCCTCCTGTCTAAGTATCAGTATTCTGTACTGTAAAATGATGGCATTGGACTTGAGGAACCTTTAAGTTTCCTCCATCTCTAAATCAATTATCCTCTGCTATAATGAGAGAAGTTGCATGATATAGTAAATGCATAATAGGTCTCAGATTCAGGAAGACTCAGGACCCAGGACTAATAGTGACTACAATTCTAAAAATGATAAAAGCATAGGGAAATATTAAACTGTATCAGACTCTGGCTCAATTTCCTCAAAATATAGCTTCTGTGACATAAAAAGCCAGCTGACTGACATAGCAAAAAAGTGTTATTCTTAGAGTCAGAAGGAGAAGAGTTTAAATCTGACCTTGGATAGTAACTGTGTGACCATGGACAAGTCACTTAACCTCTACCTCAGTTACCTCAACTGTAAAGAGGAGAGGGGGAGATATGGAATCTACCTCCCATGATCACTGTGAGAATAAAATGAGATAATAATATTCCAAAAATCTTGGTACAACTTTGATTTATTGGTACCCATTGTATTTTGTAAAGGATTTTGCAAACTTTAAGTGCTAAATAAATTAAAGTTATCATTATTAATGAGATAAATACAAAGTAGCTGGAATATTATCTGAAGGAGGGAGTGAGGGGGACCAGAGGAGGCCTTTTGAAGAAATAAGGGTTTGAGACTAGTTTTGAAGGAAATCAGAGAAGCTATGATGTTAGATGGGAAGCTGGGGAGAGTGCAGAGCATTCTAGATATAAAGATCAGCTGGTGCATAAGCAGAAAAATGGGAAATGGAATGCCTTGTTCAGGAATGCCTGAAACTAACCAATTCAGACAAGTTCAGAAAGAAGAGTGGGATCTGTTTTCCATGTTTGTTGTGAAGACAGAGTGAATTAATACATAAAAAGCTCTTTGTAAATCTTAAAGAACTATACAAATGTTATCTATCAATGACCTTTTTCAATCATCATTAAACATTAAATGAATATCCACCATGTGTTAAGTAATGACACAGAAAAAAAAAAACTAAGTAAATTTGTGGGTAGTCTGTGTTGAATATTTCACTCTCTTTTTCCAATAAAGGGAAGGGAAATTGTTCCTCTTGCAATGATTTTCTAGTTACTGTCATCACACATCTCAGTGAAACACTGTGAGAAATGTTCTTGGAATGTTGTCAACTAAAAAATCCTGCAACAAGGATAGCTTTTGCACAGGATTTCACACTGAATAATATAGTAACATCTAGAGATTCCTAACACAGGGAAACAAGTGAGAATGTTTTTTTAAATCACCATGACGTGTACATAAGATGCTCCTCAAACAGCTTACCAGAACCTCTTATTCAACAGGTACAGTAGAAAATAGATATGATTAAAGGAGTGAATTTAAAACCCAAATTTTTTAAAATTAAGGTTTGATGTTTACATGTAATTGGGGAAAAATAAAATATTAAATAAAAAATAGTTTTGAAGTTAAAGGACCTGTGTGACTTTGGGCAAAGTCATTTGACCCCTTGGTTAACCTTGCTTTTCTAATCTAGAAAATCAGGAAGTTGGACAAGAGGATCTTAAGTCAATCAATCAAAAATCAATAAACATTTGTTAAGCACCTACTATATGAAAGTGACTATTCTCAGTGCTGAGGATACAAAAAGAAACAAAGGACAGTTCCTGCCCTCAAGGAGCTCACAGTCTAGGTACTTTCTAGCATTCTATGTTCCTTTATTACAAACTAACAGGTGGCAAAGTATTTTCCTCCTTTACAAACTCAGTCTGCACTTCAAACTTTTTTGCTTTGGAATGGGCACCTCAGAAATACATTATCTATTTCATCTCTGAATTTTTAAGGGTCATATGAGGCTTGAATTTCTCAGCAAGAAACAATCAATGAACTACTTTATAAGAGAGGAACAGAATAACCCTCTAAAAATATCAAAATAAAATAAGGAGAATGGCCCTTTTGAAAGAATACAAGGAAAAAAAGGTGTCTTTTTAGCTTACCTTGTTCTTCTCCATTAATGTTTTCTAAAGATCCAGGAGTTTGATTCTCAAAGCCATATTGAAGATTCTTCTTCAGTTTTTCAAGATGGAAAACTTCCTCAAGGACAGGAGGAAGCCTAGGTGGCTGCTTTGGGTTATCACAGGTAGGGCAGGATTGATGGGATACTATGATACTAGAGTCCCCAAGGGAGCTTTGTTTCAGGTGCCAGAGATCAGTATTATAACTTCCCACAGGGAACTGGTTAGTTTCAAGCAATAGGGAATCCATGTCAACCTGGCTCTGATCATGGTCTTGTTTTTCTCCATCTTCCAAATCACTCTCCTGAACGTCACCATCATTCACCTCTGGGTCCAGTTCACCATTTAACTGAGGATTCTGCTTACTTAAGTTAACAAAGGAAGCGGATAATATATCTCCAACTTGCTGAACAGCTTCATATACTCGGGACATCCAAGAAGAAAGGGGTTGGAAGAAGCTCTGGGCATCTTGAGAAGCCATGGTCAACACCATGACCTGACGACTACAAACTCCAGAGATTCAGTTTTGCTGGCATGCCGCGATTACGTGAGCTATAGAATAAGCATTATAAGAAATTAAATTTGATGTTTCTTGAAGATTATAAATATTTCACCACCCAGCTGAAATGGAAGGAAAAGAATATTTCCATCTAATCAATAACACAACCATTAATCCATCACCAGATACCCCCAAATTAATGCCAAATTATTCATTTTCAGGAAGAAGGGTAGATCACCATTGAAATCTTGAAACACTAACTGAAAACCATTTCACAAGAGTCTAAATGGAGATGATTTCAATGTCTATTCACCTCATCAGGCATGTGCAAAACTTACATTAGCAATAATGGGACCTATTCATGTGGACCAAGAAGAGGAAATCCCCCCATGGACTAGATTTGACAGTGTGAAAAGGATAAATGAATCTTCATTAAGAGGCAGTTCAGCATGACATTTTTAAACACAAAAAGGTTTGATGTTCCATATATGAAATTACAGATCACAGTTAGCAGACTAATAATCATCTTTACTTCATGAGACAAAGATTTAGCCTTTCAAGGAAAATGTATAATTGGTGGGAAATGCCTTTAACAAACTTCAGAGTGGCATTTTTTTATATTCTGTGTTTTTTAAGAAAAGAGCATGCATGATTAAAGAATTCAAACCTCTGAAATAAACTTCTGCTTATTGTAGCAAAGTCAAATACCACCAAAAGACTAACTTAATCAAATGAATCCTAAGTAAAAGATTATAGAACTGAAATGTTTTAGAGACCAACTAATCAAACACCCTAGATTTTCACATGAAGAAATTGGGAAGTAATTAGTCAAGGTTACAGAGATTATCATATGTGTCAGGGTCAAGATTTGAACCTAAGTATTATAGAGCAATGGGCTTGGAAGACTCATCTTCATGAGTTCAAATCTGACCTCAGATAGTGACTGTGTAAATCCTGGGCAAATCATTTAATCTGGTTGGCCTTAGTTCCTACCTGTAAAATGAGCTGGAGAAGGAAATGGCAGACCTCTCCAGCATCTCAACCAGGAAAACCCCAAATGGGGTCACAATCAGACATTACTGAAATGACTCAACAACAACAATTCTTCAAATACAATCCACTAAATATAGATCTTACTATGTTACTTCTTTAGTAAAAATTTTTCAGTCAGTAAATACAAAATCTTCTACCATAAACTACAAAGGCATGTATCCTTGATATCCTTTGATATCCTTCACGGTATAGAACTCTTCCTTATCATTCCAGCCTTATTTCATATTACTCTCCTTCACACTTTCACTATTCTAGTGAAACTCATTGGCAAGATATTTCTCACATATAACATTTTATCTCTCACCACCATATGTTTAGATAGGTGGTTCCACATATCTAAAATGTACTTGATCCTCATCTCTACCTTTAGAATCCCTAGCTTCCTCCAAAGTATAGTTCAAATGTCTCTTAAAAGTCCTTGCTTGATCTTCCCTCTTAAAGGTATCATTTATAATACTTCATACAAGTTTTATTCCCCAGTGAAGTACTGGTTCAAAAACACCTTGGGACTTCCGTGATGTTTCAAGGGATTCATTTTTAAAATTCTTAAACAGTACTGTAAATAATAAGTTTTAAATATGCAAATATAAACATGTGAAAATTTTATAAGTAGTATATTAAACTATCCTGGCATTTATAAATAGTATATTCAAATATCCTGGCAACATTTTTTGTGATTGTTGTTCAGAAGTTTTCAAGGAACAAAAAAGTTGGAAACCATTGATTAGTAGAATATAAGCTCCTTTAAGGTTAATAATATAAATCTTTTATTTTGGTTTCCATATGCCCTGTGCCTTGCTCATTGTTCACATTTAGTCAATTTTGTTGAACTCAATTACATAACACACTGCCACAATTAGGATGTTCCCTTTTTTAACTCTTTTCTAATCTCCCCAAATCTCTACAACCTTCCAGACTTTAAAAATACTCTTCCACAAAGAGATCTTAGAATTAATGTATAGTATGTAAAAGGCACATCCACTGAAAACTAGGACAGCAATAGCATTCTGGAAGAGATAATAAAGATGATGATTGATGATGAGGAGGAGGAGGATGAAGATGATGACCTTAGAACCACCTTTCACATTCATGATCATCTTTTTGAAGTGTCACAATTTTCCCCCTTAGATTGATGGAGCAATCATCACCACCTCTATTTTATAAATGAAGACAGAGATGCTCAGAATTCAAGTAACTTGCCAAAGATGCTTATTAATAACTGAGTTGGGAAAAGAACAGTGGACTTCTCATCCCCCTCCTCATTTCTCATTCAATTCTCCTTCCACAACTTACACAGAATACAATCTACACAGCTGGCAAGAATATCAGAAAATGACCCAAGAGTCTTTCAATTTAAATTAAAGAACCTGTTGGGTGGTGAAATGGATAGAGTGTTAGGCCTGGAGTCAGGAAGACATCTTCCTGAATTCAAATCTGACCTCAGACACTCACTATCTGTTTGACCCGGACAAGTTACTTAACTCTGCCTCAGTTTCCTCATCTGTAAAATGAGCTGGAGAAGAAGATAGCAAAGCACTCCAGTATCTTTGTCAAGAAAACTCCAAATAGGATCATAACTGAACGACAAAATCTCTTAATAAAAACCAGTTTAATAAAATCAAAATCTAGATGTAGATTAGACCTGAAAAATCATCTAGTCTAACCTTATTTTTTTTTAATTTACCTATTTTAAATACAGCCTTTCCTTCCAAAGGATTTACAAAGCACTAAATAGGGTCAACCTTACTGGGGAGATATAATTCATACAAATTATATGCAAAGTGCTTTTAAGAGAGGTGAGGAAAGGCCAAGTGTAGAAGGTAGTGTTTAAATTTTTGCATTTGTATATTCTTTGGAAGAAGTAGAGATTCTACAGAATATAAGTGAGGAAAGAATACATTCCAGACATGTAAGACCACCAGTGAAAGGAAATGGAGGTGTACAAGGTTAAATGTCCTACTCAGGGTTGCATGGATAGAAATGTCAGGGTCAAAATTTAAATTCAGGGCCTGCCATTCCATGGTTGGTAGTTTTTTCACTACACCACACCATCTCTTTACTTTGAACACTCATGTAGAATTGTGGATGCATTAAAATTTATCTGTTACCAATTGTGTGGCTGTGTGGATAGAAAATTTGAATAAGTGTTCATTTCATGGGAAAGATATTTGCTCCTTTTTTCTCTCTTCCCATGGAAATCTCTCTCTTCCTTCAGGCCCATTCAGGTTCTATTTCTACAATAAAACTTTTAGTTCATCTATAGTTCATCCTTGTACCATGCTTATCTAAACAGATCAGGAAGATCTGAGTTCAAATCAGCCTTAGACACTTACCAGTTGTGTGACCCTGGATAAGTCACTTAAACCCTATTTGCCTCAATTTCCTCATCTGTACAATGAGCTGGAGAAGGAAATAAAAAATTACTCCAATGTTTTTTGCCAAGAGACTCCATAAAGAGTTAGACATGACTGAAATGATTCAGCAACAATATATCCCTAATTCTGTTATAAGATCCTTATATCAAGTTACTGTATCATGTTACTAGTTTTCTGGCACCTCCCTTTACCATCCAAACTTCTAATGGTCCTCACAGGTGAGAAGGTTGTCCCTGAAAAACTTTGGATGAGTGATCTTGGCCATTCCAAGTTGGCAGGATTGGTTGAGCCTCTAGGGTTTTGTCCTGATTATCATTTGGGAGTTGATTGAAGAACTAGATAGGTTTTAGGCTAGAAAAGTCTGGGTATATTTATATTAGACATCTTTAATTGAGTACCACCATTGTGATTAAAATTTTATAGAGAATATTTTGTTAGTGACCTTGAATGAAAATCAGTGGTTATAAGATGAAAGAGATCTTTCCTAGGTATGATGGGGGACTAAGTAATGGGGTTTGACTAAGATGATACAAACCCAACTTTCTACACTAGAATATAAATCTGATTGGTAGTCACAAAGGGACAGAGCCAGTGGGTAAGTGGCAGCTTACTGCTCTCAGAACATGGAGGAAGAATCAAGAGTTTAGAAGTCAGTCAATATGCATTTATTAAGCTCCTAATATGAGCTAAACACTATACTAAGTTCTGAGAATACCAAAAAAAAAAAAAAGCAATAGGCAGTCCCTACCCTAGAACTCCCTATCTAATGGAAAAGATAACATGCTAATAACTATAAACAAATAAGCTATTACAGAAATTTAATCAACAGATCAAAGATCTGTAAGAAAGGGACTGGGAAAAACTTGGAGAAAAAAGGATTTTAGCTGGGACATTAAGAAAGTCAAGTAGATGGGGCAGCTAGGTGGTGTAGTGGATAAAGCACCAGCCTTGGAGTCAGGAATACCTGGGTTCAAATCCGATCTCAGACACTTAGTAATTACTTAGCTGTGTGACCTTGGGCAAGCCACTTAACCCCATTTGCCTTGCAAAAACCTAAAAAAAAAGTCAAGTAGAGAAGAGGAAAGAGAGTGTTCCAGGTATGAAGAACAGCCAGTGAAAATGTCTAGTCTTGAAAAATGGAGTATCTCATTCAAGAGACAGAAAGGAGGTCAGTGTCATTGGATTAAAAATTACATGGTAGGGAGTACAATTTGAGACTAGAAAGGTAGAAGCAGGCATGTTGTGAAGGACTTTGAATGCTAAGCAGGATTTTACATTTGATCTTGGAACCACTGGAAACTGGGGGTGGAGAGGGAGAGGGTTACATGAAGTATTATCTGCACTTTAGAAAAAAATGACAGCTGAGTTGAGAATGAACTGGAGCGAAGAGAGAAGAAACCAACTAGCAGGCTATTGCAATAATGTAGGAGTGAGTTGATGAGGTCCTGCCCCAAGGGGGATGGCAGTGACAGAAGAGAGAAAAACAATATAGAAAAGTTGTTTAAAAAAGTAAAAATGACAGGGCCTAGCAAAAAACTGCATTTAGAGGGTGAGAAATAGTAAAGATAGAAGATAATTCTAGATTGTAACACTCCAGAGTACCTGACAGTACTAGGTAGAACATATAACTGACAAGGGTAAATGCTTGAACAACAGCCAAGTATTCCAATTGCTGGTCCAGGTTCTGGTTATGGCACCCACTTCCTGTCACATATGTCTTTTCAGTTTCTAGCACAGTGCCTGTTATATAGTAAGAACCCAATAATTAAACTGTATCAGTGAATATATAATAGAAGACAATGGAGATCTCTAAGAATTAAGGCTGCCAAATTTAGATACTGTAGCTGAGCATTGACACATTCTACTTCCCTCCCATCTTTCATAATATATCTCATCAAATTGGCAGGTTATAGCAACTGCTTATATTTACTACCAAATCCCTTCTTAGGTTCCTTAGCAATAGATGTTACAGTCTTGTTATTGCAAAGGAATAATTAGTTTCTTCTAACTATATCTAATGACTTCATTTAAAGCCTAATTTTTCTTGATTTTTCTACCACACTTGATATCAGTGAGCACCCCTTCTAGGAAATCTTTTCTAACCTCCCCTTCTATAATATTATTCTCTCTGCATTCTTTGGTCTCTCTAATTGTCTCCTTCATTGGCTCCTCTTTTTCTCCCAACAGTTACATACAATCAATTAGGCTTGGACCCTCTGTTCTCCCTTTATTCTTGCAATTTAGTGAGTTCATCTACTGTAATGGTTGTATATAAAAAACACTGAAATTTTCACCCACAGCTGTAAGTTCAATATCTATTTTAGTTCTTTAACACCAGTTGCCTATGGGGACATCTCTACTTTTATATCTTAGCCACACCACTAACCTAATATATGACAAATTTACATTCTGATTCCTCACCTCAAGCAAGCATTCCTTTCCTCTTCTTCCCAGTTTCACAATTTTTGAGTAATTTTCATGCTATCTCTCTCCCTTTTTTGATTATTATTATTTTGGTCTGAGTCTGTGATTTCATTTTCATATCGAGATTCCTGGTTTTAAAATTCTCTACAGATCAACAACTCATCTAGAATTTATAGTCTGAGAAACTTATCTGAGAGAACTGAGAAATTGTTTGCTCATGGTCACAGAACTAATATTTGTAGGAGACAGAATTTGAACCTAGGATCTGCCTGAATATCAGTTCAATCTTCTATCCAATACATCTCATTGCTTCTTCTCTGTACTCCTCTATTCCAAATTCCATCCAGCCAGTTCTTCTGTAAATACTCTCAGATGCAACTCTTCCTGTGATGTGATTCTACAGTTACTAGTCCATTGTAGATCCTTATCAACTCATACAGAAAAATCAAAGCAATAAGGCCCTATGCTAAGCAGTGGGAATATAAAGAAAGGGGGGGGGGGAGGTTCACTGCTTTCAAGGAGTTCAAAATCTAATCTGGGAGAAAACATGTAAATCACTATGTACAAAAAAGATAGAAGACAGTGTAAATTGGAGATAAATCAAAAGAGAGAAAGCACTAGAATTAAGGAGAGTCAGAAAAGGTTTCCTTTAGAAGGTAGGATTTTAGTTGGGACTTGAAGTAAGCCAAGAGGTAGAGATGAAGAAAGAGAACATTCCAGGTATGGGCAACAGTCAGTGAAAATACCCAGAGTCAAGGGCAGCTTGGTGGCACAGGGAATAGAGCACCAGCCCTGGAGCCAGGAGGACCTGAGTTCAAATTCATTGTCAGACACTTAATTTTTACTTAGCTGTGTGCCCTTGAGCAAGTCACTTAACCCTGTTGTGCTGCAAAAATAAGGAAAAAGAAAATGAAAAAGAAAAAGAAAAATACTCAAAAGATGGAGAGTCAATAGATGGAGAATTATTTGTGTGGAACAACAAGAAAACCAGTGTCACAAGATCTCTGAGTATGTGCAGGGGAGTAAAGTGTAAAAAGACAGGAAAGGTAGGAAAGCATTGGTTTATGAAGAGTTTTAAAAAACAAACAGGATTTTATCCTAGAGATAACAGGGAGTCACCAGAGTTGACTGAATGATCACATTGTGTTTTAGGAATGTCAATTAGACAGCTAAGTGGAAGATTACTTAGATTGAAGAGAAATGAGTCAGAGATGTCAATTGCCCAGATATGAGATGAAAGAACATGTATCTGGTTGGTGGCAGTATCAAAGAAGAGACAATGAAGTATATAGCTGCCTTATAAAAGTAGAATCAATAGGACTTGGCAACAGATTCAAAATGGGGATGAAGGGTAAGGGAAAGTGAGAACTTGAAGATGGCTCCTTACATTGCAATCTAAGTGACTAGGAGTATACATTTGTTAGTAATAGGGACAAGCAAAAGAGGAGGGTTGGGGATCTGCTTCAAGATGATTAGGGAGAACGGAAGAGGACCCAGAAGAGAGCCCTGAAGCCACTCATGGTTACTGGGCACAACTGGATGAAAATTCAGCAAGAGATAGCTAGGGAGCAGATACTACTTCTTAAAAAAAGGAAAACAGAAGAAAACAAAGAGTTCCAAGGAAAAGAAAGTGACAAGCAAGTCATTTAACCCCTTCAGGCTCAATTTCCTCAATTACAAAAACTGATAAATTTGGGATTTCAAAGAATGGCCTCTGAAGAACTTTCCAAATCTATAACTGCCTTCCTTTGTTCTTGTGAATTCCTTTACACCAAGAATTCAGAATTATTTCTGTATCATGGATCCCTTCAATAATATGATGAAACTTATTGTCCTCCTCTTCCCCCCCGTTTTTAAATTCATAAAATAAAATTCTTAAGATTACAATGGAAATTATATCAAAATATAGCTAACAAAATAGAAAAATGGTTCACAGATATTTGGATAAGAACTCATACTCTTTCTGATGTTGTAAGGAAATGTTGAAGATTCTCTTAAAAGGATGGAATAAATTATCTAAAAAGAAAAGACAAATTTTCATTCATTTATTCTCAACACAAAATAAAAATTCTGAAGAGACTGAGAAGAACTGGGGGGGGAAGCGAGGTAAAGAAGTTTATGGCTGAAATATATGACACATAGAAGCAGAAGGAAAAAAATTATGAAACATTATGATTATTTTCACAGTTTCACTGACACAGCAAGGTAAGGAGGTATCTCCATATATACACCAATGCACTTATGAACCCAAATTGGTGAAATAAGACAAGGTGGGATCTGTTGTTCACAGTTATAACAGAGACAGAACCTCATTGAGGAAGACCATGTCAGACAACCATTTCACTACTGTTTTTAGTAGTGCTGCCCGACCTATATATTGATTTCCTCTGGTTTCAAACAATCTCATATGACATTAATTCAAGATTTTCATTCTCCTAGTTGTTCTTTTCTAGAGTTTCCAGTTTATCAACATCCTTCCTAAACCATAGTGCACAGAACTGAACATAATACCCTGGATAAGATTTGATGAGAACAAGAGTCCATCCAGTAGGATTATCATTCTTGAAGAACAAATTCCTGATCCAGGAATATTATTTCCCCTCTCACTTTAGACATTATCTCTCCTTTTAAAAATAAAGGATTGGGCTTCTGGCCAGGATGGCGGAGAGAAGACAGGCACAGTTCTAAAGTCTCCTGATCTCTTCCCCATCTATCACATGAAACAAACCTCTTAAAAGAAATCCGAATCAAAAAACCCAGAAAGAAAAGCCAGAAGAAAGAAAATCTACCTCGGGATTTGTCTCCAGCAGGAGCTGTGGCTGAATTTGGGCGGGTGAGTCTGGGCTCAGAGGGAGGATCAGGCCCAGATCAACCAGACTAGCAGCTGAATTGCAACCGGGAGTGTGAGGGCCTGAGAGCCGGACCTGCTGGATCAGAGATGGGGCCGGACCACAGGGGCATGAATCTGCGGGGGAGCAGAGGCGCTGGTGTTGGAGCTGTCCCCCTGGAGATCCCAGACAGGGCTGGGGGGAGAATTCTGGAGCAGGGGAGCTATGGACACCATCCCTGAGCTCCTCTGGTCTGAGTCCCATTACAACTCAGACTTCTCCCCTAACAAACAAATGCAAACTACTACTGCCTCAGGCCCAGGTGTGTCAGCAGAAGAAGCAGTCCACCTGAGGAATGACCTCAGGCCAGGGTAAAGCCCACCATTGATTGAAGGCAAAAGAATTCAATACCCCCAACTACTCCCTTCAAGGAAAGGGAGAGGGCCTCAACCAAGGTCACAGACACTCCAGAGAAAGCATCCAGCACCTTCTACTGGCCAGCCAGAGAAACCACACTCAGTGAGTAAAGCCTTTAGCGATCCCAAGCCCCTGTGAACCAGCCCCTCCCCAACTCAGGTCTTAGCAAAATGAAGAAGGGTCAGCGGAAAGGTGGATCCATAGAAAAATTCTTGGAAGGGAAAGACACTAACTCAGAGAGACCTGGAACCTCTGAGGAGAAGACAATCTGGTCTTCAGCACAGAAAGACTTCCTTGAAGAAATAAGGTAGGAGTTTAAAAATCAACTAGAAAATTTGGGGGAGAGAATTAATACCTTGCAACAAGAAAACAAATCTCTCAGATCTTCAAATGGGCAAATGCAAAAAGAAATTAGTTCTCTCAAAACCTCAATTGGTCAAATGGAAAGCTCTTTCAAAACTAGAATTGGCCAATTAGAAAAGGAGATGCAAAAGGTTAACGAAGAAAACTGTCCCCCAAAAAAAGAATGGAGTCCACAGAAACTAATGACTCCATGAGACAGCAAGAGTCAGTTAAACAAAATCAAAAAATGGAAAAATAGAAGCAAATATAAAATACCTCATCAACAAAACCACTGACCTCAAGAATTGATCAAGGAGGAGCAACCTGAAAATTATAGGACTTCCTGAAAACATTGAAGAGAAAAAAAAGCCTGGACTTAATATTACAGGATCTAGTGATGGAAAACTGCCCTGACATCATGGAATTGGAGGGCAAAGTAGTGATTGAAAGAATACATCGATCCCCACCAGAAAAAGATCCTAAAATGAAAACACCAAGGAATGTTGTGGCCAAACTGCAGAACTATCAGATACAATTCAAATATCAAGGAGCCACAGTACGGAAAATGCAGGACCTGGCTGCATGAACTTTAAGGGATCGAAGGGCCTGGAACAAGATATTTCAAAGAGCATGGGAGCTTGGAATGCAGCCAAGAATCTACTTCCCTGCAAAGCTGAGCCTTCTCTTCCAGGAAAAAAAGATGGAAATTTAACGAAATGGAAGAATTCTAAAAATTTCTGATGAAAAGACCAGAGCTAAACAGAAAATTTGGGCATCAAAAAGGAGGTTCAAGACACACATGAAAGGGTAAAAAAAGGGGGGGGGTGGTAAAAGAAAAAAAATGCAATCCAGTAAGTTGAAACTGGCTATATCCCAGAATGAGGGTAAAAAAAAAAAAAAGATTCTCATAAACCTTGAGAAATGTAACTCTAACAGAGAGAATACACCTAGCCAGAAATGATGGACATTCATGACCTATCCATGAGACTGCTATTTAATGGGATGTAACTGGCTTTAACCCCCCTTGCGAGAAAGACTCTAATAATTCTCAGAAATTTTGACTCTATTCGATAGAATATACAGAACTAAAAGGGACAGACACTTAGAATTTTCTATGACTTAGATAGAATGATCTAAAAAAAAACACTACTGCCCTAAAAAGGGGGACAGGAAAGAGATAGGAGGAGGGAGCAGATTGAATGGGGTAAATCTCATTATACTAAGAGGTACAAAAAAACCTATGGTAATAGTGGGGAAGAAGGGAGCAGAGGAGAAACACCTGAATCTTCTTCTCATCAGACTTGGCTTAAAGTCAACCTACACATACTCAGTTAACTTATAAAACATCTAACCTTTCAGGTATTAAAAGGGGAAAAGGTGAGGGGGGATGGAGAAAGGGAAGGGGAGTGGGGGAAATAATGGGAAATAACAAAATGAAGGGAAGGGAAAAGGGAAAAAGGGAAAGGGGAAAGAAAGGGGAGGGTGTGATATAGGAGGGCAAACACACTGAAGGGGGTGGTTTTCAGAAACAAAAGCCTGGGGAATATGGATAAAAGGGGGGGGGGTAAAGGGGGAAAAACACAAACAGAGGGAAGATAGCATGGAGGGCAATAAAGAATTAGTAATCATAACCTTGAATGTGAATGGGATGAACTCTCCCTTAAAACCTAAGCAAATAGCAGAGTGCATTAAAAGCCAGAATCCTACAATATGCTGCTTACAAGAAACTCATTTGAAGCAGAGAGATACATATAGAGTAAAGGTAAAAGGTTGGAGCAGAATATATTTTGCTTCAGCTGAAGTAAAAAAAGCAAGGGTAGCAATCCTTACCTCAGACAAAGCAGCAGGAAAAATAGATAGCGTTAAAAGAGATAAGGGAGGAAACTTTATCCTCCTAAAAGGCACCATAGACAATAAAGTCATTTCAATATTGAATATATATGCACTCAGTAGCACAGAACCCAGCTTCTTAGAGGAGAATCTGAAAGAATTACAAGAAGACATAGACAGCAAAACTCTACTAGTGGAAGACCTCAATCTCCCACTATCAGATCTAGATAAATCGAATCATAAAACAAACAAGAAAGAAATTAGGAAGGTAAATAGATTGTTAGAAAAATTAGATATGGTAGACTGATGGAGGAAATTGAATGGGGATAGAAAGGAATATACCTTTTTCTCTGCAGTACATGGAACTTATACAAAAATTGACCATGTACTAGGACATAAAAACCTAATGATCAACTGCAGAAAGGCAGAAATAGTGAATACATCTTTCTCAGATCACAATGCAATAAAAGTCATATGCAATAATGGGCCAAGGAGATATAGAACCAGAACACATTGGAAATTGAATAACCTCATTTTAAAAAATGAGTGGACAAAAAAAAATTATAGAAAGAATTAACCATTTTATCATAGATAATGATAATAATGAAACAACATACCAAAACCTATAGGATTCATTCAAAGCAACTCTCAGGGGATATATTATAGCTCTAAATGCTTATATGAATAAATTGGAGAAAGAGGAAATCAATGAACTTAACATGCAACTAAAAAAATTAGAGAAAGAACAAATCAAAAATCCCCAATTAAGTAGCAAATTAGAAATTCTAAAAATTAAAGGAGAAATTAATAAAATTAAATTAATAAATAAAACCAAAAGTTGGTATCATGAAAAAACCAATAAAATTGATAAACCTCTGGTCAATTTGATTAAAAAAAAGAAAGAAGAAAACCAAATTGCTAGTATCATAAATGAAAAAGGTGAACTCACCACCAATGAGGAGGAAATTAAAGTAATAATTCGAAATTATTTTGCCCAACTCTATGCCAATAAATTTGATAATCTAAGTGAAATGGATGAATATTTACAAATATTACAATATAAGTTGCCCAGGTTAAATGAAGAAGAGATTAAATACCTAAACAACCCTATCTCAGAAAAAGAAATTCAGCAAACCATTAATGAACTCCCTAAAAAAAATCTCCAGGGCCTGTTGGATTCACAAGTGAATTCTACCAAACATTTAAGGAACAATTGGTTCCAATCCTATATAAACTGTTTGGAAAAATAGGGAAAGATGGAACTCTGCCTAACTCTTTCTATGAAACCAATATGGTACTGTTACCTAAACCAGGAAGAGTTAAAACAGAGAAAGAAAATTATAGACCTATCTCCCTGATGAATATAGATGCAAAAATCCTAAAGAAAATCTGAGCAAAACGATTACAACAAGTCATCATTAGGATAATACATTATGATCAAGTAGGATTCATTCCAGGAATGCAGGGTTGGTTCAATATTAGGAAAACTGTTAGTATACTCAATTATATCAACAACAAACCTATCAGAAATCATATGATCATATCAATAGATGCTGAAAAAGCTTTTGACAAAATACAGCATCTATTCCTATTAAAAACACTAGAGAGTGTAGGAATAAATGGACTGTTCCTTAAAATAATTAGCAGTATCTATCTGAAACCATCAACAAACATTGTATTCAATGGGGAGAGGATAGAGGCATTCCCAATAAGATCAGGGGTGAAACAAGGGTGCCCATTATCACCACTACTATTCAATATTGTATTAGAAATGTTAGCATCAGCAATTAGAGAAGAAAAAGAAATTAAAGGAATTAGAATTGGGAAGGAAGAGACAAAACTCTCACTCTTTGCAGATGACATGATGGTCTACCTAGAGAATCCCAAGAAATCATCTAAAAAACTACTGGAAACAATTAGCAATTTTAGCAAAAGTTGCAGGTTATAAAATAAACCCTCATAAATCCTCAAATTTTCTATATATGTCTAGCAAGAAACTGCAGGAAGAGCTAGAAAGAGAAATCCCATTCAAAGTAACATCAGACAACATAAAATATTGGGGAATCTATTTGCCAAGACAGACTCAGAATCTTTTTGAAAACAATTATAAAACACTTCTCATACAAATTAAATTAGATTTAAATAACTGGGCAAATATCAACTGCTCATGGATAGGTAGAGCTAATATAATAAAAATGACAATTCTACCAAAACTAAACAATCTGTTTAGTGCCCTACCAATCAAAATTCCAAAAAATTACTTTAATGAGTTAGAAAAAATTGTAAGTAAATTCATAGGGAGAAATAAAAAGTCAAGAATTGCCAGGAGCTTAATGAAAAAAAGTGCAAAAGAAGGTGGCTTAGCTCTACCTGATCTAAAATTATATTATAAAGCATCAGTCATCAAAACTGCTTGGTATTGGCTAAGAAATAGAGTGGTGGACCAGTGGAATAGACTAGGTGTAAAAGCAGGAGGTGATTATAGTAATCTGCTGTTTGATAAACCCAAAGAGTCTGGCCATTGGAATAAAAACTCCCTCTTTGATAAAAATTGCTGGGAAAATTGGAAGTTAGTATGGAAGAAACTTAGATTAGACCAACACCTCACACCCTTTACCATGATAAGATCCAAATGGTTACAGGACATAGACATAAAAAACAATACTATAAGCAAATTAGAAGATCAAGGACTAGTCTACCTGTCAGATCTATGGAAAGGGAAACAGTTTATGACTAAGGAAGAGTTGGAGAACATCACCAAAAACCAATTAGATGATTTCGATTACATTAAATTAAAAAGCTTTTGCACAGATAAAACCAATGTAACCAAGATCAAAAGAAATGTGGTAAATTGGGAAACGATCTTTACAACTAATGATTCTGACAAAGGACTCATTTCTAAAATATACAGAGAACTGAGTCATATTTTTAAAACAAAAAGCCATTCCCCAATTGACAAATGGTCAAAGGATATGCAAAGGCAATTTACAGATGAGGAGGACAAAGTAATCCATAGCCATATGAAAAAATGCTCTAAATCATTAATTATTAGAGAAATGCAAATTAAAGCTTCTCTGAGGTACCACCTCACACCTCTCAGATTGGCCAGTATGACCAGGAAGGATAATGATCATTGTTGGAAGGGGTGTGGGAAATCTGGGACACTATTACACTGTTGGTGGAGCTGTGAACTCATCCAACCCTTCTGGAGAGCTATTTGGAACTATGCCCAAAGGGCAACAAAAATTTACATACCCTTTGACCCAGCAATACCACTACTGGGTCTATACCCTGAAGAGATAAGGAAAAAGGGTAAAAACATTACTTCTACAAAAATATTTATAGCAGCCCTGTTTGTGGTGTCAAAGAATTGAAATCCAGTAAATATCCTTCAATTGGGGAATGGCTTAGCAAACTGTGGTATATGTATGTCATGGAACACTATTGTTCTATTAGAAACCAGGAGGGATGGGATTTCAGGGAAACCTGGAGGGATTTGCATGAACTGATGCTGAGTGAGATGAGCAGAACCAGAAAAACACTGTACACCCTAACAGCAACATGGGAGTGATGTTCAAGCTTGAAGGACTTGCTCATTCCATCACTGCCATAATCGGGAACAATTTTGGGCTGTCTACAAAGGAGAGTACCATCTGCATCCAGATAAGGAGCTGTGGAGTTTGAACAAAGTACAAGGACTATTCCCTTTAATTTAAAAAAAAAAAACAGATAGATTATTATCTGATGTTGTTACCTCTTAGACTTCTCTTTAAGGATATGATTTCTCTCTCATCACACCCAATTTGGATCAAGGTGCAACATGGAAACAAAGTAAAGACTGACAGAGTGCATTCTCTGGGGGGGGAAGCAAGATTGGGGGGAAAATGTAAAACTCAAATAATATCTTTAATAAAAATAAATTTAAATTAAAAAAGAGATTGATTTAAAAAAATAAAGGATTTTCTCTGATTGCCATAATCACTGGTCTTCTCTCCCAACTGCTACCCTCTTCAGTAGATCTAATAATATTCCCTAAATCTATCTATTAAGAAGCCTTTGGCAAATCAATCAACAAGTCCTTCAACAGAGGGGAACCCATTCAGAGACTTTGCAAATGGAGTAACAATTTGGGGGGGGGGTAACCCCTGAGGAACTACATTTTTATATAATGTACATTAACCACCTTATGAAAACTATCTTTGACTCCAAAGTTGAGGCACAAGCTTTCCATCTGACACAGGGTCTTAAGGTTCTTAATATCTTATTAATCTCATTCAAACATAAAGAACAACTTACCCTTTAGTCTACATTATGGATCAGTTTAAGAAACTGGAGATTATTTAGCCTAGTGAAGACTAGATCATAGGAGACATGAAAACATCAAGAATCAACCTATCTACCACTACAGACTATGACTGACCTCAGGAGAAAAAGATATGTTGTGGAGGATATGATCTAAGTTCTGAGACAAATATAGGTATTCTTATCTTAGAACTGACCTGACCAATTAGAAGGTGTACCACCTTCCTGGGGTTTTATATAGAATGTGCTGAAATTTATGAAACCTGACAACTTCTTCCCATTTCTAATTATTCAGGTAGGGTTAAATAATATGCTAGAGTGAAACCTAATAAATATTATAAGGAACTGGAAAATCCTAGGCAAGAAACTAGAAGACTTGGGGCCCTCATTTTTCCAAACAAGGAAGTATTTTTCTCATTTTTCCTAATTAAGACGTATAAAATCATAATTTTATAACTGAAAGGAATCTTAGATGTCATGTTATACAAATCTTTCATTTAATGAATGAGGAAAAGAATAAATATTAATAATATTAGAGAAAAAAGTGGTTTTATTCCCTTAATCATAAATTCAAATGCCAAAATAATGGGAACACAGACTAGGTTAAAATTGTTTGCACAGGTAATGACTGAATGAGTAAATGCAAAGCACTGTGCTAAACACTAGAAATACAAATAGATAGACCCTGGAACTTACTATATTCTAATATTAAAAAAGTCTTTATCTGAAAAAAGAATAACTAAAATAAATTCTTTCCAACGGATACAGGAAAATAAACAGAGAATGTGCCCAGTAATTCTTAGAAAAATAAGATACAGAAAAGGTATGACTCACATGTACATATGGGTACATATGAGAATTTTTTTTTAAAAATCAAGTGTGAAGGGCAGCTAGGTGTCATAGTGGATAAAGCACTGGCCCTGGAGTCAGGAGTACCTGGGTTCAAATCTGGTCTCAGACACTTAATAATTACCTAGCTGTGTGGCCTTGGACAAGTCACTTAACCCCGTTCGCCTTGCAAAAACCTAAAAAAATAAAAAAATCAAGTGTGAAATTAATACTATGAGATAACTATGACCTCATGAACATCACTGCCACTTGGTTGTATGGGGCCTATAACTAGAAAATAGAATTATATAGAAAAAAAATTTCTGTTAAATGCAACTAATCAAATAGATGGAGCAGTAGGCTAGCATATAACTTCCCCATCCAAGGTTCCAAAGGCCCTGTTCTGAATCCATCTCAAATTCAATATTGCAAAACAATATCACTCACTGTCTCTAAAAGTCAACCTCTTTTCCAAACTTCCCTATTAATGTCAAGGATTCCATCATCTTCCAAGTCACCCAGGTTTAAAAATTTGGTATAATACTTAGTTCTATACTCCTAGTCATCCCATATATCAAATCCATTGCCAAACTTTTTTATTTCTACCTTAATATTTCTCATTTAAATCTCATTCTCTTCCAATCATGTAGCCACCATTCTAATTCATATCCTCGTCATCTATGAACTATGGCCGTACACACACACACACACACACACACACACACACACACTCTGATCAATGAACTCCAAAAGTTGCCTATAATTAATCACTCTATCTCTCTCTCCAAATATATGTATATATATATATGTATGTGTGTGTGTATATATATCTACACATTTATATTTATGTATGTATATACATATGTATAAATATGGAGAATAGTTGAAAATAAATATATATATATATATATAGGAAATATAAATTTCTATGATGAACATTTTAAATATCTTCATATCACCCCCTCCTATATTTTTGGCATTCTTATACTTTATTCCTTTTTTCCACTGATCATAGTATTAATTTTATGAATGGTACAAAATATAGGACTCTATTGCTTCTCTTCCCTATCATAGGGTGCCTTGGGATAAGGACTGTGGTTAAATATGAAATCCCCAGGATAGCGAAATAGATTTGTAATGTGGGTTCTATAACTTTCTACTTTTCTCCTTAGACCATGAAGTCTACAATATGTTAGATAGAACTATACTTTCATAACAGTAAGTTAGCTTTATAACATGATTATTAGGTCTTATATTACTATCAGAATCAAAGATAGAAGAGTAAATGTTGCTGTAAAAGTAATAGCCTGATCTTCTTTGTAGTCCAAGATGCTCTTCAAAGGCCCTTCTGATGATTGTTTCACCATTTTCTTGATGTCTTCAGATTTGGCAGGTTGCTTTAGGTAACAGGTCAGTTCCAAAATAAATACTTTGTAAATAAGAACACGAAAGGTCACACCTCTTATCTATACATTCAACTCATCCATAACACCAATGAAAGTAAGCATGATATTTTGAGTATCCATCATTCCAAAACTTACCAAAGGAACAATTTATTATCTTCTAGGTAGCAGTAATGGTATGGACTATGATCATAAGTCCTTCTATGCTGCTACAGTTTTCATGGATAAGTTTGACCAGTGAATAACAGAAGTTGGTAGTACAGGAGGCATTACTGACAATCTTAAGGGAATTATCATGTAACATGATTCGCTTCCATCATGAAAATAAGGGCATCAGCAGAAGGGACAAAGATGATGACACAATTATCTCCAGCCAGCCTTTCCCAAGGTGATAAAGACACTAATTGACTCTAATACATATTTAATATTAGTGGAATCCATGCTCCTAGAACATAGTAATTGCTTTTCCATTGATCACTAGCTTTCCAGTCTAATATTAAAAGTGCCACTGAATTTGCCACTTGTGGAATCATGTTGGAACATATGTAGTTGAGGTGGGGGGGGGGTTGAGGTTGAACTAGGTTCAACTAGAGTTGAATGCAACCCTAGTCACCAAGTGTTCAATACTAACAAATCCATTAACTGTAACCTTTACCATCTTTTCTTAGGGATGTGACTATAGTAGCACACACTGATATCAGAAAAGCTGAGAACCCATTTCAATTTCTTCCATGCACTCTTAATGCAACCATTCAAGGAAACACTTAATTTTCTAAAATAAACATGTCAGTACTGGCCTTCCCAAACGCTGAATCAGTCCAATAAATCAAGGACACCATTATTACCTCTAAATTTCTTCTTACCAGCTTAATTTTTTTCCTTAAACTTTTTATCTGCATTTGTATTCACTGCTCATAATTTAGTGTTCATCTTTTAATTCAGGCAAGTTGTGAGTTTGCCTAAATTATCCTAATCACTTCAAACTAAACCCAATCTTTGGGTAAATAATATATCACATGCTACAACAAAGAATGAATCATTTTATTCTTTTAATCCCTGGTAACCCATTATGTTCTTGAAATGATGTCTAAATTAATTTTAACATGGCTTTAATACTTTTTCCCTTTTCTATAGTATTGACTAAGGTCAGGTTTTTGACCTGGGGCAAAATATATAGCCCTGAAATAAATTATCCATATCATCTAACACTCTTTAAAACTACAATAGTACGAGTTAATACCCTTCTCATCATATATTAGGGTACAAAATCACATTTCCTTCTAATACTCATGAGGCTGTTAAGTCTACAAAATGCTTCTGCTGCATTGATACACTATTTAAGGAATAACTAAGTTTTTCAATCACCACAGATAATTAAATTCAGCATATATTTGGCAAGACTCTGCCTTAAAACTGCCCTGCAGACTACCCAAATCACAATACATAGGATCTTTTTTTTTCAATATTCCTTGCTTAAGTTTGGTATGAGCTACAAGTGGACTAATAATGGCTAAAGAAGACTTTTTGGTCAAAAGGGGATTGTATAAATACAATTAATTTAATTTGTTTTCAGCGACTGGATAAGTAAGTACATGTTTAGAATGTGAAAAAAATCAATTCTCATTCTAGCTATGTGGCTAATTTTTTCCCTAAACTTTCATAATTAACTTTTATACTCATTTTTATAGCTGTAAACTGAACAAAACTGTTCATGGAATACTGAGGGCAAAATTAATAGTTTGAGATGGAGAGTGCTATTAGCCAAATAATCATGTTTTAATCAAGCTTATTATTTCTTGCAGTCATTATTTCTAGTCACTGTAGCATTTCATGTCTATATGGTTCTATACAGAAATAGCAAGTGTATTTGAAACACTTTGTGTGAGAAAGATAACTTTAAAATGGATCTTCACCCAAATCCCATTCAGCTATAAAAAATTCAAATATTTGTGAACACATTCACTCGTAAGAGTGATGATTTGCACATGGTGAAGAGGGAGAACAACAATTCACAATTAAGAATATCACTAAGCATTGAAGTATATTCAAGAACTGGAAAAGTATTAACTATTATTCAGAGATGCCACACTGAGAGATTATCAATGTGGTCTCTTGTATGGTCACTTTAAACATATAGCCACAGAGAGTAGCAAAATAGATAATGATACATTTCAATCTGCATGACCAGATTTATGGAGCTATAAATATTCAAGTCAGACCCAAGGAGACTTAGTTTACACAAGAATTGTAAAGCCTTCATATTAATTTATTAAATTATAAAGCCTTCATAACATAGAAAATTAGAAAAGAATTCATGCTTTTTCAAACCAGTGCCTACTTGCTTCACAGCCTCATCTGGTCTGAATCTGATAAGCCTTTTACAATAAAGTGAATTTCCCTTCTGCTGAAAAGAGGCCTGTAGACAACCCGAGATTCCTCCAGAACTAGTGGCTAACTTGATAAAGCTAATAGTTCCATAGTTTTCTATTATATTCTTTGGTCTGAAACAATAAATTGAAAACAATTCAGAATTAAAATATTCTTCCTAGTCTTTTTGTCATATTTCTTAATAGTTTTAAATGAAGGAAAAGTCAACATTTATCTTATCATCAACAACAGTTTCAAAAGGCTAAGAATTAACCAAAATCATGAAATCTTTGATCAAGTTAGCAATAGGCTTCTACTAGTTATACATCCATCTCATAATGCTTCTTCTCCCAGTTTTTCCTGGATCTTATAAACAGCCTCTTCTCTTGCCTGTAGACTAGTATCTTGGCCACCATTTTCAACTGAACACAGTTACAATAGCTCTTTGGTTAAAATTTCTTCTTGAAGTCAGTATGTCCTGTCTATCTTTTCCCCTACAATTTGTCTACTTCAAGTCTTCTCTAGCACTTGTGTGATATTTTTAACACCTGGTGATTGACCTTCATCTGAAGATGACGGATCATCAGAGACTTGTAACCCAGATATTGACTGTTGAGAATTCTGCCTGAGTTAACATCTGGGGCTCAGCACTATATTAAACTTTGTAACTGAAAAGGTCCAGTTCATAGTTTCCAAGGAAGATTCATACTGATGGACATTGCTGGGAAAGTTGTTCTGGTTCATAACTTGCTCTGATTGGCTATGAGGATATGAACCTTGTAATGCTGGGTAGGAGGTAGAAGTAGAGGTGGAGGGGGGAGGGAGAGGAAGAGGTGACTGAGAGGATGTACTACTGAACCATGATGAAAGGCAGATATTGATTTAAAAAAAAGTAATTCCCAGAAGGCCAAGTCATCATGTCATCATTCCATAAATCCCAGAGGAGGTCCATAGTTGCACCAGTGTTCAAAAGGGTAGTGGTGCTGGTGATGGGACATTAGGATTTCCAGTCCCCATATGTAATGGGGAAGGGTCATTTCAGGACTCAGTGATATGGGATATTCTAGTACATGTTCCCTCAGAGGAGGTCCTTTGGTCTGACAGACATGGCATGAGCCTGGCCAACTAGTTCCACCAGGGTAGTAACCCCTGCTGCCCCGACAAATCGTTGCTGCATTCCACAGGCCACACAGCCTCCCCCAGACCCAGGAGGCAGAAGGGAAAGTGGCTGTACTGCAGTGAGACAGGAGGCCCCAGGGGTAAAACATCTCCAATGCTGGGACATGTCAGGCCCAGTACAGTAGTAGCAGTTGTACTCCAAGCTGTCACTGGACCCATAGCCCAATCTCTTCAGAGCAGACATTGGCTCTGCTAATCTGCCACACTTCCCCCCCCCAAAAAAACCCACCCCAATTATAATTTTTAAGTAATTATTTTCTTCAGTGAATTTTTATACCTCTTTTTCTATTTTGACAATTCTGTTTTAAGATATTATTTTCTTCAGTATTTTGTGCTTTTTACCAAGCTGTTAATTTTTCATAATTTTCTTTTATTTCAATTTTCTCTCTATTATTTTTATTTGATTTTGTAAATTATGTTAGCTCTCTCAGGAATTCTTGTTGGGTTTTTGTCCAATTCACATTTTCACTCTGAGCTTTTGTTTGTAGTTGTTTTGGCATAGCCTTCTGAGTTTGTGTCTTGATCTTCCCTCTTATCATAGTAGCATTTTTTGTTGTTGTTTTGTTTGTTCATTTTTCCAGTTTATTTCTTTTCTTTTCTTTTCTTTTCTTTTTGGCTTTTGCAAGGCAATGGGGCTAAGTGACTTGCCCGAGGTCACAAAGTTAGGGAATTATTAAGTGTCTGAGGCAGGATTTGAATTCAGGATCTCCTGACTCAAGGGCTGATACTCCATCCACTGTGGCCCCGTACCTGCCCCCAGCCTATTTCTTGACTTTGAACTTTTTGTTAATGTTGAACACAATTCCCAGGATTGAATCTGGAGAGGGACTGTCTCAAGCTTCAGGCTTTTTTTCTCACTGCTATATTCAGAGGTAGTTCTGGGGGGTTGGAAGTTTTCAGAGTTTCTAATGTGTTATAGTGGTGGTCATTGCTCTTTTGTGTGAAAAATAATACTGCTACTCAGTATTCCTAATTTCTTATGACTGAAAGTTATATTACTCTTCAGGGTCCCTGCTCTCTTGGAACTGAATGTATTTTGTTCCTTAAAATCACTGCTACCTTGAGGCAGTGAGTACTCTTCTCTACCCTACAACTGTGATCCAGAAATGGGTATGGGCAATGTAGTTGCCAAGTGCCTGGCAGTCCTACATTCAGTGCTAGCACAGGGGTCCCATGTAATCCTTTCTGATTAGTTGCTAGATCCCCTTACTGTTGCTGGTATGACAGATTCCAAATCCACTGCTGATTTTGCCATGTCCAAAGTCTATCTCTCATGTTGTCACCACTTGCGCTCTAGGTCAGCCCTGTCTATATCACAGGCCTCTACTTCTGACTTTCTAAGTTGTCTCATCCTAACCTTTTATTATCTTTGTCAGGCTAGAATTCAATTTGAGGGGATTGTTTAGAAGGGAATGAGGGAAGAACTCAGCTGCTTTCTCTATTCTGACATTTTAGCTCCACCCCCCGAGAAGTTCAACTTTATTTATTCATGATGATCATTTCCTGGATAGTTATAAATACCTGAACGCATTCTCTAATACTTTACTGATCAATTTACAAATTGGTCCAATATGATCTTTCTCTTCTGCTATCAATTCTTTGAAATGTGAACCTTTACCTACCCCTTTGCTTTCCATTCTGTTTTGTCCAAAAGTGTTACAAATGCTATTTATGGTTTTTTTTTGTTTCTTTGATTTGATTTGCTTTATATTTAATGTGTGACTATGATTAGACCATATAATAAACTGCTTAAAATTAGAAATCTTCAAATCCTTATGTAATATGATTGGCAACAGTATCTAACAATGAATCTTTAAATATTTTCATATCATTGGTTCCCTGACTACCAGTACCTTCTTCTTTCAGATTAATATCCACCAACTCTGTACTTATTTTGTATCTGCTACTTATTTACATGTTGTTTCCATCATTAACCTGTAAGTTCATTGAGGGCAGGGACTGATTTTTTTTCCATACAATATACAGTACTGTACCTAACATACAGTGTCTAAAACAAAATTTTGTTCGTGAACTGACTGTATGACAAGTACATATACATTCTGATGGAAATCCGTGAATCTGAAGATGGAAGAATTTTCTTGAAGATAAAAGGAGATTTTTAAAATGTGATATTGTTTTGAAACATACTAAAGACTACCTTATCAGAGCAAAGAAATTGATTATATATTTGTGATACAAAACTTATGGTCAAGGTATAGCAGTAACTGGGGATTTCTATGAATCAGTCATCTTGTGGAAGTCTCATTCCACTAAAATCTGAATATCTGGGGCAGTTAGATGGCACAGTGGATAGAGCACTGGCCCTGGAGTCAAGAGGACCTGAGTTCAAATTTGACCTCAGACCCTTAATAACTCCTAACTGTATGACCTTGGGCAAGTCAACCCCACTGCCTTGCAAAAAAACCTAATAAATCCATTTCTCATAAGGTAGAAGAAACAATGAGAAACCCTAAATCCTATCACCCAATTATGATGAACAAGGGGAAATTATTTGATAAGGTAGAAATGAAAAGAATCTTAGAAGACAATGATTTTTTTGCCTTGCAGTTCATGACAAGGAAAGAAAAAGAATGCTAAGCAGAATCAACTAGGTACCATAGATTGTAGGAAGAAATTTCAAAAAGATAATCAAAAATATGGTTAAGTACTCTAAAAGTTGGGAAAGCTAAAGGAAGCCAACAAGAGATACAGCTAAAGAAACTGATGAATTTACAAAGACAGCTCTTTGATGAAGTCAAAATATAGAAGTACATGTTAAAATTATGGAATGAGTGACATAAATATAGAAGAATCAAATAACAAAAAAAAGCTTTGATTTACAAACAAGAGCCACAGGATTACATGACTAGATAGGGCCAGTGTATTTTAATCTTATTCCAGTGAACTCAGTGCTCAGAATAGTTTGAGAATAGATTGTGGAATGTAACTTTTTCCATTTTTTAAAATAAATTAGAATGACATTTTTCTGTCTCTAGTCTTCTGGCACATTTTCCATTCTCCATAATTTCTCAAGACCATAGACAGCATAGTGATCTCATCTGCAAATTCTCTCAATAGTATCAAATGGCACTGTGGTATAGTTGACAAGTATTTACCCTGAACTCACAGGACCTGAGCTAAAATTCTTCCTTTGACAGGCAACCTTAAGCAAGCCCTTTAGGTCTATGTTTCCTTCTGTATGAAATGGGGGTGAGGGAGGAAGGGAGAAGGTAGATAAAGACCTTTCCCTACTTCCCTGCTGCAATTTTTCTACCTGCAAAAGGAAATGGAATATAATTTATCTCATAGAATGGCCAAGTTTTTAATAAAATTTAAATTTCTAAAGTAACCATCATTCTTTTAATCAACCTCTAAATAAAGTAGTAAGTTACTGAATATGAATTGAGAGAAGAGAAAAACATAGTCAAAATAATAATAGCATTAATTCAAAACAATCTGTACAGGTACTTTTTCTGTCAGCAAAAAATTTTATTATGTAATCAGTACCTTCTATAACATTACAGATTCTACAAGACAGTGTCATATTACCACCACTCAGTGTCCATTCTTGGACTTTAAACAAATAGATGAATCAATAATAGAACACAGCAGCCAAAAACACTAATGCAACCTTGGGATGCATAGAGTCTAACTTCCAGGAACAAGTAGGGGATCATCCCACCAGTCCCTATCTTTATACAATCACATCAAGAATACTCTGTTCAGGGGCAGCTAGGTGGTGCAGTGGATAAGGCACTGGCCCTGGAGTCAGGAGTACCTGGGTTCAAATCCAGTCTCAGACACTTAATAATTACCTAGCTGTGTGGCCTTGGGCAAGCCACTTAACCCCATTTGCCTTGCAAAAACCTGAAAAAAAAAAGAATACTCTGTTCATTAGTTCTTGGTGTTATAATTTAAAAACAACATTGATAAGATGTATTGCACCCAGATAAGAGCATCCAGGCTCAAATGCATATTATTAGATTAGCAGTTGAAAGAAATAGAAATGTTTAACTTTTAGAAAATAAAGTTCAGAGTGATATGTTAATTGTGATCAGATATTTGAAAGGATGTCATGTGGGAAAGAGGGATTAGACTTGATCTTTTTGACCAAAAGAGAGAAAAACTAGGTGTAAAGGGTAGAAATTTTAGTCTTGATATCAGGGAAAACTTCCTAACAAAATTGTCCAAAGGTAGAATGGATTGCCTCAGGAGATAATTTTCTTCTTCTTTGGTGGTCTTCAAGAACAGCCTGTCTAACCAATCAATCAATAAGCATTTACCAAGTATTTGCCAGGCATTATGCTGGATTCTGGGGATATAGAGACATAAAATGAAACAGAATTTGCCCTCAAGGAGCTTCCATACTATTGGGTGAAATTACACATAAATACATAATACAAGGTTCCTAAAAATCTTTTTTGCAGTTGTAATCTATTAAATTTTAGAACTGCACTAAGACTTTTTTGGACCCTCTGTGTGTGTGTGTGTGTGTGTGTGTGTGTGTGTGTGCGTGCGTGTGTGTGTGTGTATGTATATGTATGCATATATATATATATATATATATATATATATATATATATATATAAAGTAATTTCAGGGGAATAGAGGCAGTAATAGCTTAGGGTCTTGGATAATAAGTATTGTTTGAGCTAATCTTTGAAGAAAATTAGGCATTCTGAGAGGAGGTGAGGAAAGAGTGCAGTCCAGGTATGGTGGACAGCCTGTATACAGAAAAACATGGAAAGGGGAAATGGGATGTCGTATATGAGAAACAACACATAAGGTGATTTGACTGCACTAAAATCCCTTTCCCAATGCTTCTTGATTTCCATGCCTTACCTCTGTTAATAATTTGCTCTTAACCATTATATGCATATATTTGTATACATCTATGTGTGTGTATGTATATTATGAGAAATTTAGACATATATAAACTTGTTTGTACATATTTGGGGTTTTTGTCACCTCCATTAGATTGAGATCACTTTGAGAGCAGGAACTGTCTTTTTGCCTCTTTTTATTCCTCCAACACTTAACAAGATGCCTGGAACATCTGATGAACAAGGAGAGACTATTTTCTAAAGTAGAACTGAAAAGAACCTTATAGGGTTAAAGCTTTATAAAAACTTAATATTAGTTGGTTGATTTACAGTATGCACAGAGGGGAATAGTTTGTCATAATTCTGAAAAGGTATATATCAGAGCTAGATTTGGAAGTGTTTTAAATGTTAAACAGAGGATTTTATATTTATTCTGAAAAGACCAGGGCTTCTTGATCATACCTGTACTTGAGTATCATTTCCATAACTATATGAAAGAGGGATTACAAATGAGACTAATTTGAAGTTTATTGAACATTTCCAGGATATTAGTGATGAGAGTCCAAAATCATATATTGGTTATAAGACTAAGGGACAGGGGCAGCTAGGTGGTGCAGTGGATAGAGCACCCACCCTGGAGTCAGGAGGACCTGAGTTCAAATTTGACCTCAGACACTCAATAATTGCCTAGCTGTGTGACCTTGGGGCAAGTCACTTAACCCCATTGCCTTAAATAAATTTTTTAAAAATTAAAAAAAAAATGACTAAGAGACAACTGAGAGAGATGCTATGGAGGTAGAATCAACTACACTTGGTAAATGACATATATGGGGTAACAGAGAGTAAAGAGCTAAGGATGACTCCAAGTTATCCTGGATAAATAGAGTGATCACACTGTCCTCAAAGAAACAGGGAAATTAGGAAGAAAGGAGGAAGGGAAAAAGTGAGTTCTGTTTTGGACATGTTGAGTTTCAGATACCAATAAAACATCTGATTGAATATATCTACTAAGAAGTTTTTGATTCAAGACTTCTTGAATATTTTGCAGTGAGGATGCAATAGTAGGTTTGGGCTAGAATCAGACCGAAGTTGATTCCAACTCTGAAATTCTTTGATTCTGTTACTGGGAAGGCAAAAGATAAACATTATTTCCAGTGGCACCCACAAGCAGTACTATATTCAGGGTAAGAGAGCAAGCCACGGGAATTCAATAAACATGTTATCACAAGTGAAGTGGTAATAATAAAAAGAAAATAATATTATGCTATGAAATCATTAGTGGAAGTTGAGAAAAAATTATTAATTCCTCTGACTTTTATAAGGGCAATTTAAGACTTGAGATACATATTGAAGAGAGAAAATATATTACAAACATATTGGTAATATCTGTCCCTATTTAGATTAATACCCACCTACCCCCACCCCACAGAGCAAAAATGTCCCTTTCTGATTTACAAAGCATAGGTCAGTGGGTGGGTGGAACCTTTGGGGACATTCTTAAACATCTCCATTAAATTGAATTTTTGACATTTTTTCAAGAACCAATTTAAAAAATGTGAAGATGTCTTTCAAATAAAGTGGAATTTGTCATATTGCACTATTTCTTTTTTTAGTGGCATAATATGCAGATCGTGTTTAGAGGTAGCTAAACCATGGATTTTTCAGGAAGTTTGAGACTCAGTTCTGACCCAAGTGAATTTTGACCTACCTGGACCTCAGCTTCAGCTTCCTCATCAATAAAGTTAAAGAGTTGAATTGAATCAGTAGTGTCAAACTGAAATAGAAACAGATCCCACAAGGAGGCATAATGACTTAGAAAATCACAAATTAGCATTGTCTATGTTATGTTCTATTTTGTTGTTGTTAAATAGTTCCCAATTAGCTTTTAATCTGTTCTACCAAGTTCAGGCCCACAGATTAAATTAGATAGCCTCTCAGATGCCTTCAAGCATGAATTTTATGTTACTCTGTGGCATTTGAGCAGAACAGGTCCAGGTTGTTCTCTGAATGTGGTTATATAGGTTTTCAGGGTCCTATGAATTGTTTGCCTATCTGACGTCACAAAAGATTTATTACATTAGAATGATGTTATGCTTTAAATATTCTTTAGGCTCACTCAATCACTAAAATAGTTATTGAGTGCCTTTATTTGCTTTAAATATATTTGAGGTTCAATCAATCAATAATACTTTTATTGCATGCTGGACCCAGAGATTAAAAATATTTCCTTCTAAAGTCAGATAATTCTACGAGTAGGTTTTATATAAAGCTGTCCTTTTTGTCTAAAGAAGCATTTAACTTTACTAGGCCTCAGTAAAGAAAATTTTCTCAAAAGGCCATTTTTGATGCCCTTCCTACAAAGGTGTTTTGCATTTTCAGATGCACATACATTAAACTTTTTAATTAAGAACTACAAAGTTACTTCTTCCTAAGGTGCATTTGATTTTTTTTCTTTAAGGTAAGTAAGATATCAAGGTGCCCTTAATTTTTTTAGACATGTTAGACACAATCATAATTGGATTTAAATTTTTGCCCTTCTTTCTAAAAGATAACTGGAGATCACTCAGGATTCCTGCCAACAGCTGTGTGCCCTCCCTGGAGATTATGTTTCAGAGCCATGGGTATATACCAGCTGGACTAGAGGAAACGTGATTTTGAATTCTAGCTAATATAATCCACTGTGCAAGCTTACAGTATAATTAGGAGATAATGGAATGAGGCTGAACAGGGGAAAACGCAAGTTCAATTACTAGGAAATACTCCCTTACTGTGAGCTATCAACCAGATTGTTAATTTGCATCCCAAGGGCATTGATAGAAACCACAGAGTTTGGATCATTTGAAATTGGACTGGCACAATAGTAAAGAAAAAATTATGGGAATATGCTAGCATCATTCATCTGGAGACAGGCCAGGCAATAAAAATGACTGGCCTTATGTTTTTAAACCTTTCTACTTATGAGGGCACTGAAGAAGATACAAATATGAACAAGAAATGGTCTGTGAACCTGGGAAGAGAAGACAGAACAAGCACAAAGACACAGACAGGAAAGTAAAGTACCTATTTGAGAAATGGGGCTAAAGAGAAGGAAGGAAGGAAGGAAGGAAGGAAGGAAGGAAGGAAGGAAGGAAGGAAGGAAGGAAGGAAGGAAGGGAGGGAAAGAAGATTAATCTCTTCAGCTCTGAAATTCAATTCCTAAGAATTTCTATTTCATAAAATTCCCTTAGATTGGGTCAATATTTATTATGTAGCATATCAGAATGTATGTTATCTTTGAAAATACTGCTATTTTATTTTCTTCAGTTTGTTTGAATTCCCCATTATCTGTTCAAATTACGAAGTTTTTGACAGAAAAGAAATCCAACAACTAACAAAATATACTATGTCAGGGCAGCTAGGTGGCGCAGTAGATAGAGCACCGGCCCGGGGGTCAGGAGTACCTGAGTTCAAATCCAGCCTCAGACACTTAATAATTACCTAGCCGTGTATCCTTGGGCAAGTCACTTAACCCCATTGCCTTGAAAAAAAAAAAAAAAAATATATATATATATATATATATATATATATATATATATATATTCATTTATTTGTTTGTTTGTTTGTTTATTATGTCCACTGTATATGAGATTAGGAAAAACATGAATCTTTTAAAAATCCTCTCTTTCTCATTGTTGGAAGGGTTGTGGGAAATCTGGGACACTATTACACTGTTGGTGGAGCTGTGAACTTATCCAACCCTTCTGGAGAGCTATGTGGAACTACACCCAAAGGGCAACAAAAATGTGCATACCCTTTGACCCAGCAATACCACTACTGGGTCTATACTATACTGAAGAGATAAGGAAAAAGGGTAAAAACATTACTTCTACAAAAATATTTATAGCAGCCCTGTTTGTGGTGGCAAAGAATTGGAAATCAAGTAAATGTCCCTCAATTGGGGAATGGCTTAGCAAACTGTGGTATATGTATGTCATGGAACACTATTGTTCTATTAGAAACCAGGAGGGACAGGATTTCAGGGAAGCCGGGAGGGATTTCCATGAACTGATGCTGAGTGAGAGGAGCAGAACCAGAAAAACACTGTATACCCTCACAGCAACATGGGGGTGATGTTCAACCTTGAAGGACTCGCTCATTCCATCAGTGCAACAATCAGGAGCAATTTTGGGCTCTTTGCAAAGGAGAGTGCCATCCATATCCAGATAAGGAGCTGTGGAGTCTGAACAAAGTTCAAGGACTATTCCCTTTAGTTTAGAAAAAACAGATATCTTATTGTCTGATCTTGTTACCTCTTAGACTTCTCTTTAAGGATATGATTTCTCTCTCATCACACCCAATTTGGATCAAGGTACAACATGGAAACAAAGTAAAGACTGACAGATTGCTTTCTGTTGGGGGGGGGGAGTAAGATTGGGGGGAAAATTGTAAAACTCAAATAATATCTTTAATAAAAATAAATTTAAAAAAACATTTAAAAATCCTCTCTTTCCATAAAAAAAATTTCATTACAAAACCAAAATAAACAATAAATACACTAGCCTTGGTCCTACTGCATATCCTCAAATGTTTTATTGATCTTGACCCCCTGATTCTTTTTTTAAGTTTTTTGCAAGGCAAATGGGGTTAAGTGGCTTGCCCAAGGCCACACAGCTAGGCAATTACTAAGTGTCTGAAGGCACATTTGAACTCAGGTACTCCTGACTCCAGGGCCGGTGCTCTATCCAGTGTGTCACCTAGCTGTGTTCCCCGCCCCCACCCCCAACTCTTTATAAACACGTGTCTAGTTTTGCATTAAAACTCTTCAGTCTGAGATGACATCCATTTAATGTTTTTGCTGACATTTCCCTTTCATTCATTCATTTCAAGATAATCAGTTAGAAAGCATTTGAATAGTGTAATGCCTATTGCTAAAGCTTCCATCCTCTACATTAGTTGTTATCAAAATGTAGACCATGGATTTAACAGTAATCTCTGGTGATTTTCCAAGGCTTCATAGGGCAAACTCTTATAGTATTAGCAAGATAATGTCTGTTTTTGTTTTTTCATTTTAATTAATAATTTATTTATGCCAGGACTAATGATCACACAGTCTTAGATAAGAAGTTGAAAACCTTAAGGGCTTAGGCAATTTTTGAACATTTTTATTTAAAGTTTTAAGTTTCAGGGGGCAGCTAGGTGGCACAGTGGATAGAGCACCAGCCCTGGAGTCAGGAGGACCTGAGTTCAAATGCAGCCTCAGACACGTAATAATTACCTAGCTGTGTGGCCTTGGGCAAGTCACTTAATCTCATTGCCTTGCAAAAACAAAAAAAAAAGTTTTAACTTCCAAATTCTATCCCTCCCTTCTTCCCTTTCCCCCCAGATGGTAAGTAATCAGATACAGGTTATACCCATGTAATTATGTAAAACATTTCAATATTAGTCATTTTGTACAGTAAGACTCAGAAGAAAATAATGAAAGTGAAAAATAGCATGCTTTAGTCTGTTTTCAAACAATATCTGTTCTTTCTCTGGAGATAAATAGTCTGCTTCACCATTAGTCCTTTGAGATTATTTTAGATCATTGTATTACTGAGAATAGCTAAATCATTCACAATTTTTTATTGAGCATTATTGCTCAGTGTACAGCTTTGTCCTAGTCTTCTCACTTCATGCATCAGTTTATATCATTCTTTCCAGTTTTTTTCTGAAATCATCTTGCTTGCATTTCTTATAGCACAACAATATTCCATTACAATCATATAACAAAGCTTATTTAGGCATTCCCTAAATGATAGATATCCCTTTTCTAATTCTTAGCCACCACAAAAAGAGCTATTATAAATATCTTTGCACAAATAGGACCTTTCTCCCTTTTTTGATGTCTATGGAATTTAGACCTAGGTATATTGCTGGTTCAAAGGGTAAAGGCCATGTGCAATTTTATGGTCATTTCGGCATAGTTCCTAATTATTCTCCAAAACGGTTGTATCACATCTCCAGCAAGAGTGAATTAGTGTCCCAGTTTTCCCATATTCCTGCCTATATCCAACATTTTCCTATTTTGTCATATTAGGCACTCTGACAATTGTGGGGTATTTTAAATTGCATTTCTCTGATCTATAATAATTTAGAGCATTTTTTTATGTAACTATACAGAGCTTTTATTTCTTCATCTGGAAACTATCAGTTTATATCCCTTGATCATTTATCAATCGGGGAATGACTTATATTTTTATACATTTGACTCAGTTCTCTCTCTCTCTCTCTCTCTCTCTCTCTCTCCCCATATATATGTATATATATATATATATATATATATATATATATATATATATATATATATATTCCATATATATATATATATACACATATATATTCCTTATAATTTTGATTGCATTTTGTTTATGCAAAAACATTTTAATTTTATTTAGTAAAAAGATCTATTTAAAATTTTTTAATACATTATTTTCTTTGGTCCTAAATTTTTCCCTTACCCAAAAAGCTAACAGATAACTTCTCTTAATTTTCTCATGATTATCACCCTTTAAATCTTGAAAATCTTGTTCCCATTTTGACCTTATCTTGATGTTTGTGTGAGATGTTGGTCTAAACCTAGTTTCTGCCAAACAGTTTTTCAGTTTTCCCCATAATATTTATCAAATAATGTTTTAGTTCCAGAAGTTTGGATATTTGAGTTTCTCATATACCAGATTACTATGATCATTTACTCTAATATAATTTGTACCTACTCTATTTCATTGGTTCTAATAACTCTATTTCTTAACCAGTCCTAAATTATTTTGATAATTACTGTATTATTATTCAGTTTGAGATTTGCTACAGGTATACCACCTTCTTTCACATTTTCATTGGTTCCCTTGCTATCCTTGAGCTTTTGTTTTTTAAAGTGAGTTTCATTACTTTTCTAGCTCTATAAATTTTTTGATAATTTGCTTGGTATATGGCACTGAAAAAAATAGAATAATTTATGTAGAATTATCATTTTTATTATATTGGCTGGGCTTACCCATGAGCATTAGATCTGACTGTATTTGTGTGAAAAGTATTTTATGGTTGTATTGATATAGTTCCTGGATTTATCTTGGTAGGCAAACTCCCAAGAATTTTATATTGTCTACAGTTATTTTAAATAAAATTCTCTTCCTATCTCTTGCTGCTGAACTTTGTAGGTAATATAGAAAAATTGATGGTTTATGTGAATTTATTTTGTGTCCAGGAAATTTGTTAGAGCTTAATAATTTCAAGTAGTTTTTAAGTTGTTTCTCTAAGAATTTCTCAGTATAACATCATATCTTCTGCAAAGAGTGAAAGTTTTATTTCCTCATTGCCTATTTAATTTCTTTTTCTTCTGTCATTGCTACAGTAGAATATTAAATATTCACTCCAGGTTGTACATTATCCCCATTACATATAATGCTTCCTTATGGTTTTAGATAAATGTTACTTATCATCTTAAGGTAAGCTCCAATTATTCTATGCTCTCTAGTGTTTTTAGTAGGAATGGGTTCTGTATTTTGTCAAAAGCTTTTTCTGTATGTAGTGAGATAATCATAGGATTTCAGTTGATTTTGTTATTGATATGTTCAATTATGCTGATGGTTTTCCTAATATTGAACTAGTGCTGCATTCCTTGTATAAATTCCCCCCCACCCCGTCATGGTGTATGATTTTGGCTAGTATTTTATTTAGAATTGTTGCATCATTATTCATTAAGGAAATTGGTCCATATTCAATCATCTTGAAGATTGATCCTTCAGAATTCTGTCATTATTCCATATTTACCTAATCTAATCTTCTATCTTTTTTTATAAGGCAAATGGGTTAAGTGGCTTGCCCAAGGCCACACAGCTAGGTAATTATTAAGTGTCTGAGACTGGATTTGAACCCAGGTACTCCTGACTCCAGGGCCAGTGCTTTATCCACTATGCCACCTAGCCGCCCCTCTTCTATCTTTTTTAATTGTCATTATCACTTTATGCATTACATGAGGGATTGGCATGATAAAGTCAAAAATTTTAGGTTCAACTTTCATTAATGGAAAACATTTGAAAAGTTGTCAGTTTCCTTTTCATTTTTCACATGTTGGTTGACCCGGTTTCAAATTTAAATATTCATAATAATTTCAGTTAACTAATTCTCATTCTATGAAATACAACTGATCAAAATGGTTCCTTAGCTGATCCTAAAATGAACAAAGATATTTCTGTCATAATATAAAATTGTACATACTGTATTTAATCACCTATGGCCAAATAGAAGGCACAATTTAGGTAAGTGATTCCCTATTTCACTTATTTTTGTTCCCTTTTTCTTTCAATTCTCCTGATTTAGTTCCTCTAAAAGCTAAGAAAAAAAGTTTTGTTGGGGAATAACTGACTATTGCAACCTTTTGTTGGCAAAATCCAGTTAAACTATTCTTAATATCATAATGTAGTAAATTATATCCTATCATCTAATATCAAAATTCTTAAATTCTTCCATAAGAATTAAAGCAACAATTTCAATACTTATATAATTAAAGTAGCAAATAAAACAAAGTAGATGCCTATAAAACAAATTGTGGCACAATAATGTAATGGATGATTACATTTTCATAAGACAAGACAATACAAAAAAATCAGGAAAACTTGGGAAAATATATGTGCACTGATATAGAAAATAATATATACAATGATTACATCCATAAATATAGGAAAAATAAAGAAAGTGAACTCCATATAAATATGACAATGCTTGACCTGAAAGAAGAGATAAGAAAATGTGCCCCTGTCTTCTTAAAAAAGTGAGAGACTATGGATATGGAATACTGAATATGCTATCAAATCTATTCAAAGTATTGATTGAGTTTGCTGAACTGTTTTCCTTTTTAAATCCTTGTTACAAGGGAAAGTTCACAGCATAGAGGAAGAGGAGAGCCACATCCAGAGCTGAAAGATATATAAAAACAAAATTTATTAATAAAAATATATACAATCTAGATAAAGCAGAATAAAGCAACTACTGGAGGGAGGAATCTGCCATCAACTTAGTAGCATACCAATTGAGATTTCTTACTAGCTCCCCACTAATAGTACTACCTATAAGTCTCTTTTATGTCACTTTTAGCCTCTGTTGAAATGCTCAAAGGAATTTTTACCCAAAACTAAATTCAAAATTAATACCAACGGTTGCACCTTCTACAGCAAGGTCAAGCCTTTAGAGAGGAAAATGGAGTTTTTCTTTGCAATATTAAATAAGAAAACCACCAATTGAAACATGAATAAACATTACTCATTTGGAGGCATGAGGGTGAAGTAGGTGTTTGGGAAGATTATGAAAATACAGGCTTGAAAAACAGGACTTTCTGGAGGAGGGTTTTTCTTAACTAGAAAAGGGGACAGTTTCAAAGGTTAAGTACAATCAAGAGCTTCATAGACCTTTGCCTAACATTTAGAACAATGTCAAGATTTATATTTTGTTTCTAGATAATTCAAAAAGAAACATCCTAAAGGAGATATTTAATTCTGGCAGTAGATTTTCCTGCCTTGAACTATGTAGGTGTGCATTTTTATAGTAGAATGACAAGTACAAATTAACACATGATAGTCATCACTGTCTGAAAAAAAGAGGGAGAAAGGGAGAGAAGTAGATAGCAATTTCCATTGTATAAACCTGACATTAATTGTTCCTAGCTATTAAGAACTGTTTCAAAAATCAAAGACATAGAAATGGTAAAAAGAAAAAAAAAGAAAAAGAGAGGAAAAAAGGATTAAAATGCTTTTGGAATTCCTTAAACTCATACATTTAAAATAATACCTGCAACTTGTCATTAAATGTCAATCAAATAGCTTGGAATAGTGTGAAATTGCAATTATTATAAAAGCTATTCTGAAAAAAATTATTGGCTTCCTATGTGAGTTTTGGAAGAATATATGTAGATATTAACAGAACGTTATATGAGCATAGACATGCCCCTTTTGTACTTTATAACCTGTTGAGTTAAGAAAACAATGAAATTTTTCAATCTATTACTCAAATAACTAGTTTAAAACCTACAATAGCTAGTTAAGTATATATACTCATAAACACCCAGCTCAATGAAAAAGCATTTCTCTGTCCCCTACAATTCCAACTATACCACCAGAACTAAAATCATTCTTCCTTTCCAGTCTTCAGTTTCAAGTTGACAGCTGGCACATTTTTTGACTTGTCAAGTATCTCTTTATAGTGTAACAAATAATACAATTTTGTACAGCCCTTAAAAAGAAAATAGCAAATATGTAATACCCTCTGACAATTGTAGAATTTTACTCCCACTTAAGACATGCTCCAGACAGGACCTTCTTTGAATAGATATTCCTCTGGAGGATGGAAGAACAGAGAATATGAATCGTTAACGTTTCAACAAACTTTTCAATTTAGGCAGATAAAATTGTAGACCAGAAAGTCAGAAACAATTTCTTCAGATATCAGTGAGCCATATATATCTTCTTTCCCAAGTGTATATGTGCTTTTTTGTGAAATGTAGTCACCTCAAAAAGATGAGAATATAAGCCACCTCTCTAAATCTCATACCCATGCTAAGTGAGATCATCTCGTAGGTAAGAGTCTATAGATGTATCAAGGGCGGCTAGGCGGCACAGTGAATAGAGCACCGGCCTTGGAGTCAAGAGTACTTGGATTCAAATCCGACCTCAGACACTTAATAATTACCTAGCCCTGTGGCCTTGGGCAAGCCACTTAACCCCATTGTCTTGAAAAATCTAAAAACAAAAGTCTATTGTATCAAATCAAGTCAACAAGTATTTATTAAGCCCCTTTATATACTGGGCATTATGCTAAGCATTGAAAATACAAACAAAGGCAAAATTAATGTTTGTCTTTATGGAGTTCACCATCTAATGTCATACCAAGAGTCTTCAGAAACTAAACTCCATTGAACAGGATTCCAAACCATATCCTTAAAATTCTATGTGACAGTGGTTAATAGTAGAAAGTAACTTCAGATTATTTTTCAAACAGCAGGTATTTATCAATATGAAGATATTTTGTATGCTGTTCAGTTAACAAATCTTCATTTCTTACCAGGCTGAACCCTAGAGTTCTCCACCATGTCCCAGAAACTTCTTCCTGGAAGATCCCTACAACCCTAGAATGAACATCTTGAAAGTATCCTCCATTCTACTTCCCCTAATTAGATGATTCCTCCCTGAGCTCCCATTTAAAGAAATATCTGCCCTCCTTTTTAGGTACCTTTTATCTGCTGTCTTTTTCTCTCCTCCAATTAAAATATAAATTCCTTGAAGGTAGAGATGTTTTCTTTTTGCTTGTAGAATATTTGTATTCCTAGTGTCTAGCATGGTGCCTGTTATATTTTGTAGTTCAGGCATTCCCAACTCTTCATGACTCCAGGATCCACAGCACATCAGGTCCTTCTAGCCTTCACCATCTCTCAAAGTTTGTCCAAGATCATGTTCATTGTTTCCATGATACTCTATCCATTTCATTCTTTGTCATCCCATTTTCTCTTGTTTTCCATCTTTCTCAAAGCTTGGGGTTCTTTTCCAATGAATCCCATCTTTTCATTATATGATCAAAATATTTAAGCTTCAGAAAACTTAATAAATGTCTGTTGACTGACTTAGGGTTTGTGATATAATTTGAATCTTCAAAAAAACATCATCTGCCTTAATTGAAAAATACGAAATTCCTCTTCCATTTTCATGCAGCTTCAGTAGGCTTATGGATTTAGGCATTAATATTTCTATAGCAATTCATATTTGCAGAGGATTTAGATTTATCTTTATTAATATCTGTCTCACAATCCAAAAAAATTATAAGGTTGTTCATTTTCAAACTATAAATGAGCAGAGATCATCACATTCATGGTATGGTTGGCATTTTCTTTTACTAGGCTCAGTAAAAACCTTCTTTCATGTGTAGGTTTTCCTGATCCACTTGTAGGGAATATAGTGTCAGTGCTAAGCTAACATTCTTAGCTAATGACTATAACCCACTTTCCAGATTACACTTAAGCAATTTTTTTAAAAAGGGAGGAGATTTTTTAAAAAAGACAAATTATCTTCCAATCAAGAAAAGTAAGGACATAAAAAGTTAGCTTAGGACAAATTATCAGGTGCTTCTTTCACTTCTTTTTCCCCTTTTCCCTTTCCTTTCTCCCCATGCCCTGTTGCACCAACACTGAATAAGAGTACAGACCTATCAAGGATACAGATTGGAACCATAAACATGATTTCATTGATAAAGGTAACTTTCCCCTACCAATGCTGGTCAGCAATGCCTTTACAACTTAAAGCATTAGAGAATTGCCTAAAGTCCTGAAAATGTAAGAGATTTGGCCAAGATCACTTGATGAATATGGAGCAGGCAATGTTTATCTTCCTGGATTCATAGTTCTATATCTTCTACTTACCTTCCCCCTAATGACTCTTATAACTACAGTTATCTTAAAAACCAAATAAGATGGTAGGCAGTTATATCTAAGATGCAATTGTACAAACATTCTCATCAACTTAGCCAAAGTAATGTTACTGTAATATGTTGTTAGATACAATAAGTAAACAAAGGCTTGTAAAATAGACTGATAGCTTCACTTCAATTCAGAACTTTACACACAGTCACAGAAGGACATATACCATGCCAATGAAGTCATAAAAGAAAAAGTTAAAATACTTTCTATCCTGGATAACAGGTGCTTCCCAGCTAGCATCACTACACCTGCCCATTAATTTGTAAGCTGAGTCTTTGCCCACCCCACCCCCCAGCCATTGACTTTAGTTTATGCCCCAGTGGTAAAAGATTTCAAGAAGAAACTCCATCCATGATGGCAATTTCTAGAACTAAAATATACAAAAAAACTAAAATGTAAAAACAATAAAAACCTAAAATTTTCGGGTATCATTTCACTTCCTAGATTTAGGTTTCCCAAAACTTAACTAAAATCTCAGAGAGAATCCCATGACACATAAATTGAAAGTAAACTGATAAAAATAATATTTCTAATTTTTAATGGTCTAAATGACAATCAATTCCTTTGAAATAACATCCAGTAGAACTGCATTCAAATTGGCATTATTATAACAATAATTCAATAAACCAATTAATTTGTTAAATGCCTCCTATGCTCTAGACACTATACTAAGCACTGGTAAAACAAAAAGAGGCACAAGATAGCCCCTACTCTCAAGAAACATACAAGCTAATGGAAACATTCAGTTCATTCTATTGCCATCAGAGCATGTCATGCCCACAAGGTAATTTTTATTGAGAGAAGTAGCATCGTACAAGGAAATGAGCACTTGATTCAAAATCAAGAGTCCTGAGTTCTAATCTTGACTCTGACCTTAGGTCAGAGTGTCTTAGGTACTGTGTGACCCAAGGATGGCCATTAATCCCTTATATATTAATACATATTTGATAAGTATCAGGGTACCAGCGTTCCAGTACAAAGAAACATGGAGCTTATAAGACAATAAAGCAAGCCAATTGTATTGATGGGAGATATTCAGAAAATAGAGAGATGGTTAGGGCAGATAGACACAGAGGATTCTGCTGGGGGCCTGTGTAGAGTTCAGCACCCAATTTGGGCAACCTCTCCCCAAACCAGTAAAAGTCTGGGGAATTTTTAGGGTTCTTATGTTGATCAGGAACAGGCAACGGGGGAAGGAAGCTACTACTAGTCCTTCAATATTGAAGAGGACCACACCAACCAAGTGATTGGTGGCATGAGTTGTACAATTCAATTATGTTTATTATAGTGAAGGAAACAAGGTATCCTTCTCACTTGCCTTTACCAGAATTGTTCCAACCCAGAAGCTAGTGAGGAGTTTGAACCTAAGGACATAGTACAGATTTAGACCTGTGGAAAGAGGGAAACCTCCTGAAGAAAAGGAGACTACTAGACAGTCATACTTCCTTCACAGTGGGAAAAGGATCTATAGGGTATCCCTACGGCTGGAGTGACTCTGATCTGATGATTCAGGGGGTTTTGAGATTCTTTGCTTAGCAAGGTAGGGAGGCTACTGGGATAATTACATTTTTTGTCTCAGTTTACTCATTTATTAAATAATAAGGTACATGGACCAGATAACTTCGAAGTTTTTTTCTGTCACTAAAACTATGATCCCACAATCTCTGCAATAAGATAATTTGGGTTCTTCTGGGTAAACAGAAATTTATTGCTAAGCAAGACCCACCAAAAACACTTACTCACAAAAAATGTCAAGTTCTCACTTTTTATATGTTAAATAATTGACCTTAAACTTGTATAGCCCCTGAGATGTGCTATCACATACGTTGATACCAATTAGGACATTAAAGAAGATAATATTTTAATTGCTCCTTTTCCCCAAACTTTTATCATAATATCCCCCCAGAAAATGAATTCTAACAATACGGACATAAGGAGGAGAAAAATGATTGGAAAAGAAGAGAAAAGTGAGGAAAGAAAAGAAGGAAAATGGTGGGGATGGAAAAAAGAAGAAAAAAATTATCTGATAATTTTGCTTTATATTTCAGAGGAATTGTAAGTTATATATGTAGTAGGTTTGTAGTCTTATGTGTAATCATATTTTTATTATACCATTTATGAAAATGATTGTTTATTACATAAATTAAAAATAAAAAATTTTTAAACAAGAAAGGATTGGAAAAAGAAAGGTCAAATGGCAAAAATAAGGATCACTGAGGAATGTGATAATCATATTTTCCTTAATATAACTTTTTTCTGCCTACACAGAATCAGAATTGTTATAAGTATCTTATTCTGACTCCAGATTTTTTTAAATATTATATTTGGAGTAAAAAGTCCTGAGTTAAAATTCAAGTTCTGGTAATTGGCCACCTTTGTGATCATGGACAAGAAACTTCAAGCAATTTCCTCATCTTCAAAATAAAGGCATTAAATTATATGTCCCCAGATTCCTTTTTTGGTTTTCATTTATGATATCATGGCCTCTTGATACTCACAATACTTAAAGTATAACCATTCCTTTATCCATCATCTATCCAAGCCTCCTTTTTAATTCAGCAAGCATTAAGAATCTACTTTTATGTGCAAGGAATGAATGAAATGGCTCTTTTCTTATGGCACTTTACTTTATCATGGAGGGCTATAGGTACATGGATGTGCAAATATAAAGCATATGAAAAGTACACACAAAAGGCAGCATCAGATAAGACCACCTCCTACAACTTTCCAAGTGTTCCCAAAGAATGCCTTCCTGGTAGCCTGGGTATCCCCTAGATCCTACAGTGGTTCTTGAGTCATCACTGATATGTTTACTTTTAATAGTCAGCTAGAGGAGATAACGAGTTCAAAAATCAAGGCACCTCATTAAAAAGGAACAACAAAATATTTCTCCTGTAAACTAGGTTTTGTTCTCCTACAAATACACACATCAGTGGGAAGAGTGGGGAAAAAGTAAGAAAAGCACACGGAGGAGTACATGTATAAGACACACATGTGATCAGAGCACACATATGTATAGGCAAGGCAACTAGGTGGCACAGTGAAAAGAGCACTGGCTTTGGAGTTAAGAGGATGGGAGTTCAAATCCAGCCTCAGACACTTGACTCTTACTAGCTGTGTGACCTTGGGTAAATCCTGATTGCCTCACATCCAGGACCATTTCTTGTCATCCTGATTCACATCTGGTCACTGGACCAAATTACTCTGGAGGAGAAAGTGGAAAAGACTTAGCACAACCTCCCCCTCACTCAAATCCAATTATATGTTGTCATGGCATCACCTCCCTGATGCCATGGTCTTCTTCAAGAATGAAGGACAATCATTATTATACAGGCAAACCATGATTCTAATATTGTTGGGCTGTTGATGTCTTCCAATCATCTCATTTGGTTCCTTCTGCCAAGGCAGCTCTCTTTCTCCTACTGATCTTTTTGACAGTATTCCACAGGATGCTACCTAGCAGACATGGAATCTCCACCAGTTGTACATTGCTCAAATGATGCAACTTTGCTGAGATCAGCTTAACTTAGATGTATAAAGTGTTCAGGGAGGACTAGAACCTCTGGTATGAGGCCTGCTTATCTACCTTGGATATCCTCCCTCACCCAGCTCTCACCTTTGGCTCTAAAAAGGCATAAAGCAGCCGCCACCCAAGTAAAACTATCTTGGCCAACAGGCTAGACCAGGTTGAAAGTAATGAAATCTATCGATGAATTAGGGGGATGTCTACCCAAACATGTAAAGACTTCTCCTATCAGAATGGGTGGATAAGAACAGTTTGGCCCTTTTCTCTTTTTTAAAAAATTTTATTTTTTTAAGGCAATGGGCTAAGTGACTTGCCCAAGGTCACACAGCTAAGCAATTATTAAGAGTCTGAGACCCCATTTGAACTCAGGTCCTGCTGACTCCAAGGCTGGTGCTCTATCCACTGAGCCACCTAGCTGGCCACAACAATTTGTTCCAAAGATTATGAAAGCATCTGAAGCAGGAGCTCTAAGCACATCGTCAGACATCAAAAACACCAATGTAATCCACTATATCCTGGAATATTGTCAGTGGTCCTGATTTTTATCTTTGTCACTGGACTTCAGTGATTGATCCTGGAAGAAAGCCCGAAGTTAATGTTTTACACAACTCTGCCTCACTTCAATCCAATTCAGGAGCAGGTCAAGACATCATCTGCTCCTCCTCAAAAATGAAGGATGAAAACAACTGCTTTTAATCTGACTCAGTTGAAATTCTAGATTATCTCTTCTTAGGATGCATGGGCACTGACATGTTCAATTTAACTTAAAATCCATAAATCTTTTCCTGCTGTGGCTATTTTGTTGTAGCTGTTTGTTTGCCTGTTCATTTTAATTTTAAAAAATAAACATAAACCCCTACCAGGAACTAACAAATAAAGTCTTCCTTTGGATCCTATTTTATTTTCCTTTTCAGAATCTTAGTTAGATTATGAATTCTCTCATTTCTCCAAGGAGAAACTTCCCAGAAGCATCAATTTTCCAAAACAAAGAGCAGGGGTCCTCAGGTCCTCTTGACTCCAGGGCCAGTGCTCTATCTACTGCACCACCTAGCTGCCCTTCAAATCATTATTGATAAAAGAAATGCAAATTAAAATTCTAAGGTACCATATCACATCTACCAGCTTGGCTAAAATGATTGAAGGGAAAAACAATAAATTTTGGAGGGGACACATGAAAAATTGGGATACTAGTTCATTGTTAGTAGAATTGTGAACTGATTTGGCCATTTTGGAGAACAAACATAGAACGAACTCAGAAGCTCAGAGGATTCTAGAATGATACTTTTACACATGTGATTTCTCAGGTAGAAGACTTTATTAACTAAAGGATCAAAAAAAAAAAAAGATCTCATGGAGGTTCAGCTCATGTGATACCTCCTTCAGGAAGCCTCATCCAGAAAGCTGTCCTCAATTCCCTTACATTAAAAATGAAAGAATCACAGATTTAGAGGTAGAAAAGGTCTTTGAAGCCATAAAGATCAACTCCTTAATTTTACAAATGAGGAAGATGAGACATGGTGAGGTTAAGGGACTTGTCTAGGTCTATCTAAATTAGGATTTGTATCCAAGTTTTCCTAATTCCAAATCCAGAACTTTATCAACCACACAATATTGACTCTTTAAATTTTCCTAGAAACTTCTAGATCTTTACTTTGCTGCTATCACCTTTGATTTTGTATTATAATTACTTGAGAACATAGAATATTTCCTATATTTCCTGAAATAATATTATTATGTTAATTTTCATTTTCATAAAAACTTTCAAAGTTTCTTACACCCAGAAGAGTTTAATATACTTTTTTTAAGAAGGTAAAAAGATAAATTAGCATTAACTAATCAGCCAGTCAGGTAGTTAGCTACTCCCAGTATACTTTTTGTTAAATTGAATTTAATTGGTGACTTGTCAGGTATGGATAATTTGTTAGTGTTAGTCATTGCCTTTCTGAACTTAAAGAACATAGGGGTGGCTAGGTGGCATAGTGGATAAAGCACTGGCCCTGGAGTCAGGAGTACCTGGGTTCAAATCCGGTCTCAGAACTTAATAATTACCTAGCTGTGTGGCCTTGGGCAAGCCACTTAAGCCTGTTTGCCTTGCAAAAAACCTTAAAAAATGACAACAAAAAGAGTGAGAAAAACACACAACCTGTTATATTTCAAATTATTTCACTGACAAGTTACTGTTTTGCAAAAATTAATTGCCACTCACTGAAAAGAAAAGATAGGGGCAGCTAAATGGTACAGTGGAGAGCACACACACACACACAAAAAAAGAAAGTCATAAAAGAAAAAAAAAGTGAATATTGTCAAAATCATCTATAATCTGTAAAATTTGCATGCTTCTATAGAATCATAGAAATTTGAATTCTCAGATCATCTAGTCTAACTAAATTTTTTTGAAATTATATTCATATTCTCAGAATCCTTCAAATAGAACCTATAATAGTTTTTCTAATTTTTTACAATCTTGAATGATATATAAAGTGGAAGTCTTTCCCTAAAATAGCTACTATATTATGCAAAGCAAAGGAAAACATTATTAACAAAGTTTCAAAAAGCAATGAGGTAGAAAAGAAAATAATTGTACTAGGAACTAGTCGATCTTTGCTTCCAACTGAAGCTCTTAAGCCTCCAGTCAATTTGATTCTGTGCCTCAGTTGTCCAGTTTGTGAAATGGAAGTGAGATTTGTTGCTCTCTACTTTACTCTTGTGAGAATAAATGAGCATTCTGCTGAAAGTATAACTAGGCCAGGGCACCAAAATATAAAAGGTGCTGATAGCACCAGCTTAGCCCCTGGTTAGCAGGAAGAATTAGCTGGAGTTCTAGGCTCCCAGAAGGTACTCTTCCTCTCCTCCACCTATTCAGGTGAGCCCACTCTATTCTCAGCCAATCTGCACCACACCCCAAGAGGCTCCCAGGAACTTTTCCCAGAGAAGTGTTTCAGGATTTCTCCATGCCCCGCCCCAACTGAATTTAGTTTAAATGATTGATTTTAGGGCTAATGTCCAGTTATTTGTCCCAAATGTTACCTGTGATGTTCCCCTGTTCCCCACCCCATCCAACAACTCTGTAATAAGAATAAGGCTTTTCACATCCAGTATGATGGAGTTTCTTAGATCATTCTGAGGAAAATCTTCCTATTCCCTTCTTCTGTTCTCAGTTCGTCTAGACTTTCAACCTAGAGAAAGCCCTGACAGCTAATTTCAACTTCTATTTGGACTATTTGAGTCTAAAACAACTGCCGTATTTTACAGGTGAAGAACATGGGCCCCATGTCACAAACCACCAACTTGGAGGTAGAACAGGGACTAAAAGTTAGATATTACCATTCCCAGTCTGGTACATCAAAAGCTTATGTGGAACTGCATGAAGAAAATCAGGGACAGTACTAATATTTTGATGATATTATGAATTGTAAAAAAAATGATAGGATGGTGTAAGGGATGTGCTGGTAAATGTTCAATAACTGGGCTTGAGGAAGAGAGAGAGTAATATATACACAAACTTTCTTAAATCTAGACAACCAACAAAACAATAAATGAAACCCTAATTTGAAGTGATTTCCCATTTCTAAGGTGTAAGGCTCCCGCTGATGCTGTGATAATGGGACAGTTGGAGCTGACTCCTGCATACCCATGAAAGTAGTAATCTATTTTTTTAGCAGCTCCTGAAGTTTCAGTGAATGAGAAAACCTTTCCATCTCCCACTCTTGTCTGTCTCTCCCCAGTCAATCACTTAGACATGGCACAGTGGGTGGAGTACCAGCCCTGAAATCAGGACCTGAGTTCAAATTTGGCCTCAGATACATACTAGCTGTGTGACTTAACTCTGCCTCATATTCAGGGCCATCTCCAGTCATCCTGATTTCTTATCTGGCGAGTGGACCCAAATGGCTCTGGAGGAGAAAGTAGGCTGGTGACTTAGCAAAACACCACCTTACTCAAATCCAGTTCACAAACATGCCATGGCATAAATGCTTACTATTTTCCAGACACTGTGATAAACACTAAAGATAAAAAGATAAACTTCTTATCTCACCTTCAACCTTATCACTGGAAGAATGCTTTACAGGAGGATGGAAGGTATTCGTGCCAGAATACCAGTTTTTAAATAACTCCAATTATTTCTTCCCCCATTCATCCTCAGCTTCAGGCTATAGAATATTCATCAAACAAATCACATTTTTATTTTTGATTTTGCAAGAAAAACTAAGAAATATACTTTGCTTTTCAGAACTTCAAATGTAGAGGGATGGTTGGGTTTTTTATTGTGCTTATTTGGACTTTATATCTTGGTTAGGAATTAGGAGAGAGACTATAGAAAAAATACTAGCTAATTCTAAGTATCATATAATTTTGGTTTTTAAGTTGTTAAATTTTTATGATAAATCAAAGGTCACTAGACAGGAAAAAAATTTCTTCCCAAGCATGCACAGAAAAAGTAGAAATGTCATTATAGACCTTTGTTTTTTTTAGACCCTTAAAAGCAGAGATTTCATTTATTACAATGAATATGAAAAAAAGCTCCCTTTCAAATCAAAGTTATATAAATCAAGCTTATTAGATTGACCCAGTCCAAGATTTGGAATGTGAACAAAGGACTATAATCATGGAACCTTAACAATGAAAATAGAGCTATAACTAGGAATCTTAACACCTAGGATGGACTTAGGGAAAACTATGTCCCCAAAGAGCTAGTAGGAGGAAAGGGATTGGTTCATCTCTTCCTCCTCTTCTCTTGACTTCTAATACAAGCAATCCTACTCATCTTCACACACTCTTCACACACACACACACACACACACACACACACACACACACACACACACATATACACACGTATGCTTTTTTGCCTGGTATGGCCCTGGCTACTCTGTCCTAGATATGGTTCTGGGTTGAAAGTCTTAGAATTTATTCAATCCAACTCTTTAACCTACATATTCTCAGAGATGTTCAAAAGATATCAGCCAGTTAAGGTTTCTGGTTCAGTTTTCTTTATTTTCTTTAATGCCTACTATAACTCATCTTATTTGTATGTATAATTTATAATTTTCTTAAAAATCTCAGACAAAATGTCACATGAAACCAAGAGCCTAAAAAGGAAATATTTTAAACAGCACTAACCTTAGTTTTTGATGCCCATTAAAGTTTGAAAAAGAGAAAACATTACCAACTTTAATCTCCAAATTTCAGTAATGAAGACAATGTATTCATCTGGGCTGTTGTTCTTAGCAGTTCATTACTGTGAATAGTATTTTGCTAATGTTCCACAGCTGTAGTTAAAGTTGTATCAGTATTTCCAGCATAAACACCTATTTCAAGGGCTTATTACTCAGTTGTACAAAATGTGTTTTGAAATGAATATTGCTACCACAATGCCTCCATTTAGAGGGAAATTTTCTCTTCCCCTCTCCCCAATAAAAAGCACCCACTTGATAATTCACATTTTAAATACGTCCTAAATGCATATTTGCATTGATAGAGAATGACAGCTCTAAAGACTGAAAATGAACACCCACACACCACTGGGAACTATTATACAAAAAGAAGCATATAATGTTAAGGAAATAAACATGAGAAAAATATGCTGAAATGATGTTGAGGTTTTGACACAAAGCCTTTGAAAAGCAGGCTCGACAGTTCTTGATTCATCCATTATGTGTAATGTACAGTGGCTGGGTCAAAGAATACAAATATTTTGTAGTAAAATCTCACCCAAATGCAGGGGATGGTAGCAATGGGTAATGAAGGGGTAGCAGGGAGGGAGAACAATAACCTGGGAATCAGGAGACCAAGGTTCTATTCCTGTTTCTGCTCTGTGACTTTAACAAGTCACCTCCTCTCAGGATCCCATTGTTCTCCTCTATAAAGTGAGTAATTTTACAGATTTGCATAATCTCAAAGGTTTCTCAGCACTAAAATTTTATGATTTTATACAAGATGCATTTAAACCTTCTTGCTAGTGTCACTCAATATCTCAGCATGCTAATAATGACAGTGCTGTCAAAAGGAAAATGCTAAATTTGGAGCCAAGAAACAAGGGTTTGAGTTCCAGTTCTGGCCAGTGTGATTTTGGGGCAAATCATTTAACCTCTCCCTGGGCTTCATTTTTTTACATAAAATTGAATGGGTCAGACAAGATAATCTCCAAGGTCCCTAATAGCTTTGAAGCCTATGAAAATGGTAAAAATGTTTGAAAAAATTTCCAAAACATTTTCTTTCCTCAATCGACTCAGAAAACATTATGAAGCTTTCTTCTTGCCTTGTACCCCAACCTCCAAGTCCCTTCTTTTCCTTGCCGATTTTTACCCATCCATAGGGGCTGATTGAGAAACAACATAACATAGTAAAAAGAGAGCTTGAGTAAGGAACAACTGGGCTTCGAATTCTGTCTTTGTCACACTCTGGTTGTATAGCCCTGGGCTAGTCCCCTCACTACTCTGGACTACAAGTATTTCAAACTATAAATTTCAAACCAAGAACTAATCCACATTGATAGGAGAGTAGGATGGGGAATCGCCTATAATTGGTTCATAAAACCAACAGCAATGTCTAACTATTTTAAAGAATTCACAGAAAACTAGTTAAGGTGATACTCCCACCTTACCCTTCCCTCCAAAGAAAAAACTGTTTTATTTAACTCTATAGCTGACTAAAACATAGAAAGTCCCATGGCCCTTCTGTTTTTGTGCCAGTAGGAGCCAGGTAGAGCATATTTACATAGAGGTTACAGGGAGCAGGGAGAGCGGAAAAGAATCACTGCCCATGCCCTTCCATGGTGGGGTAGACCAAGGCCACTCTGCTACCAGGTGTAATAAGCTGGTGGCTGATAAAACTGTTCACCTAGCAGCCAGTCCTACTATAGTATCTGGTCTTCCCCAACCAGATTAATTCTTTTGTGAAGTCAAACGAGACCATCTCTTGCCTCACTTTTTAATCTAACCTTTAAACACAGAATGAGTGCTGCCTCAGACAAACTAAAATCTAGAAAAGATCTTAGTTTTAAAAGGCCAGGATCTCTCACTGCATCAGAGACCACCACCAGTCATCCTGACGTCTGATGACTGGAGGAGAGTGAAGCTGAAGACTTTGAACAGCTCTCCCTCACTTAAATCCAATTCACTTGCAAGTTGACATTACTTTCCTGTTGTCATTGGTCCTCTATGATAATAGTAATAATAATAATAATAATAATAACAACAACAACAACACTATAAGCTCTATCAAAGATCTAGATGAGAATTTAGTCCAAGCCTCTGATGAGGCCCACAGAGGATGACTAATTCAAGGGACATATACATAGAAAGCATCAGAAGTCACAATTGAACCCAGGTCCTCCAATTCCAGAGAAATATTCCTATCATTGTACCATCTTGGCTCCAAAGCATTTTCCTATTCTATTTTTGAAACAAAACTTAAAGCTTGTTATATTGGATGATCATGGCAGCTACACTATCAGTCCAATTTTCAGTTCTGATCAAGATAATATAGGATATTCAGGCAAGGGGATTTTCTCTACAAAAAAAAAAAAAGCAAAACTCACCCTGCTAATGTCCCTTCTTTCTCCCAAAGAGAACAAAAGAATCAGCCTGATTTGAAAAATAATAAGTCAAGTGATTTAGCAATCTTAAGGATGTCTCTTTAAAAGGCAAGTCAATGTATATGGAAAAGATAGTCAGTTATTCATGTATCACAAAGTTCTAGAATTAGATACTAGAATGAGGATATAAGGTACTCTTAATGCCATTTTAATTCCAAAAATATGTTGTTAATCAAATATCTGAGACTCCCAATTGAAATTTAAAAAGTGTAGTGACAGACTCTCAATGAAGTTGGCAAAGGATAATAACAAATTCTCTTTGAAAAGTTAGGGGTATTTTCTATATAAGACATGTTGAGGTATGAATATGGATCCCCAAAGGAATGTGAAGATATAAAATGTGAAATTTGCTCAAGAAAAGGAGAATTGGTGGGTCCTTTTCATTGAAAAACCTATCACTGCTCACTCAAGGAGAGTCACAAAGACAGTGACTTTTGTTACTTCAAGGCAATCACATCTCTAAATGTAAAAAAATGTGGATAGATAGATAGATAGATAGATAGATAGATAGATAGATAGATAGATAGAATGATTTATGGAGTCAAAAATATGCATATATCGACACACACACACACATATATATGTATGGAGTCAAAAAAGTATACTTCCTTCTCTTGGCAAAAGGGAGGGATTAGGGGTATGAAATATTTCAGATACTATCAGGAATTTGATGTGTGTGTTAAATTTTGCTAATTTTTATCCTTTTCCTTTTTTTTGAATGTTTATTACAAAGTGTGGATCACTGGGGAATGGAAGGTAGTAATATTGGGTAATAGAGCTTTGGATTTGGAGTCTGAAAAACCCGAGTTTGAAACTTGCATTGTATTTATTAGTTGGGTAACCCTGAGCAAGTCATTTAACTTTTTTCAAATCTTAGTTTTCTTCTCTATAAAAGCAGGGGTTAGAATCAATCACCTTAGAGGTCCTTTCTATTTTGAAATTTATGATTCTATATTTAGAAATGAGACTAATATAAAAATCAAAATATATCAGGATTTTTAAAAGGTCTCTATACTTGACAACAGAGATATAATCTTTAGTGATGATTGGGAGAAAAGGGAAGAGTCACTGAATAGCATGTCAATATTAAAAGCCTGTATATAGTTCCTTAACTGAACATACACCAGAAACATGAATTCATTCTCTCAATGTTTCAAACCATATGAAACTCAGGAAAATTACTAGGTCATAATGCTTACCCAGGCCCTCATGAACCCTAGACTTGCCCCTGGAGCGTTTTCTCTTTCCTCGATGCTCCAAACATGGGAGACCCCCTATCTTTTCAAAACACAATTTCTTGTTGATGAAGAGGAAGAGAATTGCCAGTAGAACAATAAAGACACCAACAGCAGATAAGAAACCGATGGCTTCCGGAGTAACTAGCAAGAAAAAAGAAAAGAAAAAAAAAAAAAATATATATATATATAAATGTGTATGTGTATCTTGAGTCATACAATAGAAATGTATCTTTCTTCTAAGGGTGATAAGGGTATATAGGAATAGTAGTCTCCAAAATATCTTGATTAAGCATCTCAGCCAGCAAAAAAATTGTTAATTGTTGTGGAATAGTCATTGATATTTGATGGAATAAAAAGTATAAAATTCAAGAAATGGAAACTATGAATCAGTCAAGTAAGGTATATGTTCTTAAAACTTGTTTGTTTTATTTTTAATTTTTGAACTACAACAAACATTTCCGTAACATAAAAGAATCTTAAAAAGATGATAGTATGGGAAACTGTAAATCTATTATAAACAACTTGCTATTCCTTTTAAATATACAATAAAATTATCATGGAAATTTTTTTCTTATTTGAAACTACTGGATCTTTCCCATGATTACCCTTTACAAACAAGTAGAAAATCTATTATTCCTTGGTATTCATTCAAATTTCAATAAATATTATGCCATTCATTGCAGATACAAAGACAAAAGCAAAAAATACCTGTCCTCAAAAGAGCTTATATTCTACTGGGGGTGGGGGAAGGAACATGTTTTAGTAAATACAAAATAAGCACAAAGTGAATGCAAAGTAATAGAGATTAGGAGGAGGCTCATACTTGACATGAAATATTAGCAAATGGGAGAATCTGGAAAAAGCCTTTTAGACAAATATGATACAATCAGAAATTAAGGACCTCTTTTTATATGCAAGTTTTTTCCATATTGAGGAAGAGAATTTCTGAGTATAATGAAGTGGAGAGTAAAGCATTATATTTCTGCCTGCCAATCATCCTACTGTTCTTAAATTTTATGTTCTGTTTTAACTATTATAAACAATCAATTTTTCCCATTTCAGATATAACTTTTAAAACCATGTGCTGAAATAAACTGAGAACCAAGCACAAAACAAAGTGTTTAATCAAAATTTTCAAAAATAATGAAGCAAATCAACTGAATCAGAACAATATATACTATTCCTACCACAAGGTAAATGCAAATAATAACAAAACTACTGTATTTATCATTATAATCCAAAATTATTATATTTATAATCCAATTCAATTCAGTGTTTTTATTAAGGAGCTATGAGGAAAAAGATATATACACCACTACAAATCATTCATATTTGCAAATCAGCTATCGAAGATCAACTTTTCAAATAGACAAATTAATCAATTAAGAATTTTTTTTGAAAAATAGGAGGCATATTCTACACTGAATTTTTTTAACAAAGTTGTCATTTGAATTTAATCCTCTTCTCTAATCTCCATCCTAAGTAAAAAAAGAGGCTAAAACTTTGGCAATATTAAAATTACTGTCACAAGATAAAACCCCAATCTTATACCTTCTGTCTAAGAAAATTGAATTTTATTTTTAGCTATTTAATAGTTTAGAATTTTGAAAGATAAAATATCATTATCATCACCATTCAAAGTGGTCCATTAATATGCCTTTACTTGGTACAGAACTAAGTACCCTATATGGAGACTTTCAAAGTTTAAATGAAACCTACTTTTCTCTCTTTTTTCTTTTGGTTTTTGTTGTCTTTCCAACTCTTTCTCTCATCCCATTTCCAAATTTTGGTAGAAGCTAGGCATTTCCAATTTAATAGTAGCAGTAAAGCTGCAGGTTTGTGAATGCACATGCCATAAATGTAGAAATTTAAACATTCATAACTTAAGCCCACCAAAATGAATTAGTATATATGGGCTGATGGGGAGGAAAAAAAGGTATCATCAAAATTTCATAATTTCATGTGGGACACTTAGAATCTTCAGGGCAAAAGGAACCCATACCAAAATATTAGCCCACCATCATATATACTTCTGCAGTTCAGAACTGAACCAATTGAATCTTCCCAGGGAAATTTACTTTCCTCAATTAAGGTAGGTTCAACTACCGAGAGCAAGGATTATGGCAGATGAGATCAGGTTGTGGAGGATGTTCTTACATGGAGGAACACACTTTTGATGTATAAACAGTAATCTTTTGCAAATCATTCATAAATAAAAGTAGCATTGCATAATGAAGTGCTGACTCTGAAGTTAGAAATATCTGGGTTCAAATTCACCCTCTCACACTTTTGGGTATAGGACCATGAGCAAGTCATTTAACCCTCTCTTCTGCAACGTGAAAAAAATAATATATGTAGTACCTACTTCAAAGAGTTGTTGTGAGGATCATATGAGATAATATACATGAAGTGCTTTGCAAATTTTAAAGTATTATAAAACTGTTAGTTGTTATCCAGTAAAATGTAAGCTCCTTGATGGCAGCAAGTGTTTAATTTTTGGTTTTGTATCCCTATTGTCTAACCTCTAAACAATATGGGATAATATCAAAGGCTCAGAAGTAGTTGGTAATTTCCTCCCCATAAATTATTTCCCATAAATTTTAAATAAGCTCTGTGGTATAAGCAACAACCTGCTTAAATGAGATTTTTTTGGTAAAATTTAAAACTCAGCTCTTACAATATTCCACAATAATCTCTACATCATATTTTATATCTTGCAAAGAAAGAGTAAATGCACAGGGAAGACCCATAGCAGAACTATTTGCACTATTTTTTCAGGTAAATGTGCTTTTAATATTTGTAATATATCACTTTATTTAGACTTCTGCTTCCTTGGACTAAACAAGCCATTTAGCTTTGACCCTCCCAAGTCAACATTGCCTGTATTGTGAGGAGATCATAATAATAATACTTGTCCTTCATTTTCTTTTTTTATTTATTTTTTATTCTCATTTTGTACAAATGTTTTTTTACATTAATAAAATATTCTTGCTTACAAGTAAACAAAATACCCCTCCTCCCCCATGAGTATAGATAGACTTTCTTGGGCGAAAAAAGTAAAGGGGAGAGAAAAAAATTAAAATAAAAAAATAATAGTAATAATTGTAGGTATGGCCAGGTGGTGCAATGGACGAAGCACCAGCCCTGGAGCCACGAGTACCCGAGTCCATATCCAGCCTCGTAAACCCAACAAGCACCCAGCCGTGTGACATGCAAGCCACCCGATCCCCACCGCCCTGCAAAAACCAAAAAAAAAAGAAAGAAAGAAAAGACCCAAAATAAAATAAAATAGTAATAATAGTAGGGGTGGCTGGTTGGCAGACAGAGCATTGGCCCTTGAGCAAGGAGCACCTGGGTCCAGACACCCAAAAATCACCCCGCTATGTGGCCCCAGGCAGGCCATCCAGCCCCACCTGCCCTGCACCCTCCCCCAAATAATAATAACAAAAAATGTGCTTGAGTCTTTGTTCCAACACCAACAACTCTGTCATGGGTGGATCTCATTCTTTATGATAAGTCCATCAAAAAAGTTATTTCCATATTTTTCAACCATTGCCATTGCTGATTGCAACTCCCTCCTTTCTTATTTCTCCACTACCATGTACTCTATTTTCTCTCTCCTTTTACTCTGACTCTGCTGTAGGGTCGATGAGTGGTGCAGCAGACAGATCCCTGGCCCTGGGGCCAAGAAGCCCTGAGCCTCCATACCACCCCTTAGGCCCAGAATCCACCTGGCCCTGTGGTCCTGGGCAGGCCTTCCAATCCCAGCCCCTTGCAAGAAGTAAGAAAGAAAATGTGTTATATCTGACCACTCTCCCCCCATGGTCCATCCTTTCCTCCTTTATTCACATCCCCGCCCCTTCCCCCTGCTCCCCCCTCCTTCTTACTCCAGATGTCTATACCCCATTGAGTATATATGCTGTTTCTTCTCCTAGCCATCTCTGATGAGAGCAAAGGTACCCTCATTCCCCCTTGCCTCCCCACTTCCATATCATTGCAATAGCTCATTGTAATAAAAAAAAAATCTTATGTGAAATATCTTGGACTATTCCCCCTCTCCTTTTTCTTTCTCCCATTCCATTTCCCTTTTTTTCTATTGACTCCATTTTTACAAAAGCTTTCTCCTGTGCTTCAACTATAAAAGCTCTCTCTACCTGCTCTATTAACTGAGAAGGTTCATATGAGTATTATCAGTGCCATTTTTCTATGCAGGAATACATGCAGTTCATCCTCATTAAGTACCTCATATTCCCCCCCCCCCCCCCAATCTCCTTGTTTCACCTGAGTCCTGTATCTGAAGATCAAACCTTCTGTTCAGCTCCGGCCATTCCAAAAGGAACATTTGAAATTCCCCTGGTTCATTGAAAGTCCATCTTTTTCCCTGGAAGAGGACATTCAGTCTTGCTGGGTAGTTCATTCTTGGCTGCATTCTAAGCTCTTTTGCCTTCCAGTATATTGTATTCCAAGCCCTATGAGCTTCCAATGTAGTTGCTGCTAAGTCCTGTGTGATCCTGACTGCAGCTCCACGATATTTGAACTGTGTCCTTCTGGCTGCCTGTAATATTTTCTCTTTGACTTGGGAGTTCTGGAACTTGGCTATGATATTCCTAGGGGTTGGTTTTTTGGGATCTCTTTCTCTGGGGGATCGGTGTATTCTCTCCATTTCTATTTTGCCCTCTGCTTCTAGAACATCAGGGCAATTTTCCTGTAGTAATTCTTTGAAAATGATGTCAAGGCTCTTTTCCTGATCATGACTTTCAGGTATTCCAATAATTTTTAAATTATCTTTCCTAAGTCTGTTTTCCATATCAGTTGTTTTTTCAATGAGATATTTCACATTTTTTTCTAATTATTCATTTTTTTGGTTTTGAAGTATTGATTCCTGATTTCTGGTAAATTCATCAATCTCCCTGAATTCTATTCTTTGTCTGAAGGATTTGTTCTCCTCAGAGAGTTTTCTTATCTCTTTTTCCATCTGGCCAATTTTGCTTTTTAAAGCATTCTTCTCCTCAATAACTTTTTGAACTGTTTTATCCATTTGACCTAAACTGGTTTTTAGCATGCTATTTTCTTCAGCATTTTTTTTGGATTTCCTTGACTAAGCTGCTGACTTCATTTTCATGTTTTTCCTGCATCTCTCTCCTTTCTTTTCCCAGTTTTTCTTCCAACTCCCTCATTTGATTTTCAAAGTCTTTTTTGAGCTCTGTCATAGCCTAAGCCCAATTTCTGTTTTTCTTGGAGTCTTTAGATGCAGGAGCTTGTGCTTCCTCATCTTCAGACTGAGTATTTTGATCCTTCTTGGGCTCATTTGCGAAATATTTCTCAATAGTCTTCCTTTTGTTTCTTTGCTTGCTCATTTTCCCAGCCTGGGCCTCGTTTGGGGGTGCTTCCTGAGCTTTTGGGATACTCCCACAAGGGTCTCAGTGTGTGAGGCTCTGTCCTCCCTCCTGATCTGTGAATGACCATAAGCACCTCCCTCTGCCATGGGGCTTAGGTGGGGGGGGGGCCTGCCGTTCTATGGGGGGGGGGGGCCTAGACTTCGATCAGGATCTGAATGTGGTCAGAGCCCCAGAGTCCTGTTCCAGGGGCAGAGGACCGAGCTCACAGTCTCTCTTCACTCCCCTCCCTCAGCTCAATGGGCTCATGCCCAGGGGGCTCCTGCTTACTGGCTCCGCCTGCTTCTGTTTCCTGGATCAGGGCTGGGGAAAGACCAAGCTGCTTGCTGTGTGCCCTGAGGGCTGGGCTCCACATGCTCCCTCTGGCAGAGGTCCCCCGCTGTTCCCCCACTTTGTGCCCGGTGCTCCCTGGGGTGCAGCTCAGGAGACTCCCCTGCTGCTGTGAGCTGAGACTCCCAGCACCCTGGGGCTGCCTCTGGGAGGCTGAAGTTCCTTGGCTCTGGCGGGCCACCCTTCTGGCGGGCCGCCCCTCTGGTCCCAGGAAGCAGAGCCTTTCTGCTCTTTTCCAGGTTACCTTGAGTAGGAGAACTGCCTCAGTGGGTCCCTTTGTGCGTTCTGTCTCTCAAAAGTTTAGTTAGAGTCCTTAACTGATGAATTTTATCAGAGAGCTCCTAAGACTCAATCCCTTCTTGTGGCCATCTTGGCTCCACCCCCGACCTGTCCTTCATTTTCAAAGAAGACCGTGACATCAAAGAGGTGATGGCATGATAAGCACATGACTTGGATTTGAGTGGGGGGATGCCATGCTAAGTCACCAGTCTCATTTCCTCTTCCAGAGCCATCTGGGTCTAGTGACCAGATATGAATCAGGACAACTGGAGATGGACTTGGATGTGAGGCAATCAGGGTTAAGTGGTTAAGGTTACCCAGTTAGTATTAGTCAAGTATCAGAGGCTGGATTCAAACTCCAGTCCTGACTCCAAGGCCAGTGCTCTATCCACTTTGCCACCTAGGCTCTGAAAAGGAGCACATGGACTCAAAGGACCACAAGTCAGAGAGTTTATTACTCACAGGCATGCAACTCCCCAGACCTACAAATCTCCCAGGCAGTATGAGGAATGACATGGACTTTGTGCCAACTGAGAGTCCCGATCTCTGGTCTCTGTTTTCATGATTGCCAGATTCTCAGAAACCAATTGGAAGGGAGCTTAAGAGCAACTGATCAGTGGACAGTCTGGACTGTGACCTCTTCTCACTGACCACAAGGGCATCATGATTAGCTAAATTTGCTAAGCTGGCATGCATGGATTAGTTGAAGTTTATTAAAGTGATTATGATCAATTGCATTTGCATTCCTGGACTAAGTGGAACTGACCCAACCAGTATCTGGATTCAGAGGAACTTCCTGATAGATAAGAAGGTCAATCATTGGTCAAACTGGAGTCCCTTCTGCCAATCCTCATATACATATAAACCAAAGCAAACCATCTTCCTTGGAAGCTCAATTGATGCAGTGTCTCTGTGTATAATGGGTATAAATGAAATTAAAAACAGAAAAGCTCTTAAAATCATTTTACATCCTGTGTTCAAAAGTGCTTCAGTGAGGGAAAAGCATTACGTATATCATCTGCTTCTGATGACAAGGGCACATATGTCAGGAAATTCAAGTACCATCTGCAAAGTAACTCCTCTAATTATTCCAGTAATTACTAAATTAGAAACCTGATGGCTGTGAAGTTCAGTCACACAGTTCGTGTTACAAGAACTTCACAAAAATGAGACTTTGGCTCTCTGACATGCCATTGGATAGCCCCGTCTGCTGATTTTCAAATAACGTCCCAGAAAGACTGAAAGATGATAGTAGGATGGAGGATGCCTCAGGTTATGTTTCCGCTAAATGTTTGCAGGTCGGAATCAACAGTCATTGAGAAGTTTAGAAGGTGAACTGTCTACTTTCTATCATCTAATTTTATAACTAGAACTGGAATTATAGCAAGAAAAGAAATTTAAAATATGGAAAGTGGCAACAGAACTTATAAACTAGCATCCTCTTGTTCAGTCATGTCTGACTCCTGGCAAATCTACTAGAGTGGTTTGTCATTTCCTTCTCGAGCTCATTTTATAGATGAGGAACCTTCAGCAAACAGGGTCAAGTGACTTGCCCAGCATCACACAGCTAGTAAGTGTTTGAAGACCCAAGAAGATAGGTCATCTTTACTTAAGTCCCATTCTATCCACTGAGCCACCTAGTTACCCTCATTTCATTAACTCCCCATCAAAAAGAAGGGTTAGTGGAAATGAGAAGTTCCAAGAGTTTGAAGACCAACACCACCCCCCCAAAGGGTGAAAATTACTTCACTGATAGGAGCCAAAGAATATACTCACACTTTCTGCCAAGCAATTAAAGTCCTTACATAATTACCTTGTACCCTGAGAAACACAATCCTTAACCTCAAACTAAATGGTTTTATTTTTCTTCTTTCTTATCAACGCTTCAGAGAAAAGAGTTTGGGTATCTTTAGCAAAGTATTTAGAAGTAGAATTATCATATAATAAAAATAATGTATGAAGTATCTTCCTCACAAAATATCATTTGAGGAAAATAGTATAGGTTCCATTTTACAGAAAAGGAAACTAGGCTCTTAGAAATTAAATAAGGTGATTGAACATAGATAATTCTTAATAAGTTACTTTTTTTCAGGAAAGGGGAGGGCAGGGAGAAAGGAAGAGAATTTGGAACTCAAAAAAATTTTTAAAGTATGCATAAAAGTAGAGAGGAATTAGAACTTTAATTGAATGATGTACTAGAAGTGTCAGATAGGAATCCAGAACTAGATTAAAATGTAATTAGAAGATATTTAATAAATAAACAAAAATATAATAGAATATATAAATATATCTATATATAAAATGTTAAATGTATGGTTTTCTGAGTCAATATGTGGTCTGCAAGCATCCTCATGTTTATTTAGTGGCTCATTTTGTTTGAATTTGACACCACTGCTAAGGCCATCACATTACTTCTCTAGCAGACCATTCAGAAGGTAATAAGGCATAAAAACCATCATGTGATTTATTACAAATGCAAATTTACACATATTTTAAAAGAACAAAATCACTACAAAGTTTTTAGGGCTCTGCACATGAGAAATGTGATTGTGGAAAGTTAAGAACTATCAAAGGAATGAATAACTTAGATTTTTCTAATTCTATTTAACAAGCATTTATGAGAATTACTCATAAAATTAGAGAGATAGAACTTGAAGGGAGCTTAAAGGCCATTGAAAGGAAACACCATTCATTTTACAGATGAGGAAACTGAGGCATAAAGAGGCTAAGTGACTTGTCCAGGGTCACACAATTAGAAAGTGCCTGGGCCACAATATGAATTCAGTTCTTCCTGACTCCTGGACTCTGTCTACTAGGGCAGTCACTAGAGGCTAGGAGAGTCTAATGAGTTAATACTTACCTGAGTAGGTATGTTAGTACTTTGAAATCATGGTGATAGGAAATTGTTCACCATCTTTTTTTTCTACATACTAATGAGTATTCAGATCCTGACTGAACATTCCTATCATATCAGTTATCTCAATGGCCCTACCTCAATTTAGATACTTAAAAAAAAAAATCAGGAGCAGCAATTGGCAATATAGTAATCTCGCTGGTTACTAAAGGCCAATTTAACACTTTTAGAATGCTGAGTTTTTTGTTTTTAATTATAGGAATATATCTTTTCATTTAACCCAGCACAGCTGAATTGAACTGAATTATGGTAGTTTCTGGAATTTATAAGTAAGAGTACAAAAAAAAGGAAATGAATTAGAGGGATCATAATGTCTCTTTATTTGGATATTGCTATATTGTAATGGAACATATATTGAAATTAGGAACATATACACATAAAAAAATGTTATATTTCATCATTGGATAGAATGAATGACTTCTGCCAGCCCCAAATTTTATAATGATCACAGAATTCACTTAGTAATTAAAATTCCAAGTTAAAAGAGGAAAATTTTAATAGATGAGAGATTTGAAAGGTGAAAAAAAAGTTTTCTTCTCACAGATAAAAGTTCAGATAAGCAAGATTTACATGAAAATTATACTTTCCCATTTTTTAGATAGCTAAGTATTTCCATATTCATTGAGTGTTTAGATTGAAATGTGATTTTCTTTTGCTTCCAATAAATTTTTTCTCAATTCCATAAATAATACCTACAACCTGAGAATGAACATTTCACCAAAAATTATTATAGAGGTAGCTGGTGGCTCAGTGGATAGAGTAGTGAGCCAGGAGTTAGGAAAACAATTCCAATCTGGCCCCAAATACTTACTAGCTATGTGACCCTGGACAAGTAGCTAAACATTTGTTTACTTTCGTTTCTTCAATAGCACCTACCTTAGATTGTTGTGGAATCAGATGAGATACTAGGGGGTTGGGGGGAGGGGTTAGCAAAGGACCTTGCACAGAAGGCACTATATGCTTTTCTTTTTCCAAACTCTAAAAATAAGGGGGAAATATTTGGGTATTTTGAAGATCTTTCCTTAAACTTCTTTTTTCAAATATTAGCCTAAAGTTTCATTATAAAGGGTTTTTCCAAAATGTAGTTGAATTGCCTCAAAATAGGAACTTATAATTCAAGGTCTTCCTAATTTTCAAGTTCACTGTCACTATGATAACTGCAACATATAATCATTTCTTATGTTTCTAAAAGCATATAACCCATGGAGAAATGAATAATTCACTGCACCTGGGGTATGGTTTGTTGTGAATTTCAAAAGTGACTTGACATTTTAGCTGATAACAAATACATAGAAATCTGACAAAGAGATAAACTGCATAGCACCATCATCCTTTTTTTTTGAAACTCAGACAGCCCATGATCATTGAGGCTGACTGAGCAAAATTATCCTTTTACCTGAATAAAATCAACAGCTTTTGCATGCCCTCATCCCTAAGGCAAAGTGTTTGTGACTGGTAAGCTTCTTGAGGGTTAATTTCTAAATAAAAACTTGCTCCAAGCATGGATTTTTTTGTAATAAATTTCTAATTGAATCTCAGACTTCTGTAATAAGAGTGTTTACTGGTACTTTTTAATTACAAAAAAAAACCCTTCACATAAATTGTCTGTTTTACTGTCTGTGCTAATTACATTTCATTACATATTTGGAGTAAGCTATTATTTTCCTGCTGGTTCCCATGGCATTCTTCATTATCGGCTGCTAATTGTCTAGCATTCACACAGGATTGTGAACCAAGTAGGCTGCTGCGTGGGCAGAAGTTCTAAGCAATGCAGAATGGTTATGGAAGTTTGCATTGTTATTATTGTGGCATATTAGAAAGTTTCCTCTTACTTATGGTGCCCACATAATTTGTTGCATATCATCGATATCAACAGTGTTGCTGTGCAGTAAAGCATGGGAGGCCATCTGTAATGTGCCATCCACTTGATGATTAGCACCATCCATCGATGCAGGTCCAAATAATAGCTAAAATGATAGTCAAAAGCCTTTCCTCTTACGGTCATGTAGTGCATGGAAGAGTTGGCAAAAAGGCCTCTTCCCAAATCCTGACTTGGCCAGTTATTCTTTGTAAGCCTGAACAGGTCATTTTACTTTTCTGGGTCTCAGTATCCTTAATTTAGAAGATTATTGAGCTTTACTAGATCTCTCAATTGCTTTTTCAACTCATAAAACCTATGCTTAACTGAGTTTATGGAAGTCTCCCAAAATAGGTGAAAGGGATATTGTTGGGAAGTCACTGATGTGTCAAAATTTACCAATTTTTTTTAAATATCAGAGAAAGAAATCAATGAGTCACATAAATTGACCTTAAATTGTAACAATGAAAAGAAAAATTCTTACTGAAGGATTACTTTCTTTAAGAACTGAGAACAAAGTCCCTGCCTCTATCTCTTCAATTCCCCATATACAGTCTTCATTTAAAATATGAAAGCCAAGGGCAATGCAGAGAGACACTATTTTTTGAAAAAAGCCAAAAGTGGCAGAAAGTCTTCAAAGTGAATTTGTAGTTAATCTCTTGCTGAAATTTCTCCCCACTGATTTTTAGAACTCTGGGGCTAGTGCTAATTATATTTTTGTCTTATCCACCTAACTTTAGCAAGTGTTTTGTGAGTGATCAAGGAAACCAAAACAGGGAATATTTCCCATATTTATGAGAATAGTGAGTTGTGAAAGCTACTTATTTTTGAAAACAAACAGGAGTGGTAAGAGCCCGGTACCTGAGGCTCAGAAAGTCAGAACTATCAGGTATCAAACAGATGGTTCTTTCATTTGTGTGTCCAGCATGTGTGCCACAATAGCTTTCGAAATAAAATGTTATGTTTTCACAGGATTGCTTCTCCTTCTAGATACTCTCAAAAGTAACTCTGACCCCCTTGAAAGGAAGGCAGGTAATATCACTGCCTCTGAAAAACTAAAAATAAGTATCATATAGAAGCAATGGCTAATATTATAATAACTAACATTTATATAACACTTTCATCATGGTAGACACTATGATAGGCATTTTACAAACCTTATCTCATTTGAGCTTCACAATTACTAGGGGAGATATATGCTATTATCCTCATTTTATATTTGAGAAAACTGAGGCAAACAGAAGTTAAGTGACTTGCACAAGGTCACACAGCTAATAAGTATCTGAAACTGGATTTGAATATAGGTTTCAATTTGAAGGGGTTCCCACATAAACATATGTAAAACCTGTTGTAGAGTCACTGCTTAGGAATGTAGTCCTTATCCATTCCTTGTTCTAGACCCAGACACCACTGAAGCTTGTACTGGGTTCAGTTCTGGGAAAGTTTGAATTCTAAATAGGAGGACCATACTTTCTATTCTTATATTCATTGACTTGCTAACAAATACCTATCCTGGTATACCAGAGGTGATTCTAATTATAGTAGATTTAGGAGTTCTTCAAATTGAAAACTAAGAGAGTACTCAAAGTACAATATGAATGAGATATGGACAAGTAATTTATTCCTACAAAGAAAAAATACTAAACATAAGAGAATCATAAACATATAAATAAAATTAACAGGACTTTGAAAGTTAACCTAACATTACAGTTATAGTCAGGAGGCTAATATTCAAGGCTCATAAGAACCTATAACAATTTGAAAGGTTCTTTATTAGAAATTTTAAATTTCATCTCAACTTAGACTCTCCTATTATTCTAGGTACTTGCTGCTGGTAACATGGCATACTTGGGTCAACTCTCTGGTCAATGGTCATCCTATGCAAATGCTTCCTCTATTGTCCTCCACCCCTCACCCATGATGCCATCTGGAGGGCCGCAGCTGAAAGACCACCAGATGTATCCTTTTTTTACAAATGTAGCACCACCCCACAGCTATTCTCATGGGGCAGGCAGAAAACCAAGTGACCATCATATTATATCAAAATATCAGTTCCTTTCAGCAAGTAGTCCCAAAGCTCCCACAATGTCAAATGGAAGCAGGCAGAGAATGTCAGCACATGTTTTGAGTCTACCAAGAAAAGCAAATTTGTAAAGTCCTCAAGGATGCTACATTCTACTGAGAAAAGATAATGAGTCCAGATAAAAATGTTATGGAGTTGGTATAAAGGATAGAACAAAGAAGTCTAAGTATATTTGAGGGAGGATAGAATATTAAAATAGCTGAAGGCACTAGCTTAAACCTAAAAGAAAGATAAGGTTCCTATAATATAGAAATGAAGAGTTAATGCATTCTAAGCATTTCCTGGAAGAGGCAAATGGATATTAGTAAATTATTCCCAAATAATAATGTAGGATGAATAATTTCTTTGAAGAATTATGTGAACTACTAATCTCACCCAAATTGGTACTTCAGTAATAGTAGCAGAGCCTAGTTTTTAGGAGGAAAGAGTCTGGGGGAAGGAACCTGAGGTACTTTATCCAATCACTAAAATAAAATAAGCTTGTGTGAATATTTTACAATTATTAATTTAGAAGAGAAATAAGCTATTGCCTGGGAAAAAAAAATTTGCTTTGCGCTCTCCCTTTTGAATTTCTCCTGGAACCAAGTCATTAGGAAATGGAACAAGGTAGTTCTAGACCCTTCTACTGAAAATGAGTTTGAGTTTGTCTCTGGAGTAACTCTAATCCCTTATCAAAAAAAACAAGATTAGGAGAAGATAAATCATGCTTGGGCTTTTCAGGGTCTCTCATTAGGATTTCTCAGATTAAGAGGTGAGCAGTACCAGGTGGAGCAGCAAACAGAACAGGAAATGGTAAGAGAAAAAAGTCAGACCATGATCTTCTTCAAAGAAGACAAAAGTAATGAATTCTGTTCATGATGAAACTGATGAGATGGGAAAAGAATGCAAACCTTTCCTTCTTCCCATTCTTTTTTTGAGTCAAGTGTGTGCTCCCTTGGGTATTGTTCCTTATCTTCAAAGCAGAGAATTTCGAATATAACCAGCACAAATTTCTCACTATATGACTGAAGGAATGACTTAAATCCACAGAACTATAGAGCTGAAAGAGGTCTCTGAGTTCACTTTGCCATCATACAATTCTATGAACATAGTAGAAATGTACTGGTTGCTGGCTTGAAGGGAATGATAGGATGATGAAGCAAAGGAGCAACTGTCTCACCATCACTCTAAATAAATAAATAAATAATTTCCCAAAAACAGCAATCTCAGCAAGGATAAGAAGAGTATTAATAGAAACTTTCCGCAGACAATTGGTAAAGAAAAAAAAAATAATTAAACACCAATTTACTTACTCATAGTTCTTGGATTTTTTGGCCTCAGTCTACCTCATTTAATCTTCCTGCAGTCTGTAGCAGTGTTGACTGGACATTACCCAGTTTCCATCACAGCTTCTGCAATTTTAGAAGCAACTTTTGGACATTACACTTTAGCAGTAGGTTATCTACCCCTTCCCTCAAGGTAGGTTGATGCTCTATCTCTCCCAATGCTTCTTTATTCAGCTTCCTTCTATTTCCAACAACCTACCCCCATCCTGGAGCAGTTGCTTGGGAAGCTAGGTGGTACAGTGGATAGAATGTTTACCTTGGAATAAGGAAGACTCATCCTCATGAGTTCAAATCCAGCCTCAGATACTTACTAGCTGTATGACCCTAGACAAGTCATTTATCCCTGCTTCCCTCAGTTTTCTAAGTTGTAAAATGAGCTAAAAAAGGAAATGGCAGATCACATCAATAACTTTGCCAAAAGGGGGCAGCTAGGTGGCGCAGTGGATAGAGAACCGGCCCTGGAGTCAGGAACTCAGGAGTACCTGAGTTCAAATCCGGCCTCAGACACTTAATAATTACCTAGCTGTGTGGCCTTGGGCAAGCCACTTAACCCCATTGCCTTGCAAAATCTAAAAATAAATTAATTAATTAATTAAAATAACTTTGCCAAAAAAAAGTGTAAAATGGGTTCATAAACATTCAAGTATGGTTAAAAAATCACAACCATTCCTGTACTAGTCTGAGAAGACAGTATGATTTCTTAGAAGTTACTCTTTTAGATGTCAACTATTCAAGTGGATCTCCTGGTAATGTAACCTGGGTTTCAAATGTATGGCTACCTAGACTTGAATCTGAATTGGTAGAGAGAAGGATTGCTATCTGAATGTCTTCATGAGGGTAGTGTTGATGGGGGGATTCTTCAGTCTTGTTTCAAGAGAGATTTATAATTTCAAGCTCTTTATAGAAAGATCCATGAAAAGAGGGAAAAAAAACTATAGGAAATTGTAGATATGTAGGGGACCTCATACTCCAACATGTCCCTGATTTTCAGATTGATCTTTTATTAAAATAATTCATTTTTATTCATTTATTTATTTTAAACAATATTTTGTGGTATATGAATGTGATATAATACTGTTATGCTAAATAGCAAGCAAGATAGTTTCAGAAAAATCTGGGGAGACTTACATGAATTGATACAAAATGAGGTGAGCAAGAACCAGAAAAAGCCTAACAGCAAGATGGGGGCGATGATCAACCTTGACTGACTTGCTCATTCCATCAGTGCAACAATCAGGGACAATTTGGGGCTGTCTGCAATGGAGAATACCATCTGTATCCAGAGAAAACTGTGGAATTTGAACAAAGATCAAGGACTATTAAATTTAATTTAGAAAAAAACTGATATCTTATCTGATCTTGCTATCTCTCATACTTTATGTTTCTTCCCTAAGGATATCATTTCTCTCTTATCACATTCAATTTGGATCAATGTATACCATGGAAACAATGTAAAGACTGGTAAATTGCCTTCTGTGGAGTGGTGGGGGAGGGAAGTAAGATTGGGGGGAAATTGTAAAACTCAAAATAAATTAAATTTTAACAAAAAAGAATATTGGTTTTTCTTTGTTTTTTGCCTGAATAAATAGACTTACTCTCTATTCTATTTTGTGATGGTAGAAAGATGTTAAGCCTGTATAAAATCCCCATTAAGAAATAGTATGCAGTGAACTGATGTTGAGCAAGATGAACAGAACCAGAAGAACATTGTATACCCTAACAGCAACATGGGGGTGATGATCAACCTTAACGGACTTACTCATTCCATCAGTGCAACAATCAGGCACAATTTTGGTATATCTGTAATGGAAAATACCATCTGTATCCAGAAAAATTGTAGAGTTTGAACAAAGACCAAAGACTTTTACCTTTAATTGTTAAAAAACGGGTTATCTTTTTATGTAATTTTTCTTTCTCTTATATTTTATTTTTCTTCCTTAGGGATATGATTTCTCTCTCATCACATTCAACTTAGATCAATGTATACCATGGAAACAATGCAAATACTAACAGACAGCCTTCTGTGGAGGGTGGGGGGAGGGAAGTGAGATAAGGGGGAAAATTGTAAAATTCAAAATAAATAAAATCTTTCTTTTATAAACAAAAAAAGAGATAGGAGGGCATCTTGAACCCAGAGAATAGTTCTCTTAGAACAACATTGGGGGGGGGGGGCGGTGCAGAAAAGTAAATTCTACTCTAATACCTCTATTTCTCAGAGAAAAATAGAGTAACTAGCCTCATGGATGATACTTCTACTCTCCTCCAGGCAGGAGTCAAAACCTCTCTTAGAAAAGTATAGCATTTCCTAAAATGCATACAAAAAGGAAAGACCTACAAAGGTAAAACAGACCCTTTTTGATGTCCCAGTACACCCTGCTCCCATATCTCATTGAGCCCAGTCCTAAGGTAAAGGAAAAAATTATTATTAATACTGGACGAGTATGAAGTCCATGTAACAAAATTTTTGAAGGAGGGGTAAGATCAGAAGTTCAGCACTACATATAATACAAGAGAAAATAGAAAACCAGCAGAAAAATATAAAGTAAGGTGAAAAAGAAATCAAATGCAAAGGTTACTTAAGAGCATTCTTCAGACAGTATCTTTGGAAAAACTAAATGCCATGGGTTAAATCAAGCCATTTTAAAAAGTCAATCCAAGTGAGGAAAGTGGAATCCAAAAAGTAAGAATTGTAAGTGAAGAGAAAAAGCTCAACTACAATCACTCCTTAGTGATTATCTGAAGCTGTATCCAAAGCTGTATCACTTGGGGGCCACTGAACTTATCCAACCCTTTGTCTATGAGAATAAAGAATAAGGAGAAAGGGCTTTAGCAGAGAACATGACCTTGAGTCTACAGAAGGACAAGAATTGATGGCAAGACACTCATTTAAAATAAGAACAACATAGAAAAGTCACTAACTACAATGATGGACAAAAGTCAATAAGAGCTTACTCAAAGAGGGCATGAACAAATATACTAAGAGAAGAGCTATCTCAATGGACAATACGTTGTTACAAGGAAATTGTATTAAATTCAAGGCACTTTGAAATGACAATGGAGAAATTCCAAAGAACTACTGAAAAAAATGTTTATAATAGCAATCAAAAAAATTAAATTGAAATATCAAAGAAAAAAAAGAAATTAGATCACTTAATGAATAAATTAATAAATCTTTCTAAAAATATGAGAGAATCTGAAACAAAAGATACTATTCATAAAAATGGGACAGCTACTACTTTTAGTGGCAAAAAATGGAAAACGGGGGGTATGTCCATCAAGTGAGGAATGACTAAACAAATTGTGGTATAAGAATGTAAAATAATACTATTGTTCTGTAAGAAATCACAAGCAAACAGATTTCAGAAAAATTATGGAGTCTGAATGGAGACCAAAGCATACTATTTTAATTTTTTTAATTTATGTTGGTTTTTTATTTCTTGTACTTTTTCCCTTTTGTTCTGATTCTTCTTTTGCAACATAGAAATATGTTGGATAGAAATATGTTTTTAACATGACTAGACAAAAGAGAGAAGTAGAAAAACATGGAATTCAAAATCTTACAAAAAATGAATGTCAAGAACTATCTTCATATGTAATTTAAAAAATAAAGTAATATAAATGCTCCTTTGGGGAAATGGGACAGCTATGTGATGTGGTGGGTAGAGAACTGATCTTAGAAAATTCATCTTCCTGAGTTCAAATATGACCTCAAACACTGACTGTGTGAGCCAAAAGAAATCACTTAAGCCTGTTTACCTTAGTTTTTTCATCTGTAAAATGAACTAGAGAAGGAAATGGCAAGCCTCTAAAGTATCTCTGCTAAGAAAACCTTAAATGGCATCACAGTCAACCACAACTAGAAACAATTAAACAACAAAACCATAAAAATAGATTCTGTGAAAAAAGAGAACAAAAAAATCTGTGAAAAAGAAAAATGAAGAGGTGGAAGGAAAATAATAGAATGAAATTTTGAAAAACAAGATTGTAAAATAGATTGAATGTCCTTAAAAAAACAAAACACTGAACTTGAAGATAAGATGTAAAAAGAAAATCAAAAAATTCAAAACCCATGAAAAATTTGTAAAAGAAAAATTAAGAAGTCAATTAAGAAAAATCCAAGAAACCATGGAGAAATATTACTGAGAAATATTGTAAGAAGACTACAAAACAGATTTTTAGAGAATTCAAAGAACACCAATAGAAAGACATCCCAAGTTTAACTAATCAAGAAACATCATAAAAAAGCTTTAAAACTTCACTATTCAAAGAAAAAAAAAATGCAATCAACAAGGTAAAACCTTTTCACATTCCAAAAAGAACCAATCTGAATAGCATATAATTATTATGTGAGTAAAGGGGAAAAAAACTTGGAATAATTTTTTTCTGAAGAATAAAAAAAGACTGAAAGACACTCAAAAATAACTAAGTCTTCAAAGTTGAGCTAAGCCAAAGTTTCAAAGAAAACTGGACAGTTAGTATAATAAATATCAATAATAATTTTATTCATTTCTTCAAAAGAATCCAGAAGGAGAAGAAACCCTAAAATAGATATATTTGCAAGTGAATTATAGCAATCATTTAAAGAGTGCTTAGTATATTTGTGACAAAAATTCTTAAAAGTAAAAATGAAAAGCACTGTCCAAAATTTCTTTGATTTGATCTGTACAGGAATCAACTAGAGAGCATGAAAGTAAAGAAAGAGAATTAAAATTAATCTCATTGATAAATACTAATGCAAAAAAATTAAATCCTTGCTAGGAGACAATAGTAATGTATACAGAAAATAAATAACAATGACCAAGCTGAATTCATATCAGACATACAAATTATAGTTCAACATTGGGAAAACAATTAGCATAATTAATTTCATAAATAACAAAAATAATTTTTAAAAACTCCATGATTTTAGAAGATGCAGAAAAGGCCTTTGACAAAATACAGAATTCATAAATATAAAAATCTAACAAACAGGCGGGCAAGGATGGATCCTTCATTAATATAAGCAAGTCTATATTTAAAACCAAGAACTGTATCTGTTTGCAAATGCACCATAGACTTTCCCAGTATGAACAAGGGTAAATAAAGTTGTCTCTTCTCTTCCTATCATTTGACATGGTGCAAACAATTGCTAGCTGCAATAGTAAGACAAGAAGAAGAAAAAAAAAGACTAAAGGTACAAATATCAGAAAAGAGAAAACAAAATTATCCTTATTTGCATGACATAGTAGTGCAATTAGAAAACACAAGACAATATGTGAATAAAAAATTTATTTGACTAAAAGCTTCAGTAAGGTGGCAGGATACCAATAAATGTACACACATGCACACACATACACGCACATTTGCATTTCTAATCAGCACTAACAAAACCAGGTAGAAATTATAATAAGAAGACACCTTCTAAAAATAACTACCGGGGTGGCTAGGTGGCATAGTGGATAAAGCACAGGCCTTGGAGTCAGGAGTACCTGGGTTCAAATCCGATCTCAGACACTTAATAATTACCTAGCTGTGTGGCCTTGGGCAAGCCACTTAACCCCATTTGCCTTACAAAAACCTAAAGAAAAATAATAATAATAAAATAAAATAAAAATAGCTACCAAAAAAATACTACAAAATACTTAAAATATCTAGGAATTAACCTACTAACAACTCACAAGTTTCATCATCTTGCTTTATCAACTACACAACAAGTATACAGTGTCTAGAGAAATAAAAATATAAAAAATTGGAAAGATATTCACAGCTCCTTGTCAATATAAGGAAAATTGCAATACCACCTAAATTAATTTACAGATTTGGTGCTATGACAATCAAATTATCTAGGGGATACTTTTTGGAACTAGGCAAAACTAAGATAAATTTAATTTAGAAGAACAGAGTCCAGAATCTCAAGGGAAATAATGAGGAGAAAATTCAAATGAAGGAGGCAAAGCATTACTAGGCTTCAAACCATACTATAAAACAGAATTCATCAGAACTATTTGTTACTGATTTTTAAAAAGTCAATACAGTACAGTAAAGGAGTAGAACAGAGTAGATTAGTAAGAAATTGAAACAATTAGGGGCAGCTAGGTGGCACAGTGGATAAAGCACCAGCCCTGGAGTTAGGAGTACCTGGGTTCAAATCCGGTCTCAGACACTTAATAATTACCTAACTATGTGGCATTGGTCAAGCCACTTAATCCCATTTGCCTTGCAAAAACCTTAAAAAAAAGAAACAATTAAAAAACAATAGCCCAGACTCTGATAAATCCAATAAAATAAATTTCATTTTTGTTTTTTCGAGGCATTTTGTAAGCCATTAAGTGACTTGCCCAAGGTCACACAGATAATTATTAAGTATCTGAGGTTGGATTTGAAATCAGGTCCTCCTGACTCCAGGGCTGGTGCTCTATCCACTGTGCCACCTAGCTGCCACCCAGCTGCCCCCCTTTTTTGTTTTTGTTTTTTTCAATAAAATAAATTTCTAGGGGCAGCTAGGTGGTGTAGTGGATAAAGCACCGGCCCTGGAGTCAGGAGTACCTGGGTTTAAATCCGGTCTCAAGACACTTAATAATTACCTAGCTGTGGCCTTGGGAAAGCCACTTAACTCTGTTTGCCTTGCAAAAAAATTAATTAATTAATTAATTAATTAATTAATTTAATTAATTTCTAGAGAAAAGACCTTTTTTTTTCCTTTTTTTACAAGAACTACTGGGAAAACCAGAAAGTGGTTTGGCAGGATCTAGGTTTAAACTAATATCTTTTACCACATACCACCAGATCAAAATGTATACATGACATGAATACAAAATTTCACATCATAATAAAAATAATGAGAAGAGAAAGCGATAAGATTCCTTTTTCTACAATTATGTCGATGGGGGAGATGTATTCAAATTCTGGTTCTGGTACTTGCTGTGTGACTATAAAAAATTTTTAGCATTCATTTTTATAAATTTTTCTCCCTTTCTTCCTGTCTTCTCTAAATGGTAAGCAATTTGATATTGGTTATTCATGTGCTATCATATAACATATTTATGTATTGGTCACAATTGGGGGAAAAAGATCAAAAGGGAAAACACATGCAAAAAAGTGAAAAAATATACTTCAATCTGCATTGAGTTAATCAATTCTTTATCTGATGAGTCCTTTGGTTTTGTCTTGGATCACTGTGTTTCTGAGAAATACAGAAAAATTCATGGTTGATCATCATATCAGACATGCAAAAGACATCACAGACAGGTTTTAATTAGAGGAATTATGAAAATCTTGCTTTAATCCTACTGGAGGACTGATATATACAACAAAGAACAATTCAACAAAACACTTGGAAAACTCTTCCAAACCATGATAGTAAAAATCAATTCTGAACAAATATAAGCTTTGATGATCCTGAAAATGGAATACCAGAGTGCTTTCCACTCTCTGGATTGTCACAAGTCCAACCTAGAAGGTTACTGACTTGACCTCTACAAGTTCTCATGAAACAAATCATTTTATAGATTTATAACTATGGTCCTCTGCTGAAAAAGTCTTTGGCAATATTTCAAAGTTTCTAATATTGTATGCATTGTTTTCCAGGTGCTGCCCCTTTCACTTTGCTTCAGTTCATGCAAATCTTTTCAGGTTTTTTATACATTTATCTAAGTTGAATGTGATGAGAGAAAAAACATATCCTTAAAGAAGAAACGAACATAAAGTATAAGAGATAGCAAAATTACATAATAAAATAACTTTTTTTTTAATTTAAAGGTAATAGTCTCTGGTCTTTGTTCAAACTCCACAATTCTTTCTCAGGATACAGATGGCATTCTCCATTGCAGATAGCCCAAAATTGTGCCTGATTGTTGCACTGTTGGAATGAATAAGTCCATTAAGGTTGACCATCAACCCCCCATTGCTGTTAGGGTGTACAATGTTCTGGTTCTGCTCATCTCACTCAGCATCAGTTCATGCAAGTCCTTCCAGGATTCCCTGAATTCCCATCCCTCCTGATTTCTAATAGAAGATCACAAACATATACCACAGTTTGTTAAGCCACATGCCTTCCAACATTGATCATTGTCCTTTCTGGTCAAATTGGCCAGTCTGAGAGGTGTGAGGTGGTATCTCAGAGATATTTTAATTTGTATTTCTCTAACAATGATTTAGAGCAATTTTTCATGTGACTATGTATCACTTTGATTTCCTCAGCTGTAAATTGCCTTTGCATATCCTTTGACCATTTATCAATTGGGGAATGGCTTGGTGGGTTTTTTTTTAATTTTGACTCATTCTCTGTATATTTTAGAAATGAGTCCTTTGTCAGAAATACTAGTTATAAAAATTGTTTCCTAATTTCCTACATTTCTTTTGGTCTTGGTTACAGTGGTTTTGTCTGTGCAAACACTTTTTAATTTAATGTAATCAAAATTGTCTAGTTTGTTTTTAATGAGGTTCTCCATCTCTTCCTTAGTCATAAATTGTTTCCCTTTCTATAGATCTGACAGGTAAACTATTCCTTGATCTCCTAGTTTGTTTATAATATTGTTTTTTATGTCTAAATCCTGTATCCATTTTGATCTTATCTTGGCATAGGGTGTGAGGTGTTTGTCTAATCCAAGTTTCTGTCATTCTAACTTCCAATTTTCCCAACAATTTTTATCGAAGAGAGAGTTTTCAGACCCTCTGTTTTAAGGAAAATGCCCAGGTCAGCCTCATTTACTCCTCCATTATTTTCTAGGCTCTACTCCTTACATTCTGCACCTCTTTCTCTACCATGCCCCAGCTTGGGAAACTTTCTCTTCTATGTTTTTTTTCCTTCTATTAGAATGCAAACTCCTTGTGAAACTCAAAACTTTACCCCAAAAAGGACTGTTGAAAACTATCCTTGCATGTAGTTGAAAAATTAAATAAATAAAATACTTTTTTTAAAAGAATATAAACTCCTTGAGGGCCGGGCTATTTTTCTTTGTGTATGTATTTGTATTTCTAGTTCAAAGCATATTTATTGGCACATAGTAAATGTTTAACAAATATTTAATTTTGTACCAAAATCTACCTCCCTATAGCTTTGAACCACTCTCCCAAGTTTGAGTTTGCAGGGCCAAATAGATTCAGTTTCATTCCTTTCCCATTTGTGACACTCTCGTGCTGAAAAGAATCAAGAAGATAGTGCTAAACACAAGAGAAAATGTATTATTGATGCTATGATGACAATGTTTGTCCTTCATTCTCAAAGAAAAACATGACATCAGGGAGGTAATGCCATGACAATCACAGGAATTAGATTGGAGGCAGGAGTGCTGAGGCACCAGTCTCACTTTCTCCTCCAAACTCATCTCGGCACAGTGGCCAGATATGAAATTACAAACTAACTTCATGGATGATACCATTAATGCCTTTTCTAAAACACATATATGAACACACCACCTCCTTTTCAATAAACTCTGATTACCTAAAGCATAAAATGTTTGTATCTAAAGCTCTTCACAATTTGAGCCCTTCCTACCCTTCCAGTCTTCTTATACCTTCTTTCTCCCCTCCATAGACTCAATGATCCAAATATAGTCCTCACATACAGACCTCCATTTACTATCTCCATGTCTTTGTACTGGCTACTCCAATGCTTGGAATACACTACTCAGTCTCTTATAATCCCTAGTTTCCTTTAAAATTCAAATTTAGCACCACTTTCTCTATAAAGATTTCTTTATTTTGCCAGCTGCAAGTACCCTCTCTCTCAAAATTATGTTGAATTAATTTATATGTTTTGTATATGTTTGTATATATATATATATATATATATATATATATATATATATATATATATATAAACATGTTCTCCTCTGTAAGAATACAAGGTAAGACTATTTCACTTTTGTCTTTGTATTACCCACCCCACCCCCATGTTTTAACAATGCTAGGCACAGTGAGTGACTGATGTTTCCTCAAATGGAAAAAAAAGTCACTGGTAACAACTCCCTCCTCTTAAAAGGTTATTCTAAATCCATCAGTGACTCTCCAATGTCTAAAGAATAATTTCACAATCTTCAACTTGCCATGAAGGATTTCCATGGTGTTTAAAAGGGTTAACATTCCTTTCAGCTCCTAAAATTCAGGGAATCATCCTACTCAGTCTGAATGGTGAATATACTTATTATTCATCCCTGCTATGTAATCTTATTACAAGTATCTTAATTCTCCATGGAATTTAGGGAGTCACTAAAAGGTCTGCTAACACTTTGTTAGTAATATAGGAGAGAGTTACAAAATGCTCTTAATGGTTGCCACAAATAGTGTATTTGATAACCCCCCTCTTCTTTATAGAGTGGAGAGGAGGAAATACAAATAAAAAGATATAGATATAGATATATGCATATATAGATATATGTGTGAGTATGTATGTGTGTATGTATATCATATATACTGACAAAACTGTGTTTACTGTGTTAATCTGATTTGCCTGACTTTTTTTCCATGAAGAGTTCTATGGGAGAGTGTAGAAGGTTCTATCAGTAGATGATTATAATGTGATTAACGAAAGGCATCAAAAAGTTTTATAAATGCAGTTTGCTTTCATCACAGACAGGTTTTAATGAGAGGAATTATGAAAATCTTGCTTTAATCCTACTGGGGGACTGATATATATAACAAAGAACAATTCAACAAAACACTTGGAAAACTCTTTCAAACCATGATAGTAAAATCAATTCTGAACAAATATAAGCTTTGATGATCCTGAAAATAGAATACCAGAGTGCTTTCCACTCTCTGGATTGTCACAGGTCCAACCTAGAAGGCCACTGACTTGACCTCTACAAGTTCTCATGAAACAAATCATTTTATAGATTTATAACTGTGGTCCTCTGCTGAAAAAGTCTTTGGCAATATTTCAAGATCAATTTTTCAGTCTCCCCAAATCCATCACTGAGAGTAACTTGTTGAGATGGATAAAACAGAAGAAAAACACAGACATTCAAAAGCACCATAAGATTGGAAAAAGCCCAAATGTTATTTTAAGAATACCTGGAAACATATTTCATTTAAATAGAAATGAACAATGCAAGTCATCCAGAGTATGACAAAAGAAGTCCAATTTTGAAAGGTCAGCATATGTCATTTCTTTGAACAGTACAAAAAGTTTCTATTCAAGTAGTCCAAGCACTAAAAACAGTGAAAAACATCCCAACAGGTCTTGCTGTGGATGACATATAAAAGCAAGGAAAACAGAAGGCTTGAGGAAGGTGGAAAGAAAACTAATGAAAAAGAAAGTAGCAGCAACCAGAAAAGGAGAGAGGAATGGAAGAAATCAGAGGAAGAGATAAAACAAGTTTCAATTTTGTAATCAAATGGAACTTACTCCATATCATTATTCTTCACAATTAGATGTTTTAAATCTATCAATCCAATTCAATTCTAATAACACTTATTATCAACTATATTCTTTAGCACTCTTTAAAAAGAGAGAGACTTTTTAGGGCCGAGTGCACAAATTGTCTTAAATTCATATTATGTTCAACACAAGACATAACCTGATATTTGGCATGCAGGATATCCCTAGTATAAAATTCTTCACTTACACCAAATCATAAAAAAACCTTTTTGTATTCCTTAAGAAATAATGGAAAAAAGAAATGCTTCTTCTCTCATTACCATGGAAACACTAAAACATCCTCTAAAGATATCTCTGAAGACAACACACATTGCCACTTTGACTTTCAATCACAAGTCTCTCCAAAGAAATAAACTGTAAATTATATGAATTAATTCTATATCCCCCTTTCCATTCAAACAGATGGGTTCTGGATAAGTTTTAAGGATAATTATGATTCATATGTAACCTTATTTAAGATCACAGGGAGCCTTCACCAAGAAAAATTCACAATATTAAATTTCTTCCTATGCAAATTAAATTCCAGTACATGGAATACTGTCAAGCAAAAGTGTAATTATAGAATTTAAAATATTTCCAATCCCAGAAAGTAGTGCTTTGTTTCATCAGTAACTCAATACTTTAGGTGTTTATCTTCACAAAATGATTTCACAAAATGCTATACAAAAAAAAGTTTCTTTCCATTCCCCATGAATAACAAACAATATTAGGGATACAAATAGATATGACTCTAGCCAGGTACTCAACTCTCTGAGGTGATCAGAATAGCCAGTCTCTGGAACTAAGTTCCTGCTTCCCCTCTTAGCAGGAATTAAAATCTCCTTGAAAAGTGAGTGGAGAAAACTCTGGAGATATTTATTTATTCATACCTCCCTCTGAGCAATAACTCAACAGACCAATGTGGACACACCTTCATAGTCAACAGAACATAAATATATATCCCCTACACATAATTGATTCTCTAATAATCATTCTGGTCATTACTGTTTCTGCCCACTTAATGAAGGGAGAACTTCCCTTCAATATCTTTGCCATGCCAGATCTCAGTGAAGCCAAAAACAATTACAGTCAAAGACAGTTGTGATATTCTGTAAAGCTCTACTATTTTAAGAAGTCTGGGCTTCAGGCTGCTGCCATTTGAATATTTAGCACTCAGTGCTTCCACCCACGGTGTAGGGAAAAAAAGTTTTTTATACAAGCATTCTCATTGAATCTTTATGAGCATCATCTCCTCTCCCCATGGGATTTTTCTTAACTTACACACCATGGTTATGACATACTGAATGTAACCTAGCTTTCAAGTTAGGGCATTGTATGCTATTGCTTAGGCATAACTCGTAATTTAATGGAGAAAATGTTGACATCATGTTGTATCACTGTATGAGTGGGGAAAGGGTTGTAGAACTTTGGGGAAAAAGAGACATTCTTCATTTCTTCTTCAAGAGGAAATGCATGGACACAGAATCTCTCTGGGACTAATTCTAGGAGGTAAAGAGGAGGGGAATAGTCTTTCAAAATAGCAAACATTGAATGGAAGCCAGGGCCTCAATATATGTTGGATTTCCTTAAAAATTTTGGAAAACTTCCTTTTGTGTGAGATTATCATCTATCTTTTAGTTGAGGTAACATATCTTTTTCCTAAAGAGCTCTTTCACTGTGTGTATTGTCTGGTGTAATTTAAACTTTAAAACTTCTCCAATTTCTACATGCTATCTCATTATACACAATATGTGATGGTCTTTTACAGAACTAGCTTTTGATAGAAAGGAACCACATCAATGGGCATAAAATAGGGTAGTTTTCCTCTTTAAGGATCAGTGACTAGGGAAGCTAGTAGCTTTTTTTTGAACCTGAAAATTATTATGCCCTAGACCACCTAGACCTTAGGGAGGCAAACAAGTATAATTCTAATCAGGCACCATCTTCTGGTTCTTCTTTAATTCCTCTAAAAGCAAGAACCATGCTCTTCCTTTGAGAAAGTTGGGCAAAATTGCAGAGATAGTTGCCAGCACCTCCTCTTGAGCCACCTGTCTACACATTTACAAGACTCATGTATCTATACCTTACATGGGCAGCACACATATTACATTTATGCAACCAGTGTCACTTTCTGTGTTTTAGATTGTTATCTGATCCTGGACCAGACCAATGAGAATTTGGAGAGAGAGAGAGAGAGAGAGAGAGAGAGAGCACTGAATCCCACCCACCCACTCACTCCCAATCTGAAATATCTAATTAGAGGAACTGGAACCTGCCCAACTTTCTCAAAATATCCTGACCAACAAAAAAGAGAAGAACAGATAAAGGAATATGGAATATTGTAGATTGTCAGATATTGTGTTGTGGGAAGAGTTAAGTCAAGGCCACCTAGACCTCTTCTCCCAACATTGCCCTGACCTTCCTCTGTTATGTGCCAAGATCCCAAAATGGTGGCTTAAATATACTGACTCACCTTCCTCACAGCCCTTCTGTCTTCTCTAAATTACAACATATAAACATACACACATTCATATGTACACATGTACACTTTGGAGATGAGTGGTCTAAGTAGTCCCTAAAAGGGAAGTGCTTGACAGTTAATTTTTTAATGTTTCTCTTTACTATGCTCAATAAATCATACAATTCAGAGAGTAAGAGGGAACTAGGAAACCTCCAAGATTCAGGGTGAGGATAGAACCATTGAGTTTCCTATAATTATCCAGTAATTTAAACTATATTTCATATTACCCATAGATCAATACTGAATTAAGATCAGTGAGAGTTTCAATCTTGAAAAGCTTTCTGGAGTTGCTCTGTGAGTAAGGTAATTGTTACAGGAACTCAAGGGGATTATCTGTGAAAAAGTTTAGGGAACATCTCCCTCACTATTCCGGAGACATACAGAAAATAGAATGTGAACTCAGTTGCAGTCGTATCTCAAGAGACACCTGGAATATATACTCAATACGTTCCTAGATTCTACCAAGTACATCACAAATACATACTCACTTCAGTAAGAGAAAGAAAATATATATTCACTTGTGAGGAAAATGACTGCCTCATTTTTTCTCTCCAGCACTTCTCTTACTTCAAAGTACAAGATTTTTTCTATTGATTTTTTTTACTTTAGAAAAATGTAATTATTTTCATTAAAATTTTATGTTAACATATATTTTAATTTATGAATAAAACAAGTATTTCCATAATAGGCTATAAAAAAGAAAATTGAGCATAAAACTGAAAATCTATTATGTACAACTTGCTATTCCACTTACATAAATATATATATATATATAATTATATATAATAAATTTCTCTTTTCCTTTTTTCCTCTTTTTTTCTACCCCCTACCCTAGAATGGCTACCATTAGACACATATATAAACATATAATTATTTTATACATACTTCTATTTATCAGTTCAAAGGATAAGATTTAACTGAGAGAATACTGGATGGGGAAAATGGGGGAACATATCTTATCATTCTGCATGTATATCAATTGTGTGGAGAAATAGGAGAGATGAGAAATTCAAAATTGGTGTACCTAGATTTCAGTGGTCTTTCAGTTGTTTTTGTTTGGGGTTTTTTTTTTGTTCTTTTTAGTCACTGACTTGTGTCTCATGCATCAAATCTGAAACCAGAAAAGATCTCTCCAAAGAAAAGAAGCTTTTTGATCCTAGCTGAGAGAGATCATGATGACTTCACCTTTTCCATTGTCTAGCACAAAACAGTGAGATGCTACTGGGCAGCAGATCACTTCAAAATAATCCAAAAACTGCTCCACAAATAGACAAAGGAACATGGTTAGTAAGCACTCTCATGAAAGCTGTGTTGCCACAGCAACCAATTTGACCTCTCTTAACTTGTAAAGTGAAAATGTGCCATCAAGAGAGGGATATGTGGTTTCATCAGCTTAAGAAGCTCCCAGGTGAGGAAACTCTCAGTGTCATTACATATCAGTACCTTCTCTGCAAATAACAAGAAATTGGAACCGACAGTAATGTGGTTTTTTTAATTAATAATTTCTCTGTGCCAGTCTCAGTGGGTCCAAATACTGGCATAGCAAATGAACACTTACAAAGCTCTTTGTAAGTAAACTAAGCAAAGCCATTTGGGCTTCCACCTGTTGCTATTTTAATATTTAGCAGTCCAATACATGATTTCACCTTCAGTTTAGGATACAACCTTTCATAAAGTCATTCTCAGTAAGTCTTTCTAGGAACCATTATCTCTCCCTACATGATTTTTTTAACCTATACATGACAATGTCTATCTACACTGCATATAATCTGGAAGATATAACAAAAGCAGCTGCAATTCACTAAAAAAAAATTGGAAAACATCTGAAAAGGTGTTTTTCCAGTGCCATTAACACCTCAATAGACTTTCTGAAACACAATCATATTTGATGAGAACAAGGCTCTCTGTTTTATGCCTTGCTTGATATTGTTACTTAAAGATGACTGATGTGATTGAATGTATCAATAAATCTTATATGATCTTAACATGCCCTGTGCAAAGGACAGCTAGAACAGGAATGGATTCTGTACTCTCCTGATAGCAACTTATCAATAATTCACACCATGATAACATCTTACGATCCCTCTGCATATTACTGTAGGATTCTATGTGTAAGTAATACATTGTTGGTGGGGTTGTGGACTGATCCAACCTTTCTGGAGAGCAATTTGAAACTATTCCCAAAGGGCAATAAAAATGTGCATACCCTTTGATCCAGCAATACCATTACTGGGTTTGTATCCTGAAGAGATCATGAAAAAAGGGTAAAAACCCCACATGTACAGCTCTTTTTGTAGTGACAAAGAATTGGAAATTGAGGGGGTGCCCAACAATTTGGGAATGACAAAACAAATTGTGATATATGTATATAATGAAACACTATTATTATATAAGAAATCATGAGGGATGAGATTTCAGAAAAGCCTGGAAAGTCTTGCATAAATTGATGCTGAGTGAGATGAGAAGAACCAGAAGTATGTTAGAAACCCTAACAATAATATGGTATGATAATCAACCTTGATAGACTTGCTCATTCCATCAGTGCAAGCGATAATCAGGGACAATTTCAGGGAATTTGTGATAGAGAATACCAACTATATCCAGATAAGGTACTGTGGAGTTTAAATGAAGACCAAAGATTATTATTTTCAATTTTTTAAATTTATCCAATGTAATATGAAATTTTGCTATCTCTAATGTTTTCTTTCTTCTTTTTGGATCTGATTCTTCTCTGACAAGTTCAATTTTGATCTATGCTTATCATGGATGTAAATGTAAAGTCTATATCAGATTGCCTTCAGTTGGGGGAAAGAGGGAAGGAAGGGAGGTAGAGAGAAAAATCATAAAACTCAAAACCTACATATCCATATATATAACTGGAGAACAAATAAAATATTTATATAATAATATAAAAATAATAAAATAATAAAATTTTAAAATGGAAGAAAAATAAGTCTCTGTGTGTACACATATTTGTACTTTATGTATATGATCAGTGTTAGAAAATATGAATTCAAAGTGAGGTTTAGTCATTTACTTCCTTTGAGCAAGGTTGCAATTTTCAACTTCCCTAAACTTCATTTTCCTTATCTATAGAAGGATATAGAAAAACTTACACATATGGTTGTTTTGAAGAAAGAAACATTATAAAGTGCTAAATAAATATAAGATATAAATATTTACTGGACCTATGATTTCCTTGGTACAAGGAATTTCCTGGTAGGAAAGGCAAATTGTAAGAAAGAAAGAAAGAAAGAAAGAAAGAAAGAAAGAAAGAAAGAAAGAAAGAAAGAAAGAAAGAAAGAAAGGAAGGAAGGAAGGAAGGAAGGAAGGAAGGAAGGAAGGAAGGAAGGAAGGAAGGAAGGAAGGAAGGAAGGAAGGAAGGAAGGAAGGAAGGAAGGAAGGAAGGAAGGAAGGAAGGAGAAGGAAAGAAGAAAGAAAGAAAGAAAGAAAGAAAGAAAGAAAGAAAGAAAGAAAGAAAGAAAGAAAGAAGGAAAGAAAGAAGGAAAGAAAGGAAAAAGAAGCTGAAGAAAAGAAAAAAGAAAAGACAGCTTACAACAAATAAAAAAGAAATTTTTAAAAAGAAAAAGAAAATATTTTGTAAATGATTTACCAATAAAACTAATAACTTAAATAAATGAATAGTCCTGGGAGGGGGAGGGGGAATGGTACATGAAATTAAACAAGTCATAAAAATCACTTCAAGGGCAGCTAGGTGTCGTAGTGGATAAAGCACTGGCCTTGGAGTCAGGAGTACCTGGGTTCAAATCCAGTCTCAGACACTTAATAATTACCTAGCTGTGTGGCCTTGGGCAAGCCACTTAACCCCCATTTGCCTTGCAAAAAAAAAAAACCTTAAAAAAACACTTCAAAAGAGAGAAAAAAAAGACTAGATGTATTTGCAAGTTAATTTTCCCAAGCATTCAAAGAGGAATTAATTTCAACATTAGATAATTTTTTGCAAAAATAGGAAAAGAAAAAAATTCTACGAAACTTCTTCCATGAAACAAAATAAAGTCCTAATCCAGGGGATGTAAGTCAGATAAAGAAAACTCTAGACCGCTAGTGAATACTGATGCAAAAAAATGCTGAATATTGATATTAACAAAGAGATTACTGCAAATTATAATTATTCTGGGTTATATTTATACAAAGAACACAGAGTTAGTTCAGTATTGAGAAAACTATAGCTATAACATATATTTGAAAAAATAAAAAATCATATAGATTCAAGAATATCTTTTAGATTTTGAAATAATATAACCCCTTTTTTATCTTTTTTTAAAATAAGACTTAAAATGGAAATAAATGGACTGTTCCTTAATATGATAGTATTTATCTAAAACTAACAATCATTATTTGTAATAAAGAAAAATAGAGATGTTTATAATAAGATCAGGGTAAGAAAAGATGCTAATTATCATCACTATTTAGTATGGCTCTAGATAAAACAAGAAAAAGAAATTTGAAAATATAAGAATAGGAAAAGAAGAAAATTTTCTCTTTTTGCAAATGATATCATATTTTACTCAGAAAATCTTGATATTCAACTAAAAACAAACACTAATTTCCATAAAATAGTTAGGTATGAAATATGTCCACATTAATCATGAACTTTTCTGCGAATCGTCAATAAACCAACAGGAAGAAAAATATATATTCAAAATTACTACAGCATATATAAAAAAAGGATTACCAAGACACAATGAATAAAACTTGAAGATGCATTTCTTTAAAGAAAAATTTAAATAATTAGAAAAATATTAATTGCTCATAAGTGGGTTTTGGTAATACAAACATAAGTGACAATACTAACCATTCATCATTAGGTACCATATCAATCAAACTACCAAAGAGTTGCTTTATTGAACAAGATAAAAATGATAGCAAAATTCATCTGAAAGAATTAAAGATCAAGAATTTCAAAGTAAATCATGAAAAAGGGATAAGAAAGTGGGTCTCACAATACCACATATCAAACTACACAACCAAACAAAAATTAATAAAATTGTTAAAAAAATAGAACAGTTGATAAATAAAAGAGATGAGGTATGAAACACACAGAAGTCATCAAACAGTAACATAGTGCTGGATAAAATCTAAGGTTGGATAAACTACTGAGGCTGATAAAGCAGATACTGATGCAAGGATACAGTATTTGATAAGACTTCTAAGAAAACAGGAAAACAGTCTGACAGAAATTAGATTTAGATGCAACATGTTCTACTATATGCTGCAATAAACTTCAAATGGATATAAGACCTAGATATAAAAGGTCATATAATAAACAAATTAGAACAGAAAGGAAGGAGATATTTTTAACAGACATCATTCAACTGAAACTATCCTCTTATTAATTGGCAATTCTAATGGCTTTATCCTCCTTGCCATCTCTTTGGCATTTGACACTGTTGATCATAGCTTTCTCCTGAATTCTCCTCTGATTTTCCCCCTCTTCTAGTTCTTTATTCATATTGTATTCAATTCATTGGGTTATATAACACAGGTTCTGTCCTGGATTCCCTTATCTTTTCATTTTTTACAATCTCACATGATGATCTCATCAGTTTCCATAAGTTCCTATCTCTGTTGAACTACTTACAATTCATGCATCTCCAGCTGCCTATTAGATATCTCAAATGGGATAGATAGATAGATAGATAGATAGATAGATAGATAGATAGATAGATAGATAGATAGTTTCAATGGATGGATGGTGGATGGATGGTGGATGGATGGATGATACTTAGTTAGATATGATATCTGACACACATATAAATGTGTTTCAAAATCAACATATCCAAAACAATTTAGGCAGTAGATAGATGTAGGCTTCTACTGAAGAGAGGAATATAGTCTCCTTTCCTCCTCCCAGCTAGATTGTATCAGTTTGAACATGTGACTCAAGGGACAATAGTCACTTTCCAATGACTGGTGGAGAAAGTATTTACAAGCATGAATTATCAGGAAGTATCAGTATACCATGATTGACTTTAGAAAGACCCTGGAAGAACAAAACAAAGATTGATGGAACTGTTATATTACTTCATGAAGGTTTATGTGAAGCTTATTGAAGAAAACCAAACACAAAAAGGTAAGAAAAATTAAGTTGCTCCCAAACCTACAGTCTTTTGGAGATTGATAGGCAAATGTAAACAAGTTTTCAAAACCATAGATAACACACATGCTTTAGGATTGACCTATGTAGATCAGAGCAAGTCTTTTGTACTGCCCAAAAGGCTTGTGAGGTAATCTGTATCAAAAAAGTAACAGTCACCAGAAATCAACTGTATTCATCAGCTGGCTTGATAAAGTAATATTCACTAATTCATACACAAACTGGAATTGCTGAAATGGACCATCACAGGAAAGTTCAGAGCTTATGTACAATATGGAGCAAAATGGACTGATAAGAATCCACTGACAAATTTTGACAAATGATAAGTCAAATGCTGCTTCCAGAGATGAGTGCAGCACTCTCTAACTAAGAATTCAGCAATGGTTGTCCTTCATTCTCAAAGAAGACCATTACATCAGGGACGTGATGCCATGACAAACATATGAAAGTCCCACTTTCTCCTCCAAAGTCATTTAGGTCCAGTGGCCAAAAAAGGAACCAGAGATGACTCTGGATGCAGGGTTATCAGGGTTAAATGATTTGCCCAAGGTCACATAGCTAGTAAATTTCTGAGACTGGATTTGAACATCTATCTTCCTGACTTCAAAGACAGTGCTCTATCTAACTGCCCCATGAATTCAGTATGTAATAATAGTCAGAGAAGACTAATCTAAATGCAGATGCTTTGCCCAAAAACAAAGACATCACTAAAGCTATTGTGATATATATAAGGAAGGAGTGAAAATTATGTATGACACCTAGGGAACTGGACAATCAAGTAAAAGTAATATCTTAAGACTTTCACCATATTAATGTCCTTTATTTCAGAAATTCATAGATGAGCAGTGATGGGAGCAGAGCTCTAATGAAAGAATGTGAAACATAATACATGCCACCAAACAAAGAAACTATGCTAAAGGGTTTCACTTTTCATTTACCTTAATTTTAAGACAATGGCAGAAGTTAGAGCTAACCCATACCTTGTTGCATGGATGCCCATCGATTGGGAAATGGCTAAACAAGTTTTGGTATATGATTGTGATTGAATACTACTGTGCTATAAGAAATGATGAGTTCAATCATTTCAGAAAAATATGAAAAGATTTGCATGAAACAATGAAGAGCAGAATGAGCAGAATCAAAAGAACATTGTATACAATAATAGCAATGTTGTTTAAAAAACCACTTTCAGTATGTTCTTTTGTCTATTATAAATAAACAAATTATAAAATATATGAAGATATTATCTGCATCTAGAGACAGAACTGACAAACAGAAGTATGTGTAGAATAATTTTACATTTTGTATATAGATTATATATACATTTTCTGTGTGTGTGTGTGTGTGTGTGTGTGTGTATGTGTGTATGTGTGTGTTTGTGTGTCTAATGTAGCCACCTGTAGGGCAGGAGGGGAAAAAGGAAAAAAGGAAATTTACAGGATAATTTTGCTACATATCTGAAAGAAGTAGTAAATTGTGCTTAGTAGATTTTTCAGTTTCATGCACAATCATCTTTTTTATTATACTATGTTATGGAAATGCTTGTTTTATTCCATAAATTAAAAATAAAATAAAATTTTAAAATCATAGTAATAAAAATTTGTTGATTAAAAAAAGGAAAATTAGTAGTACTCCTTGATGAACAAGACAATAGAAGTGACAGAAGCTTACTTCAACAGACTAATTAAAAGAATCCATCAGATTGATTCAGATGGTTTCCAGTGAAAGAGATACTTCCAGTAAAAGAGATATATTATGAGGCGAGAACCTTTGCTCCAACTGAGAATACAAGTTCAGAGAGAGGAGAAAACTGAGCTCAGGGACAATACAGTTTCCGAATAAAACTTTTGCTGTTGAAAATTAGGGTAAAGAGACAATTCACGTAGTATGGAAATATTGATAACTGAAGCACAAACAAGTTCATATTCAGGACTACAAGTATATAGATATGCTAAGATTGATGATCAATGAATGCTGTCTCAAGTATTAGAGAAGAAAGGCAATGATGTCATAGATACAAAATTGGAGCAGTAGTCCCACATTTTAGCCAACTAATCATAGTTTGAAAAACCACCTTCTTTCTAATATATTCTTCTTCTTTCAGTGACACAGGCTAATATTTTGAACTTTTTCAAAGCTACTCCCTGGGCGGCTAGGTGGTGCAGTGGATAGAGCACTGGCCTTGGAGTCAGGAGTACCTGAGTTCAAATCTGACCTCAGACACTTAATAATTACCTAGCTGTGTGGCCCTGGGCAAGCCACTTAACCCCATTTGCCTTGCAAAAATACTAAAAAAAAAAAAAAGCTACTCCCTAGAAGCTTCCATTTTTAAAATTGATGAAGTCATAAAACACAGTCTAATTATGCCATATAAATATTGATATAGATTTGTTATAGGTGCATACCTATAAAATATATACCTATACATATGTTAAATATATCCAAATTTGTGGTGTTTACAAATTTTTTAAGCTATCAGAGGAAATAGTGCCAAAGTATAGTCCAAGAAACTTTCACAAGTCTCCCTATATTGATCTGCAAAACTTGTCAAATATATATGAAATTACCTTGGAAAAATGAATTCCAAAAGGACTCTACAGTTGCCTAGGTAATCCATGAAAATGGACACCTGTTCCTTACTTTAGCTCCTTCTTTTCTGAATCCGGATCAGATTCTGACTTCTCACATCCATAGAATGAACACTGAGACTAAGATGAATAATAGTCCTAGCCTAAATTTAGAAATTACATTTATTAGAGGGAAATAGGAGGGGGAGGAGAGAGGGAGAGGAAATGGGTGGAATGTTCCTAAGTATGAGAATCACCAAAGGAATGTTTACTAAAGAGGAGGAAGAAAAACCACCCTACCTTACTCACCAAGGAGGCTATTAGAAGTTGCTAATTTAAAATTGCTTCTTTTTTTGCAAAAACATAATTACCTGTGTAGTAGCATTATTAGATCTCATTTTTTTGAGTACAATTAATCTGCTGGCAAATTTGTTATCAAAGTTACAAATTATTATTCATTTTCTATCAAATTATACGCAATCATTCTCTTTAAAGCAAAGATGTAATTTGCTGCCCTGGCTAAAATCTGATTCCAACCATAAATATTTGGGGTCAATCAGAAAAGTACTTTGTTTCTCTTGTTGGAGTTGACAGACCCTACAATAAAAATTAAGTGCAGAATCTCAAGTGGCTCTCTAATGAAGATAAAATGCCTAATCTCATGTGACTATCCTAGCAGAGAATAAAAAATACATTATTTTCTGGGCATCAGCCACTCATTATTTTACTGAATAGTTTTAAAAAGTCTCAGGCTGACTTTAAGTCAACCTTCCAGAATTTGAAAGCTAGAACAAAATACAAATTAAAATCACTTTGTTTTTATTTCTGAAATTATGAAGGCAGATATAATGGTCATACAGGCCAAAATTAAAAGACTGCAGGTGTGTGGGCTGAAAGAGCTTTGCTGACAATTTTCCAACAGAATTTCAATATTCCTTAGATACAAGAATAATCATAAAATTTCACCTGAAGAATTGTTATAAAACATCTAATTATTGCCTTTTTCTATATTTTTTGTATTCTATGTTAGTTTCAAAATACTGTTGCAGATCGCCATATTACAATCTGTCCTTACAATTATTGTAATTATTGTTAACTGACTGGTTGATTATACTGCAGGGATCTTTGCTGCTCTGCCATAGTAAGGGCTTAAGGTTTGTTGAATGAATCTAATCCATATTTCTTATTTTGCAGATAAGGAAAGTGAGTTGCAAAGAAGTTAAATGATTTATTCTAGTTAGAACTGTTCTGACACTAATCAAATTTTCCTAGAACATTTTGTCTGGACCTCTCCTTTGCCCTCATCCTATACTATATTATAATTAAGGTTGTAAGCTCTTTGAGGGACGAGATCATGACAATTTCCTATCCCTAGTGATTAGCATGGTCCTTTGCACATAATAGATATTTAATAAATGTGGGCTTTAAATTTTTATTGGTTATTTGTTTATAGATCACAATGATCTGAATATAACCTCCACATCTAGTGAGTATTCTTTTGTAACAAAGATTTTTTTAAGTTCAACAAAACCAACCAATAATATAGGGACCATTTTTTACAAAATACACAATATTCCACACCTATAATCTTGTACCATAACATTTATGTAGTCATTCCAGATTTGTAACATACTTTATATATATTAAGAAAGGAAGATTCACTTTTTCTTCCTTTCATGGTGATCACAATTACATAACATTTAGTTTCATTTTATTTTTTTTGGTTATTATAAGGGCAGCCAGGTGACTCAGTGGATAGAGCACCAGCCCTGGAGTCAGGAGGACCTGAGTTAAAATCCAACCTCAGACACTTAATAATCAGCTAGCTGTATGAACTTGAAAAAAAAAAAAAAAGACATCTACTTTCCAATGACTCTACTCCCAACCCTGTAACTTTCCTGACCCAAGTGCTGGTCTATAACTACCAAGATTCTTTGTATATAATCTCTCTCATTACAGTATAACTCCTTAAAGACAGTGACTGTCTTTGTTTTTATCTTTATACCCGACAGTGTTAACACATAGTAAAAACTGTTTTTTCTTGCATTCATTTTCTCTATTTTGCATTATTGTGGTCATTGAATTTATTCTTTTTCTGTTTAGCCTAACTGCTTTGGATCAGGATATGCAAATTTCCCATATTTTTCTGAATCTTCATATTTGTCTTTTCTTGCAGCACAACAATATTTTATGCTTTGATATATTGCATTATCTTCAGACATTCCCCCTAATCAAGAGGCACCTACTTTATTTATAGTTCTTTGCTAGTACAAAAAAAAAACTGTTCTATGAGTATTTTGGTATCCCTTCTTAAAGTGATTTCCTTAGGGTATGTGCCTAGCACATAATATGTTTACAGAACTGAGTTAAATTTTTCAAGGTCATATAACTACTTAGTGGCAGAGCAAGGATTTGAAAAATCTCTTCCTTTTTGCAAAATAATTACAGTGATCTGTGCAATGCTTACTGTTTCTGAAATAATTTCTAAAACTCTGATTTCCATATTTATAGATGCAAATAGCATAATTAGCTGTTTAGATAGAAATTTTGATAAATACTATGAATTGATATTTAATTTGAATATGCTATGGATAATACAAGACTTATGCAAATATGTAACAAGGTCTTTTTCCCCCTGCCATACTGAACTAATAAAGTGAATTGCACAGTTTTCTCCCTTTCTGCTATTAATTCATCCTTTCTGCTCTGTTTTTATACCTCTATAACTTAACATTAAGATACACCAGTTGCATGTAAAAACATGAAGGAGGGGGACATTAATGATGGGTGAAGAACATAGGTGTATTTTCTTAAGAACCATTGATATCTATAAGTGAATTTTCCAGAGATAAATCTCACAGAGAAAAGCAAAACTAGCACTCTGATGGTACACTGGAGAAAGTATTGGACTTAGAATCAGGAAAACTTCCATTCAGACCCTTAGCTGTGTGATTTTTGGATGTCAGTCTCAGTTTCCTCATTTGTAAAATTGGCATCATAATAATAGCACCTGGCTCCCAAATATATTTTGAGTATAAAATAAGGCAATATTAGAGAAGTGATTTGCAAACCTTAAAGGAATATACATAAAATCTACAATTTTTTTTATTTTAAAAGTAACATATATAAAAGTCTACTTTAGCCAGCTGAAATGATAAAAACTGAAATAAAAATTACTCACTCCACTTCTGCCAATCAGCAACTTATCTATGCAAGTATCTGAGACAGATGTACAAATACCAGATCTGCAGCATTCCTGAGTATAGCCCAAACCAGGTTAGAATGTGCATTTAGGTGGATGTGGATAGAGCACCAGCCCTAGAGTCAGGAGGACCTGAGTTCAAATTTGATCTCAAATACTTAATTACCTAGTTGTAATTCCTTGCAAGAATAAAAGCAAAAAAAGAAGAAAACAACAGAATGTAATTGGAATATATTTAGCAAAAATAAAATAAAACAAATAATATTACCTTTCAAAACTAAGTCATTATAGGGCCAGCAGGTTTATTGGCCCCTTTATCTATTTGACACCCCTAGTCTAGGACATTAAGTGATCAAATGACTGATCCATGGTTCTACAGTTAGAATGTATCTGAGGAAGGACCCAAATTCAAGATTTCCAGATTTGAAGATTAGTCATCTATCTACTATGGGAAACTTTAGAGTTCATCTAATCCAAATCTTTCATTTTACTGAAATAGAAGGAAATAGAGGTCCAGAGTGGTTATGATCTCCCCAGGGTCACAAAGATAATACAGCAGAGCCGGATTCAAACCTATGTTCTTTGACTTGAAATCCAGTTCTCTGTTTATGTTCTTCATTTCAATCATGGAGCTTTCTTGGCAAAAATACTGCAGTAGTTTACCATTTCTTTCTCCAGATCATTCTTTAGATGAGGAAGCTAAGGCAGAGTTAAATGACTTACCAGGGAAACATAGCTAGTAAGTGTGTAAGGCGAGATTTGAACTCAAGAAGATGAGTTTTCCTGACTCCAGGCCCAGAACTCCTACATGGAGAATAAACCAAGGAGAATACTCCTATACTACACCACCTACTTGGAGAAAAGGACAAAACAGATTTTCCTAAGGATCTTAGATTAGAACATAGAAAATCTCATTCCCAACCCAAACCAAGGTCCATCTGTTGCATTTGGATAATAATGAAAAAAGACAAGCTCTTAATAATCTATTAGAGATGCAAATTTGATGGTTGTTGGTATGTTAAATAGCTGTTCTCCTAATAATACCTCTGTTTTAGTACAAAGTCAGAAGAAAGTTTTCTTTCTTAATTCTTAAACACACACACACACACACACACACACACACACACACACACACACTACAGGAACTGCAGTAAAGCAATGGGAGCAGAACCAAGTGAACAATGTTCACATCAACAACATTGGAAGTTGATCAACCTTGATGGAGCTAGGACAACCCTAAGAGACTGGCTATAGACAATTCTATCCCCATCCAGGGGAAAAAAAACAAAACAAAACAAATCTGAATGAACACTACATTCACTTTTTAAAAATTTCTCATGTGTATTTCAACTCCTTTCTTTTTTCTTTCTTTTCCCTTAATCCTAATTCCTCATACCAAAAATGACTAATCTGTAAACATATTAAGCACAAGGTGAAAGGAAAATATGTAACTTAAAAATATGCCTATGTATGTGGATGAATGTTGAAAATTTTTCATAACATGTATTGGAAAAACAATATATCAATTAAAACAAAATTAAATAAAAATTAAAATAAAAACCACAAGAATATCTGTGGTCTCAACATTTAAAAGCTCTCAATAATTAAATTAAAGGGAAAAGATGCTATTTAACAATCGTTAACATAACTTTTGAGTATGGGAGATGGCAGGAGTTGAGGTGGCTTTGGAGAAGGGGAGAGAATGTGTCAAATTTTAGATTTAAAACCTAGAAATAATAAGGGATGACCACTGAATCTGGAGATTGAGAATAACTCACTTCAAATTCCAATTCTTAAATTTGCCACCTGTGTGACTTTAGGCAAATTAGAACCTTTCTGGGTCTTAGCTTCCACCCTCAGTTTCAATAAGGGTTTTGGACTAGGGTTTTGGCTTCAGCTTCTCAAAGAGGAAATGTGTGTGTTTGTGTGTGTGTGTGTGTGTGTGTGTGTGTATTTGTGTGTGTGTGTGTGTGTGTGTAAAATCTTTAAACTTATTTTTGAGTTCATGTCTAGAATCCTTCTAAAGCAAAAAAAAAGATGTTCAATGTATAATATGAATCAGATATGGAACAGATATCATTCATTACAACAAATGAGATAAAGCACCCTATATCAAAATAAGGTCAGAATGTGTAAAGGATTTAGACATAAAGGGTGATACTACAGACCAATTAAGAGAACAAGAAATGCTCACCTGTCAGATCTATGGAGAGGGGGAGAAGTTTATGACCAACCAAGAAATAGAAACCATTAAAAATTGCAAAATGGATGATTTTGACTATATGAAATTTTAAAGTTTTTGCTCAAATAAAATAATGCAGCCAAGATTAGAAGGAATGCAGAAAGCTGGGAAAAAATTTTCACATCTAGTGTTGCTGATAAATGACTCATTCCTAAAATGCATAGAAAACTGAATCAATTTTATTAGATCACAAGTCATTTCCTAATTGTAAATGGTCAAATGATATGAGCAAGCAGTTTTCAGATGAAGAAATTAAAAGTATTTATAATCATATAAAAAAATGTTCCAAATCATTAGTGATAAGACAAATGCAAATTAAAACACTCTGAGGTGCCACTTTATACCTATCAGATTGACTAAGATGACAAAAATGGAAAATAATCTATGTTGAAGAGAATTTAGAAAAATTGGACATTAATGCATTGTTGGTGGAATTGTGAACTGATTCGGCTTTTCTGGAGAGCAATATAGAACTATGTCCAAAGAGCAATAAAACTGATCATACCCTTTGATTCAGCAGTACCACTACTAGACCTATATCCCTAAGACATCATAAAAAAATGGGAAAAGTCTCACATATTCAAAAATATTCCTAGCAAGTCTTTTTGTACTGGCAAAGAATTGGAAATTGAGGGGAAGTTCATCAACTGGAGAATAGTTGATCAAGTTATGGTATAAAAATTTTATAGAATATTATTGTTCTTTAAGAACTTGTGATCAGGGAAGGTGGCCCTGGAGTCAGAGGACCTGAGTTCAAATTTGACCTTGGACACTTAAAAATTACCTGTGTGACCATAGGCTTAATCCCATTGCCTTACAAAAACATGAAAAAAGAACAAAAAAGAAATCATGAGTGGTTGGACTGTAGAAAATTATAGAAAGACTTGCATAAGCTGATGATGAGTGGAGTGAGCAGAACCAGAAGAACACTGCTGACATTAACAACAGTATTGTGAGACGACCAACTGTGATAGTTGATGCTCTTCTCCGGCAGTTCTGTGACCAAGTACAGTCTTGAGAGATCCATTGTGGAAAATGCTATCCACCTCCAGAGAAAGAACTGTGGAATCTGAATGCAGAGTAAAGCATATGATGTTCATTTTTTTAAAAAAGCCAAGATGGTGGCATGGAGGCAGGAATTCCCAGAGACTATTCTTTCAGAACACTCCAAATGCCTTAAAAATTATGACTCTAACCAAATTCTAGAATGGCAAAACCCACAGAAAGACTGAGTTTATTATTATTATTATTATTATTATTATTATTATTATTATTATTATTATTATTATCTGATCCAAGACAGCTTGAATGATCCAGGGGAAGTGTCTGTTCTACCAGGTTGGTGCAGCTCCCCAGCTCCAATTTTCCAAAAACAGCCAGCAGGGAGTCTAGATTCCTGGGGGCACCTAGGTCCATGGCAGCAGGAGCAATTTCCAGACCTCTCAGCCCAGGAATCAGCAAGGACAACTTGGAAGGTCAGCAGGAAAACTCTGCTAAACCAGAGTGAGCACAGAGCCCAGGACAGTGTATGCCTCATTGCAGCCCCACACCCAAAACCAGAAGCAGACCTGCCCTGGCAGCTGCTTCGAGAGTGTTCAGTCCATGGATGGTAAGGGGGTCAAGGGGAGACTTCAGAGGTCTCTCTCTGTTCTCCCTGAGGCAGAACTCTGCTGTTTGTCCACATTCAGAACCAGGTTGCAGTCTGGGACTCCAAACTGCTACAGAAGAGCAGGGATACTCCTCACAGCTCCAGGACAGAGGGGAGTGTTTGTGGTCACCCACAGATCAGAGCACAAGCAGGAGAGCAGTTGGAGCCTCTCATAAGACCTTAAAGGAATTGAGGTCCCAGGTGGGAGGGTGTCCCAAAAACACTCAAAATCTTGGGAGATGTGTTAAAAATTAGATCAAAGACTGGGGAAATGAGTAAACAACAGAAGAAAAAGAATCTGACCATAGACAATTAATTTGGTTCCATGGAGGATCAAAATATACACCCAGAACATATAAAATTCAAGCTTCTGTATCCAAAGTCTCCAAGAGTAATATGATCTGGTCTCAGGCAATGGAAGAGCTCAAAAAAGACTTTGAAAAGCAAGTAAGGGAGGTGGAGGAAAAATTGGAAGGAGAAATGAGAGTGATGCAGGTAAATCATGAAAACCAAGTCAGCAGCTTGGTGAATGAGATACAAAAAAAAAATTAAAGAAAATAATGTGTAAAAAACCAGTTTATGTCAAATGAAAAAAAGCAACCCAAAAGGGAAATGAGGAGAAGAATGCCTTAAAAAGCAGAATTGACAATTAGAAAAGGAGATGAGAAAGTTCTCTGAAGAAAATAATTCCATCAAATGTAGAATGGAGCTAAAAGAAGCCAATGGTGGTGCAACAATTAAACAAAGACAAAAGGATAAAAACTAGAAGAAAATATGAAATATTTCGATGAAAAACAACCAACCTGGAAAACAGATCCAGGAGAGATGATTTAAAACATATTGGGCACCTGACAGTCATGACCAGGTTATTTCAAGAAATAACCCAGAAGGGAGAAGCTAGGTGGTGCAATAGGGGGCAGCTAGGTGGCACAGAGGAAAGAGCACTGGCTCTGGAGTCAGGAGTACCTGAGTTCAAATCCAGCCTCAGACACTTAATAATTACCTAGCTATGTGGCCTTGGGCAAGCCACTTAACCCCATTTGCCTTGCAAAAAAGAAAAAAGAAAAAAAAAAGAAAAGTAAAGAAATAACCCAGCAAAATTGCCCTGATATCCTAGATATTTACCAGAGGGTAAAATAGAAATTCAGGGAATCCACTAATTACCTCATGAAAGAGATCCTGCCCCCACCCCCAAAAAATCAGGAATGTTAAAGCCAAATTCCAGAACTACCAAATCAAAGAGAAAATATCACAAGATGTCAGAAAAGAAATAACTCAAATATCGTGGTGCTACAGTCAGGATCACACAGTAACTGGCAGCATCTACATTAAGGGCTCGTAGGACTTGGAATATGATATTCTGGAAGGCAAAAAGCTAGGATTACAACCAAGAATCCAAGAACTTGGATTACAACTGAGAATCAGCTACCTGGCAAAACTGAACATCATCTTTCTGGGGAAAAGATGGACTTTCAATGAAACAGGGGAATTTCAAACTTTCCTATTGAAACAACCAGAGCTGAACAGAAAGTTTCATCTCCAAGTATAGAATTCAGGTGAAGCATAGAGCGTGGATGAGAAGGGACTAATTATGAGGAACTTAATGATGTTGAACTGTGTGTATTCTCACATGGGAAGAAGATACTGATAACACATATAAACCTTCTCATTAATTAGGGCAATTAGAAGGAGCATATATGGACAAGACATAGGTGGAAATTGAATATGAAGGTATAATATATTATAAAGGTGGAGTCAGTGAGAGAAAAAAGGCATGAACTGGGAGAAAGGGAAAGGAGAAGTAGAACGGGCTAAGATATTTCATGCAAAAGAGTCAAGAAAAAGCTTTTGTAATGGAGTGGAAGGGGGGAAGGTGAGGAGGGAATGTGGGAGCTCTCATTCTCATCAGAGATGGATCAGAGAGGAAGCAACATACAAACATACACACTCAATAGGGTATAGAAAGTTACTCTAGATGAAAAAAGAGAGGAAAGGGATGAGAGAAAGGGGACAGGGAGAGGGGAGGGGGATGTAGGTGATAGAGGAGAGAGAAGATTATGGGAGAATGTAGTCAGATACAACACATCTTTGAGAAGGGACAGGGTGAAAGAAAAGAGAGAATAGAATAAATGGGAACGAGGAAAAATAGAATGGAGGGAAATACAGTTAACAATAGCAACTGTGGAAAAAAATATTGAGGCAACTCTTCTTTTTGAATGTATGATAAAAAAATGTGATACATCGCAGAGACAGAGCTGATGGTACCTGAATACAGACTGAAGTACATTTTTTCTTTTTTTCTGACATAATTTTCTTACAGTTTCTCTATCTTTGTGGGAGGAGGGGGGATTATGGTTACTTTTACAAGACTATCACAGTAATGTGAAAATAAATTAATTAAATTCAAAAATAAAATCTTTTTCTTACTCATGGTTTTTCCCCTTTCATTCTAATTATTTTTTTCACAACAGGACTAATATAGAAATATGTTAAACATTATTGTACACATTCAACTTTTACTGATTGTTTGACAACAAGGGGATGAGGGAAGAAAATGAGGGTGATAGAAAAATGTGGAACTCATAAATTTGCAAATGAATGAATATTGAAAACTACCTTTATATGTAGTTAGAAAAATAAAATAATTGTTTTGAAAAAAATAGGCATTAAAAAACAGTTTGAATCAGAGATCAGTTACTCGACTGATAAATACTAATTCCACTGTCCTGGGCACCAGAAATATAAGGTGGAGTGCTGAATAAGTATTGTCACATCAGGTTTTATCCCATTAATTTCCATGCTTTCTGGCAAACCAAACCAGGGTTGGAATTCCTCCCCTATTGGGGATCATCTTCTCTAACATAGAAATTCCATCTGCAGAGATTCCCAGCCAAGATGGAGGAGAAAAGACAAGCACTGTGTTAAGTGCTCCACTTTCCCCTCAAAAACAACATGAAAGAAACCTCTTAACAGAAATTCGATTGACAAAACCCAGAAAGAGAAGCTAGAAGACCACCTACCAAGAAGGTCATTCTCAGGGGACCGTGGGTGAACCAGGAGACAAGAACAGAGGGTCAGTGTGGGGACAGCAGCTGGGGAAAGCCAGAGGGCCAGCCTCAGCCATATAGACTTTGGTGAGTGGGGGGTGTGAGATTCAACTTTAGCTGCAGAGTCTTTGGTTGGGGGGGAGAGGAATTATGTAAGGGTGAGTTCCAGAGTTTCAGAGCATGCCTGGAGAACAACCAACTGGGCCTGGGAACTGCACTCCATACTTTCAGAGGAGCTCTTTTCCCAGAACAAACAATTAAAAAAAAAACCCAGCCCTTCAGGCTAAGGCATGGGCAACAGAGTTCACTCAACAGAAAGAGATTAACTCCCTCCCCCCAGGGATCAGCACATAATTCAAGGTCAACTCAGACCCTACTGCTGAGTACCCCAAACACTCCAGAGAAAGCAACCAATTCCCCCTACTGGCTGACCCTTGGAATTACTAAACCAAGTGAACAAAGTCTCTGGGATCTTCAAAAGCAAACCTCTGAGAGCCAGCCCCATCCCCAACACAAGATCCTTGAAATATGAAGAAAGTCCAGCAAAAAGGGAGGCCCATGGAGAAATAATTAGAAGAAATAGATTCTAACCCAAAGAGATCTAGTACTTCTGAGAAAAAATGAATTGGTCTCCAACCCAGAAAGACTTCCTTGAAGAAATCAGGAAGGAGTTTAAAAATCAATTGGAAAAATTCAGAAAAAAAGCTCAAGAGAAAATTAACACCTTGCAACAAGAAAACAAATCCTTGGAAAATACAAACAGACAAATATAAAATGAGAATGACTCTCTCAGATCTTCAATTGAGCAAATGCAAAAAGAAAATGATTCTCTCAAAATTACACTTGAGCAAATGGAAAACTCCTTCAAAAATAGAATTGACCAACTGGAAAAGGAGTTGCAAAAGATAAATGAAGAAAATTCTTCTTCTCTAAAAAAAAAAAAGAATGGATTTAGTGGAAACTAATGACTTCATGAGACAACAAGATTCTGTTAAATAAAACCAAAAGATTGAAAAAAATAGAAGAAAATGTAAAATACCTCATCAGCAAAACCACTGACCTCGTGAACAGATCAAGAAGGGGCCTGAGAATTGCAGGCCTTCCTGAAAACATTGAAAAGAAAAAAAGCCTGGACTTAATATTACAGGATTTAGTGATGGAAAATTGCCCTGATATCATGGAACCAGGGGGAAAATAGTTATTGAAAGAATACATCGATGCCCTCTGGAAAGAGATCCTAAAATGAAAACACCAAGGAATGTTGTGGCCAAATTCCAGAACAATCAGATAAAAGAAAAAAATCCTGCAAACAGCCAGAAAGAAAAAATTTAAATACCATAGAGCCACAGTAAGCATTACGCAGGACTTGGCCACATCAACATTAAGGGATCAAAGGGCCTGGAATGAGATATTCCAAAGAGCAAGGGAGCTTGGAATGCAGCCAAGAATCCACTATCTGGCAAAGCTCATCCTTCTCTTCCAGGGGAAAAGATAAACATTTAATGAAATAGGAGACTTCCGATATCTCCTGATGAAAAGAGCAGAGCTAAATAGAAAATTTGGACATCAAACAGGAGAGACACATAAAAAGGTTAAAAAAAGGGTAAAGAAAAAATACTGCTATCCAACAAGATGAAAATGTCTATCTATCCACTTGGGAGAAAGAGTCTTATAACTCTTGAGAACTGTAACTCTATTAGAGAGAATATACTTAGCCAGAAGTGATGGAATCTCATAACTTTTCTGTGATTCAGATAGAATGATTTAAAAACAACACCTCCTTAAAAAGGGGATAGTAAGGAGATGGGAGGATGTAGGAGACTAAATGGGTAAATCTCATTACATCAAGAGGTACAAAAGACCCACTGTAATAGAGGGAAAGAAGGGAGGAAGTGAGAACCACCTGAATCTTCATCTCATCAAACTTGGCTAAAAGTTAACTTAGACACATTCAGTTAAGAAATTTATCTTCCCTTTCAAGCATTAAAAGGGGAAAAGGGGAGGGGGAGAAGAAGGGTAACTAGAAAAAGGGGAAAGAAGGGAAGAAGGGAAAAAGGTAAATGGGAAAGGGGAGGGGGTTGATATAGGAGGGCAAAACACACTGAAGGCGGTAGTATTCAGAAACAAAACACTGGGGATTATGGATAAAGGGGAAAAAGAGGAAAATAAAAATAGAAGGAAGATAGCATGCAGGGCAATAAATAGTTAGTAATTATAACTTTGAATGTGAATGGCACAAGCTTTCCCTTAAAATGTAAGCAAATAGCAGAGTGGATTAAAAACCAGAATCCTACAATATGCTGCTTACAAGAAATTCATTTGAAGCAGAGAGATACATATAGAGTAAAAATAAAAGGTTGGAGAAAAATATATTTTGCTTCAGCTAAAGTGAAAAAAGCAGGGGTAACAATCCTTATCTCAAACAAAGCAGCTGCAAAAATAGATAGTGTTAAAAGAGATAAGGAAGGAAACTATATCCTCCTGAAAGTTACCATAGAAAATAAAGTAATTTCAATACTAAATGTGTATGCACCCAATGGTATAACCATCCAAATCCTTAGAAGATAAGTTGAAAAAGCTACAGGAAGACATAGACAGAAAAACTCTACTAGTGGAAGACCTCAACCTCCCACTCTCAGATTTAGATAAATGTAATCATAAAATAAACAAGAAGGAAGTTAAGGAGATAATAGATTGTTAGAAAACCTAGATATTATAGACCTATGGAGGAAACTGAATGGGGATAGTAATACTTTTTTTTCTGCAGTACATGGCACTTACACAAAAACTGATCATGTACTGGGGCATTAAAAACCTAACAATAAATTGCAGAAAGGCAGAAGTAGTGAATACATCTTTATCAGATCACAATGCAATAAAAATCATACACAATATTGGGCCAGGGAGATATAGACCTAGAATTAACTGGAAACTAAACAACCTCATTTAAAAGAATGAGTGGATCAAGTGGATCAAGCAACAAATTATAGAAAGAATTAATCATTTTATCCTAGATAATGACAATAATGAAACAACATAGCAAAATCTATGGGATACACTCAAGGCAGCTGTCAGGGGATATATCATATCTTTAAATGTTTACATGAATAAATTAGAGAAAGAAGAAATCAATTAACTAAATATGCAATTTAAAAAAATTAGAGAAAGAACAGATTAAAAACCACCTATTAAATACCAAATTAGAAATTCTAAAAATTAAAGGAGAAATTAATAAAATCAAAAGCAAGAAAACTATTGAACTAATAAATAAAACCAAGAGCTGATTTATGAAAAAAACAATAAAATTGATAAAAGTCTGGTAAATTTGATTTTAAAAAAAGAAAATCAAATTGCTAGTATCATAAAATTAAAAATTCACCACCAATGAGGAAATTAAAGTAATAATTCAGAATTATTTTGCCCAGCTCTATGCCAATATATTTGACAACCTAAGTGAAAACAATGAATATTTACAAAAATATAAGTTGCCCAAATTAAATGAAGAGGAAATTAAAAACCTAAATAAGCCTATCTCAGAAAAAAGAAATTCAACAGGCCATTATTGAACTCCTGAAGAAAAAATTTCCAGGGCCAGATGGATTCACAAGTGAATTCTATCAAACATTTAAGGAACAACTGGTTCCAATTCTACATAAACTCTTGGGAAAAATAGATGAAGATGGGACTCTGCCTAACTCTTTCTATGACACCAATATGGTGCTTATACCTAAGCCAGAATAGTCAAAACAGAGAAAGAAAATTATAGACCTATCTCCCTGATAAATACAGATGCAAAAATCTTAAATAAAATCTTAGCAAAATGATTACAAGTTATCACTAGGATAATACATTATGATCAAGTAGGATTTATCCCAGGAATGCAGGGTTGGTTCAGTATTAGGAAAACTGTTAGTTTTAATTATATCATTAACAAACCTATCAGAAATCACATGATCATATAAATAGATGCTGAAAAAGCTTTTGACAAAATATAGCACCCATTCCTATTAAAAACACTAGAGAGTATAGGAATAAATGGACTATTCCTTAGAATAATTAGCAATATCTATCTTAAACCATCAATAAGTATTATATGCAATGGGGATAAGCTAGAGGCATTCCCAATAAGATCAGGGTGAAACAAGGATGCCCATTATTACCACTACTCTTTAATACTGTATTAGAAATGTTAGCTTCAGTAATAAGAGAAGAAAAAGAAATTGAAGGAATTAGAACTGGGAAGGAAGAGACAAAACTCTCACTCTTTGCAGATGACATGATGGTATACCTAGAAAATCCAAAAAAATCATCTAAAAAACTACTAGAAATAATTAGCAACTTTAGCGAAGGATATAAAATAAACCCTCATAAATCCTCAACATTTCTATATATGACTAGCAAGATACAGCAGAAAGAGCTAGAAAGAGAAATCCCATTCAAAGTAACCTCAGACAATATAAAATACTTGAGGGGCGGCTAGGTGGCGCAGTGGATAAAGCACCAGCCCTGGAGTCAGGAGTACCTGGGTTCAAATCCAGTCTCAAACTGGATTTGAATTACCTAGCTGTGTGGCCTTGGGCAAGCTACTTAACCCCATTTGCCTTGCATAAACCTAAATATATAAATACCTGGGAGTGAGTCTACCTTCAAAGGCAGAGCCAAAAACTTTTTGAAAACAATTACAAAACACTTCTCACAAAAATAAAATCAGATTTAAATAACTGAGCAAACATCAACTGCTCATGGATAGGTCGAGCTAATATAGTAAAAATGACAATTCTAAACTAAAACCAAACTACTTGCTTAGTGCCCTATCAATCAAAATTCCAAAAAAATTACTTTAATGAGTTAGAAAAAGTTGTAAGTAAATTCATATGGGGAAATAAAAAGTCAAGAATTTACAGAGATTCAATGACAAAAAAAGGCAAAAGAAGGTAGCTTAGCCTTACCAGATCTAAAATGATATTATAAAGCATCAGTCATCAAAGCTGTCTGGTATTGGCTAAGAAATAGAGTGGTGGACCAGTGGAATAGACTAAGTGCAATAGCAGGAAATGATTATAATAGTCTGCTGTTTCATGAACCCAGAGTCCAGCTATTGGGATAAAAACTCTCTCTTTAGTAAAAACTGTTGGGAAAATTGGAAGTTAGTATAGAAGAAACTTAGATTAGACCAACACCTCACACCCTATACCAAGATAAGATCAAAATGGATACAGGATTTAGACATAAAAAAACAATATTATAAGCAAACTAGAAGATCAAGAAGTAGTTTACCTGTCAGATCTATGGAGAGGGAAGCAGTTTATGACCAAGGAAGAGATGGAGAACATCATTAAAAACAAACTAGACAATTTTGATTACATTAAATTAAAGGGCTTTTGCACAGACAAAACCACTGTAACCAAGATCAAAAGAAATGTAGGAAATTGGGAAACAATTTTTTAACTAGTATTTCTGACAAAGGACTTATTTCTAAAATATACAGAGAACTGAATCAAATTTTCAAATTTTCCCCAATTGACAAATGGTCAAAGGATATGCAAAGGCAATTTACAGCTGAGGAAATCAAAGTGATCCATAGTCATATGAAAAATTGCTCTTAATCATTACTTGTTAGAGAAATGCAAATTAAAACATCTCTGAGAAACCACCTCACAATCTCAGATTGGCCAATTTGACCAGAAAGGACAATGATCCATCTTGGAAGGGATGTGGGAAATCTGGGACACTAATACATTGTTGGTGGAGCTATGAACTAATCCAACCTTTCTGGAGACAAATTTGGAATTATGCCCAAAGGGCATCAAAAATGTGCATACCCTTTGATCCAGCAATACCCTGGGTCTATACCCTGAAGAGATTATGAGAAAAGGTAAAAATATCACTTGTGCAAAAATACTCATGGCATCCCTGTTTGTGGTGGCAAAAAACTGGAAATTAAATGAATGCCCTTCAATTGGGGAATAGCTTAACAAAATGTCATGCAACACTATTGTTCTATTAGAAACCCAGAGAGATGGGAATTCAGGGAAACCTGGAAGGATTTGCATGAACTGATGCTGAGTGAGATGAGCAGAACCAGAAAAACACTGTACACCCTAACAGCAACATGGGGGAGATGATCAACCTTGATGGACTTGCTCATTCTATCAGCACAACAACCAGGGACAATTTTGAGCTATCTGCAATGGAGAATACCATCTGTATTCAAATAAAGAATTGAAGTTTGAACAAAGACCAAAGACTATTATCTTCAATTCAGAAAAAAAAAGTTATCTTATGTAATTTTGCTATCTCTTATCTTTATTTTTTCTTCCTTAAGGGTATGTTTTCTCTCTCATCACATTCAACTTAGATCAATATATACCATGGAAACAATGTAAAGACTAACAGAATGCCTTCTGTGAGGGGGAGATAGAAGCAAGAATGGGGGGGAAATTGTAAAACTCAAAATAAATAAAATTTTTCTAAAAAAAAAAAGAAAAGAAGAAACTCTATCTGCTACCAATAAACTCCAAACAAAGATCTCAGGACCTCAAGGTCTATCAAATTCAAAAGATCACCTCCAAATCTGGACAAGTCCATCTCAATTACCTGTGTTTGAAAAATATTCTGACCACCTATGGTCAATCAAAAAAAATAAAATAGAAGATGAGATGCAGTCTCAGAATCACCAAGAAATTTGTTGCCATACAGTCTAGATAGGAGAAAGAATAATTTTTCCTTCCCCTGTGTCTTCACAAGAAGTCTGGAGAAGAAAAACTAACTTGTCTCATAGGAAAGTCAAAGAGACATAGGGTAGTGACTCCTTTTTTAAATGAACTACTAGGAGCAGCTAGTTGGCACAGTGAATAGAGCACTGGCCCTGGAGTCAGAAGGACCTGAGTTCAAATCCAGTCTCATATTCTTAATAGTTACTTAGCCAGATGACCTTGGCCAAGTCACTTAACCCCACAATCTATGGAGTCATCATTTGCCAATGGTCAAGAAAATGATTGACATTTAGCATTCCCAGTGTTCCTAAGTTCTGTCACCATGGCCAAGCTGGATCTATTCAGGAGCTTCATTATTCCCAAACATTTAAGCAATGAAGTAATACATATGGTTGGCTAAAATAGGGAAACTCTTTGGATTGTCCTTGCACCCTCTAGGTTACATATGCATAACTATAAAATAAGGAGAAGTATGAAATCAGTGGTATGAATAGGTCATACCACTAATTTAAATATGTAGCTGGACAGTTCCCAGAAACTGGCATTCCCATTGGACTCATGCAGATCCTAAACTTAGAGCTAAGACTTGGAGCAAATATTACTAGCCAAGTTATAACAGAAGAGTATATGACTTCTTGAGCTATGATGCTACTGACTTCCATTTCTACATCATTGGTTATTGAAGTTACTGAGTCTCTTCTTTACTTTGAAGCAAAAAAAAAAAAACATTGTCCTATGTGATCAAATTCTGCAAAATACATGAGCTATAATAGCTAAAATATAATCAAAATAGATTATTTTGTTTTTGCATTTTAAAAAATGAAACTTATTATCTTGACTCAGTTTAAGTTAAAATCAAAGACAAAAGAACATAATGAGCAGATTTTTGTATAAAACAACTTTAACCATCTCAAAGTAATCTTAACAAGAATATAGACAGGTAGTCATCTATAGCTAGTCTTGCTGGTGTGGGACAGGTATTTTTTAAATGTTTCTCAGAGTGCTATTAATGATGTAAAAAGTTTGAGACTCTTTAAAGAGCTACTGTATTTTTTAGAAATTTTTCAAAAAATATTCAGAGACCAGAAAATTAATTTGTGACAAAATGAAAATTCATGTTCATTTGTCATGCACAGGTTTTAGCTGAAGTAAGCCCCAGTAACTGAGTACATGTGTTTAGAAATTATAAATAAGGTTTTTCTCTGTATCCCACTGTGGTGCCTAGTGGGATACAACTACAGAAAATGATGGGCAAAATTGTTTACCCCAAAAGTACTAGTTGAAAGACAGGAAGGGATTGTCATCTAGTGGCAAAAATAAGGAATTCAAGAGATAGGATATTTATGTTTCTCAAATGTATGGTCAGTCACCTGAAGCTGCATAGTGAACAAAGCACAGAATTTCAATATATTCTATGGTTTATGTTTAAAAATGGATGATTTCAACTCTTCCCAACCCTCATAGACACTGTATGAAATATTAGGTCAAAAATAATCATCCATTAGTCAGTCTTCTAAAAACAATGTTTGATTTCAACTAAATTATGTTGGTCCTTGGACAACATACATTCAAAGCATTTTGTATCAGGTCTTTTTAGCTTCATGGGACCTGACAAATTGCATTCCACTGACACAGACTTTGAAAATCTAGGATCTTCTCCAGGTTTCCTCAAAAAGACTTTAGTGAAGGAAAGTAAATTATATTCATAAATCAGTGAAAATTGATGTTTATATATCTCATAGCTCACACATTAAATAAAATTTTGAAGTGATAAAAAGATATAGAAGTTTTCAGTTTTGTTATAATTTGGGGGAGAGATGAAATTTAAAAAAATCATCTCTTCTAATCAAGCTGGAAAGACTCATTGAAGTAGATTTCTGAAGCTGTTTGATGAAGAACAGTAAAAATTGATGAACTTGGAAGAAAACATGGTCTCTAGTTTAGAAAAAGGTTTGTAAATAGCCATGGTGAGAGAGACAATAAACAGACTGACCTGAAAGGAATAGAAAGGCCAAGAGGTTATGGATTCAAAGCTAAAAGGGATCTGTGGGATCATTTAGTCAAATATTCTCATTTTATAGCTGAGAAAGTTGAGTCTCAGAGAAAGTGTTTTGTCCAAATTCATACACCTCATATTAACAGTATTAAAATTTTGAATCCAGGTCCTTTGACTCCAAATCAAGAAGTTTCCATAGATTATTCCATGTTACTTTAAGGGATTGGTTGTGATATAAGAGATGATGGGCAGGTGGAGTAGGATCTAAGATCCAAGATCCTTTTATTAAGGAACCTAAAGTGAGAGGATAATGGTATTAAACCTAATTTTGAAAGGCAATTGAATGATTTTTTCCCCTTTTAATTCTAATTTTTCTTTCACAACATGATAATGTGGAAATATGCTAAATGGGATTGCATGTGTACAACTTATATCAAATTGTTCATTGCCATGGGTAGAGGGGAAGAAAGGAAGATGATAGAAAAATATGACTATCAAAAGCATGCAAAAGGATGAATATAGAAACTAACTTTGCCCGTAATTGAAAAAAATAAATAATTTTTTTAAAGGCAATAGAAACTCTTACTAAAGGGAAGAGTGTTGAGGAGGGGTGTCACCAAGAATGCCTTCAAGGCAAGAAAGGGAATTTAAAGCAAGGAGGCTCTAAATTACATAATAAAAAAATTATTCAGTAAATAGATCACTGGTACTTTCTGAGCATTTATTTAAGTATTTAGAACTATACTAGTTGTTTTAAGAAATACAAGAAAAATCTTAAGCTGGGTTGTGACATTCAGTATTTTTTCTTGGCAAAGCAATTGGATGAGTGACTTACCCAAGGTCACACAACTTAAATATTAAGTGTCTGAGGCCAGATTTTAACTCAGGGTGGACTCAGTATTTTTAAAAAGGTAAGTAAACCCATCTTTTTGGTAGAGATGAATTTCAGTTGTTACCTTAGGTCCCCATTGAATGAAATTCCCCATGACACAGAAAATCTTGGCAATTAAAAATAATGCCTGATATTTACGTAGTGCTTAATATGTGTGATCTCCCTGGAACTGAATAAAAACCCTACAAGGTTTCAAATATTACTATCGTGTCTACTAGCATCAATGTAAAACTAAACTTGTCCATGCCTATGCACCTGCAACTCCTGTTTATATCCTTCCAATGAGTTTACAATAGAAGATCCTCCCAACATGCTATAGGCTTTCCTAATTTTCTTCTGATATTTTAAGAATACCATTGGAATACTTCGGCTATCTCTCTTTTATCCCTGGTCCCCAACACACAAATATCTCATCTTAATTTATATTATGTTATATCATATTATGTTGTCATGTTATGTTTTATATAACATTATATTATATCATATTGTATCATATTATATATTTTTATCATATTATATCATATTATATTATATTAGTAATTATAATGGTAATTTTTTGTCAATGTCCTCCCAGTTGACACTCTGCCTGAAGGGACCACTGTCCTCAAGAAAAGCCTGGTGACTGAAGCAAATTTACCTGTGCATCTGGAAACTATGCCACAGTGGTTTTCCACAGTCCTGAAATCAAGAAAACATGGGTGAGGCTTCATTTTAGACTCTAAGCAAGTGATCTCTATAAATAGAGCTGTAGTTGGTATTGCTGGTGGAGAAGGTCATACTGATAACCCCATCTTTAAAACTGGTCATGCCTACCACAAATATTAAACTAAGAGGAAGTGCTAGCCTCATATGTAGTTTGTGGCTAAGAATCCTATAGAGCATGTCTTCAGAGGAGGTAATCACCAGCATATTGGATAGCCATCCACCATTTGAAGAGATGACCCAGCTGGACAAATGTCAGTCTCATCACTTCCTGGAATACTTATTGGGGTGCCAAGACTATACACAAAAAGGAGAACTAAAATACAAACCCTGACAATAAAAATTGTTTTGGAAATTGATCCTATGACTATGTAATAATCCTGCCCCAAGGGGGTTTGAGAAGAATATAGCAACATCTGGTGTAATTGTTTGGAATGAGGGCATGAGGGAGTGATTGTGACTGAACTGGCAGAGACTGAGAAACAAAAGAGAGAAACAAAAAGAAGGAAGGTATCAATTTTGATTAATGAATGGGAACCCCTGGAGCCACAAGCATGTGAAAAGACCTCTTAAAGAATCTCTTTCAAGAAGGTCATGCTTCAAAAAAGCGCATTCTCTCCTTGGTTGAACTTAGATTTCATCTCACTCCTGAGTCACAAAGCTTCCAATTCGCATATGATCTAAAGTCTAATCTAATTCATATAACTCCCCAGTTGTTCTTTTACTACTTGCTTTGATAAATGTTTACTATCTATCCATGATTTTATTTTGTATAATAAATTCTCATAGAAGGGAACCTAAGTCAGCAGCCAAGAGGAAGCTACCTATTGCTCTCCCAATCTGAGGTAGTACTATTTCTTACCTGAAGGAAAAGGGAAAGTGGATTTTATCTTGAATACCCATCAAAAAAAAAAGAACATTATATTCCAAATTACAAATATCTCATTATATATAGAAAATAGATAAATTTTAGCCAATATATCTCTTGAAGATAGGAGAGTGGAATGAATATTCATGTCCAGTACTCTTACTACACCCAAGAAAAAGAAATCATAGTCTCATAAGAGGCAGGATAGGGCCAATTTCAGATCACATCTATATAAATAAATCCCTGCAATAGTAGCTACCCCAGGTATCTGTGGCACAACTATTATCTATATTAAAACTATATAAATAGCAGCTATTATTACCTGTTCACATCTCTGTGCCATTAGCCTTGAGGCTCTGACTAATCTAAGTCCAGTTCGACCTTTAGGTGCTGACTACTGTGTCTGATCAATATCAACATATTGGCTACTTCCACTACTTCCTGTTCCCAACTCTGCATGGAGACCTGATGTCATGATCTCTTTGTCCTAGAATTATACTTTATAAGTACTCAGAAAAAAGAAAAAAACAGTAAATTTGATGGCTAAAATCTAATTTTTCTTTTACAACTCTCATAATTCCCCACAATAGGGTAAGTAAAATTTGAGAGCTAGTGGCACCAACTTAATCAAAATACTTTGTCTTAAACTCTACTTTGCCTTTATTATATCTTGCCTCATGTTTAAGTGTCTTTGTGTCAATCCCAGCCCTGTAAATTTATTGAGAACAGAGGTAAAAGAGTTTGTCATTACTTCCCAGGATTTTTATCATGATAATATGAGATGATCAGGTTAAGCAACACAGTGCTTGGTTCATAGTATTATTTAAAAGTGGTTTATTATTATATTATATATTATATATATATTATATATATTATTATATTATATATTATATTATATATATTATTATAATTTTTGTATTTCCAACACAATGTCTTATAAATAGTAGCTCTTTAACATTTGCTAAATGGAATTTATATATTTCAACCTAAAAAATCTCCAATTTCTGGGCTTTAGATAATATTAGAAGACTAACTCCTTATATTAAAAATGCTGTACATTTGAAGATTCACATATTTGGCAAGAGAAATATTTGCATTCCATTGATCCTCAGAAATATTGGTAAAAAGTAAAGTGACAGAAGAAAAAAGTAACTGGGAAAGACTAATAAAGGGTAAATGAGATAAGAGGGCCATTTCATTAATTGATTAGTATTAGTATTCCCCTACTGAAGGTGAGTAAGAGTTGGATGGGTCCCTAAAAGTTACAGAATCATAAAATTTAAGAATTAAAATGGACTGCAAAGGTCCAATCTGACTCACCCAAGAAATCATGTCCAAAAGAACCCCAACAAGGGGCCACAAAATCTCTATTCAAAAGTCTCATTTAGAGAAGTAAACAGTGTAGGCTCTCACAAACTACACTAGTGGAGGAACAATTGAGAAGATTGTCTTGTCCAAAGTGGCATTCTGGAACCCTTAATCAACCTATCATCTGAAAAATACAGGAAAATTGTACTGGTTATTCTGTAAATAATTTGAAATAATTCTGTGGCCGATGGAAAACTTAATGAAACTGAAAAATTGTATCCTGATTTGAAGGCTATGGAGGACTAGACAGAAATGAAGCTTCCAGTCCCATGAAAATGAACTGACTTATAAGCTTCTTCAAGCTTAATTAAAAAGTGTTTCTTTGCAGAGAAAGAAGACCAAACTGTCATACCAGCATCTACTTCTAATGAGCATATCTTCTATAATCAAGATAGAACATTTGCAACCATTAACACTTAGATTTTTATAGTCGGACTGTTGCATGTGCCTTGTTTTTGCCTTCCTTTGCTCTTAATGTCTCCCCACTAAGATCTTTCTGTAAATTTGCAATATAAAATATCTATCTTCAAGAAAATTCTTATTTTTATATGGAGTTCCAATTTAATTCTGTTCTTTTTCACTTAAAAAAGTACTTTTGTGGAATTTTCATTGCTAATTTCAGAAAGCAGACTAAAAGATGAATTTTTTTGCTTAATTGTAGAATTTGGAAATTTAATAGCATGAATAATTTTTATATGACTCAACCAACTAGTCTAGCCCATCAGTATCTTTAATTGGTTTTCTGTCATACAATGTGTTCCCTATTTCTGTAAACGTTACTGTATCTGTAAATGTGATAAGATCATTTTATTAATTAAAAGGTTTAAAAACACAGAACTGAAGAGTATATCTTCAAGCCACTTCATTTGAGAATTCCCTTCATAGTGACTTCTCTTTGAGTCCAGTTCTCAACCCACTTTCATCTCCCTAATTCTCTCCATTTTGTCCACAAAGGCAGCATAAAATGATTCTGTCGAGTTAATTCACATGTCTTATCCCAAACTATTCTGAGAAGTGAAAAAAGTGAAGGTTTAAGTCTACTGTAGAATAGGGCCAAAGGATATTAAGGAAGAATATCTCTAAAGTATTCCAGATGAAGGAATGTTTACTCTCTTATTGAATTAGTAATTTTTTGTTTCTTAAAAATAGTCTTCAAAATAATAATAATAATAATAATATCAATAATACTATTATTTATATTGTGATTATTATAGGTTAGACAGTGATAAATGCTTTACAATTATTATCTCAGTTAATCCTCACAACAATCCTGGGAGGGAGGTGTTTATATTATTCCCATTTTAAAGATGAGAAGTGAGACTAAATGAATTGCCCAGGGTCACAATGTCTGGGACCATATTTGAACTCAGATATTCCTGACACCAGGCATGTCATTTTATCTACTCTACCATTTAGTAGTAATAAAGCAAATATAATATAAAACATAATAATAAAATAATAAATATTAAAATAAAACAATGAAAAGTCAATTTTGGAAATCTTAAAATACTTATCTTAGAAGATGAAGAAAAAAGTCTTATCTTATGACTCATAATAAATAAATAATGAAGATTAAAGTACAAAACTGTGCTGTTTTAAATGTAGTGCTAAGCTATTGCTGATGTATACCTGTCCACTGTAATAGTGAGGAAGAAGGCATTTTATTTTTTAAATTTATTTGATACTTTAGTTTTCCCCCCAGTTCATTTTTAAAAGTGTGTTCCAAATTCTCTCCCTTTCTTCTTTCCCTCCTCATTGAGAAAGCAATGAATTCAATATATCTTACACGTGTATAATCATGCAAAACATTTCCATAATAGTCATAATGTAAAAGGAAAAAATAGACCCCCAAAAAGAAATCTCAAGAAAAACAAAGTTTAAGAAATATATTTCAATCTGTATTCAGACACCATCAGTGCTTTCTCTAGGGATGGATAGCATTATTCATCCCAAATCCTTCAGAGTGACCTTGAATCATTGTATTGCTGAGAATAACCAACTCATTACAGCTGGTCATCTTATAATATTGTTGTTAGTTTATACAAACATTACATTCTACTTTTCATCAACTCATGTGAGTCTTTCCAGATTTTTCTGAGAACATCCTGCTTATCATTTCTTATAGCACAATAATATTCCATCATAATCACCATATCACAGTTTGTTCATCCATTCCCTAATTGATGGGTATCCCCTCAATTTCCAATTCTTACCACCAGAAAAAAACTGCTATAAACATTTTTGTATCAATAGTTTCTTTTCCTTTTTGTTTTTTATCTCTTTTGGGACACAGATCTAGTAGTGATATTATTAAGTCAAAGAGTATCTATCATTTTTTAGCCCTTTGGGCATAATTCCAAATTGCCCTTTAAATGGCTGAATCAGTTTAAACTATACCAACCAGGCTTTAATGTCTCATTTTTCCTAAATCCCCCCCCAACATTTGTCATTTTACTTTTCTATCCTTTTAGCTAATCTAATAGTTACAAGTAACCTCAGAATTGTTTTAATTTGCATTTCTCCAAATTGATAGTGGATTAGAATTTTTTATATGCCTATAGAGAGCTTTAAAGGATTACTTTATCTGAAAACTATCCATTTCTTTTGATCATTTATCAATTGTAATGGCTAGAAAAGACATTTTATAACAAAAACAAGGAAAAGAAAAATATGTGTCTAAACATATTCCTCCTTATTTTGTACCTGGTTTTAATTTAAGATCAAAATAATGCAAGGTATCAGTGCCACCTGAAGCTCAACAATCAAGGTGGGCTTAGAAAGCTGATGATTCGTCATAGAAAATAAAAGTGACAAATACAATTATATGCAATTGCAAAACTTTTTCTTGAACAAACTCAATGCAGTTAGAATTAAAAGGCAAACAATTAATAGGGGAAAATTCTCTGGAAAATTTCTCTGATGAAAGTATGATATCCTTGATAGAGAATTGATACTAATATGTAAGAATAAGAGTCATTTCCCAATAAATAAGAACTTATAAGATATGAACAGACAACCTTTGAATGAAGATATACAAACTACCAATAATCATATAAAATACTCCAAATAAAAATCAATAAACAAAAATTACAGCATTCTAAGGATGCACTCCACATCTATCATTTTAGCAAAGATGACAAAAGATAAAAGTGACCATTTTGGAAGAGGCTATGGAAAGACAGATACACTAATTCTTAATACAACTATGAATTGATACAACCCATTCAGTAAAACAAATTGAATTGAGTAGAAAGCTGTTGTACTGAAAACTCTGATCTAGAAACACTATTAACAAGAATATATCAAAGAAATCAAAGCAGATGGGAGGAAATATTGTGTATGGGGGCCCACCAAACAAGAAATGGCTGAAATGATTTTAATATATGACTACAATAGACTATTACTGTAAATTTAAAAATAGTGAATATAATGGACCTAGAGAAACATGGGAAGATCTGTATGAATAGATGAGTTAAATGAGCATAATCAGGAGGACAATTTACATGATGACTGCAATATTACAAAGGTAAATCACTTTGAAAGGCTATAGAACTCTGATCAGTGCAGTGACCAATCATTTATTTCAAAAGAATGATGATGGGACATGTCATTCCATTATGGCAGAAAACTGATAGATTTAAAGGTGCAGAATTAAGATGTACTTTTTAAGACATCAACAACATTTGTTAAAAGGGTGAGGGGAGACATTGAATAGTGACAGAAATGTAAAATAAAAGACAAAAAATAAAAGAAAAAATCATCAATGAAACTTTTAAAAAGATACAGGAAAAAAGGGGAGACAAAACAGAAATTCACAGTTGTGTTTTGTTTTGGTTTTTTTTAGGTTTTTTCAAGGCAAATGGGGTTAAGTGGCTTGCCCAAGGCCACACAGCTAGGTAATTATTAAGTGTCTGAGACCGGATTTGAACCCAGGTACTCCTGACTCCAGGGCCGGTGCTTTAACCACTACACCACCTAGCCGCCCCAGTTGTGTTCTTAATACACTGAAAAGTTCATGTTTATTGATAATTGTTGATTTCATAATAAAAAAGAATTTTTTTACAAAAATTTAATAGCTTCAAATAATCTTTGAGCTCACAACCATCTTTTTTTTCCTGTTTCAATGATCCACAAACTCCTCTTGAATCCTGTTGCATCACTTTTTTTAATCTGACTTGTGTTATTATTCCTAGTCTTACCCTCTAAGGGTTATGCTCATCCTTTCACTGTTTTGACTAAATTTTAGTAAAAGACCAAGGTTTAGATTCAGTAGCTGTTAACTCCCTGGTACTTCTCCATTACCATTATAAAAAAACTTCTTGGACAGATAGAGATTCAGGCTAAGAACACTAGCCCTTAGTCCTATCCTTAGATTTAATTGTGACCCTAGTGTCCAAGTAAATATCCCACTTTTCACAAGTTCACTAATATCTATCATATATTTGCCAATAAATGTATGGACACAATCACAAACTGAAAAACAGCACTAATCGCTTCCTGAATCTCCCAGGATCTTGAAGATCCAAAGGAACTCTGTACCAGTTCAGAACTCTCCCAGTTCCACTGTGAATCACAACTCTCCCAGGCCCCTAGGATTCACATATCCATTCTGAGAACTGGACCAGAACCAAGCCAGTTTTCAGAAGCAAGAATAAATAATATGCAGGAAGAATGGTTTATTTTCCTTGCTGCTGTCTATGCAACATTACCCTTGTGTCAGTGGAGCGACCAAAAGTACCCAGACTCCTCAGAGCATTCTCTGCATCAATCCAGTCTATTCCCACCTGGAAACAAATGATTAGAGTAAAAGGATTTTTTTAAATGCAGTGCATTATTCAACAGCCTTTGAGAGCTGGCAAGCACAGAGGCCAGAGACCTTGTTTTAAATCAATAATTTAAAAGCTCCCTGGACACTGGAGCAGTACAAGTTGAGTCATCTGTAACTTCACCCAACAAATGAGTCACCTGGTGCTCATGCCATCACCCTGGAATGATGTTGTAACACTGGGATACCTAGACCCTGGTTTTAATTTAAGAAAGACCAGAAAATAAATGTGTGTGATTCTATCCAAAAAAAAAAAAATCTCTCAAACTTTATAGACAACCATAAATGCCCCTTTTCCTACAGTCTGTAACTATCATATAAAACAGAGTCAGGTATATAGTACACACTTAATAAATGCTTTTTTCATTCATTTGGAAACAAAAAAAGAAACATTCTCTGAAAGCCTGGTATAATCCTGTCATGTACTCAGACAGAAGGTAGTCAGTTGTTCAATAAATATTTATTGAGTGTCTGCTATTGCCAAGGTAATACACCCTAACAAAAATCATTACTAGTAGTTATATTGACTCTATGATATGAGAACAAGCCATTCCTGTTTTCTCTCTATTATATATAGTATCTTTCTCCCCATTGTACAATTAAAAGTATACAGCATTAATGAGCCTGGGGTTAAATTGGGCCTATGCACCTTTTAAAAAATTCCTACTCAGACTTTTCTAACAGCCTTGGTAAATTATTGAAATACTCCTTTTGTGTCACTTAACTATCACTTTTTCTTTTTTTTTTAAATCTGCACAATATTCTTCACATAAGCCTTCTGCTCTTTTATTTTAAAGATCAAATATCCTTTCACCTGAACTGCAAAGAGTGGCCAGTTTCCCTGGTAACATAATTTGCTTCCAGTTCAGTGGCAATCGGAGCTCATTTTCATAGGTTCCCTGTACCCAGTAGCCAATCCCAGATCAGAAATCTTTTCAAAGCACTATAAAAAGTCTGTTGCTAAGGTGTTTGGTTAAATGAACCTCTTAAATATTGATTTTAATGGGTTTTTTTCTGTTTTTTTAAAGCTCCACTGGGTTTAGTCTTTCTTGAACACATAGGACATAGCTGCTTTGAGCTTTCAATTCTATGCCATTGCCTTCTTCATTTCAAAGATGCAAATTTGCTGGCATCTTTTATCAGTTTTCAAATGAACACAACAATTATGCCACTGATTGAAGATCACTGGGGACATGGGTATATCTGTCCAATTATAGGTATAATGAAACATAATAACATAATAATTAAAGGAAGACCTGATTCCACAAATTAAACAAATTCTGATTTCTAAATCAATAAAAAGCCTCAAAGGCACCTAATGTCTCTAGGGGTCAAACTTGTTAATGTTAAAAAGTTTGTTCCCTAGTCCTGATAGAATGCCATAATCCCAGTTTTATTTTGTTTGTGCTACTAAACATCTTTATCTCTCTCTCTCTCTCTCTCTCTCTCTCTCTCTCTCTCTCTCTCTCTCTATATATATATATATATATATATATATATATATATATATATATATATATATTCTAGCCAAATTGGCCTAGTTCCTTTCCCATATACAATATTCTTATCTCATGCTTTCACTCCCAGAAGCCCATGTCTGAAATGTTCTCCTTCCTAACAACCTTCTCCACGAACCACCTTGCAAAATGGGCATTTCTTGGATTCCCCCAGTTTAATAGTTCCTCTCCCTCATTAATTTGCATTTATTTTCTAATCATCCTGTATTTGTATATGTAGATAAACCATGGTCCCATAGAGTCAATTAGGGTGGCACCATGGAAAGACCACTGGGTCTAGAGTTTGGAAATCCTGAGTTCAAATCTAGCCTCAGACACTTACTAGCAAGCTGTATGACCTCTAGGTAGTTTTACTGGTTTGTTCAGTCATATCTGATTCTTTGTGATCCCACGTGGGGTTTTCATGGCAGTGATATAGGAGTGTTCTGCTATTTCCTTCTCCATCTCATTTTACTGATGAGGAAACTGAGTGAAGTGATTCACTGTAGGTTACACAGCTGTTAAGTGTGGGGGCTGGATCTGAACTCATGTCTTCCTGATTTCAGGACAAATACTCTTTATACACTGGGCCACCTAGCTCCCTTGCCAGTTACTTAACCTGTTTGCTTCAATTTACTCAACTATAAAATGGGAATAATAATAGCACCTACTATGAGAATCAAATGAGATAAAAAAATTGTAAAGTGTTTAGCACAGTTTCTGGCACATTTTAAAACTTGTTTTCTTCAATGACCCCCTTCCTCTCCCACCTTGGGGTTCACATGGGCCTGATCAGACCCCAAGAAAGTAATTTTCTCTGTATGCCTTGAGTGGCTTAAAAAAATCTCCAAAGTTTCTCAAAAAATAAAGCTTAGACACAAGGTTTATGTCTAAGTTTTCCTGAATGTGGGTCGGTCCACAACTCCCCAATCTAGCTCTAGCACTGAGAGTAGTTATAAACATTAGGTTATGGGATGATCTTTATTTAACCTGAAAGGAAATGAAGGTGACAATCACAGAAACACATAAAACAACCAAAATAGTCCTTCAGCTCCCCCTTTGCAGGTTACTGCTTTGAAGGTTAGGGCTGCTACCAGAACAACCCTTTCACATTCTGGTGAGCTTCTCTTTTCCATTGAACCCTACATAACCCCTCCCTCCCTTCCAAAAATAAAACTCATGGTACTACCCTGTAGTTTAAACTCAAACCCTTTCCCCACAACGATTTTGAGAGGTGGGTAGCAAAAATTTACAGATTTACAGATTGGAAAAAATAAAGTTTATAGAGTTTGTGACTGACCCACAAGGATGTTAACCAGAAGAAAACATATTTGGTGACTTCTGAGTCAGCATTGGGTCTTTAAATAATTTACTAACTTTACTTTCCAAGATAGTTGAATAATTAATCCTCTTCTTTCTCCAAGGACCAAGCTGTATCAAAAAAAAAAATCTCTAGAAGACTCCATCCCCAATTTCTTAAACTCCTAAATGAGCATGGTGTTACTGGAAGAAAATTTCTGAAGCTGAGTTTCCCATGAAGTCCTCTGGCTGGATGGCCAAAATCTATTCAGAACAATACTGCATAAGAAATTTAAAATTACCTTTCCTTTAGGTGGCATAATGGAAACCCTGGAGTCAGAAGGACTCATATTCCTTAGTCAAACCTGACCTCAGACACTCATTAGCTGGGTTTCATTCATTTTACTTGTCTCAGTTTCCTCATCTGTAAGATAAGCAAACCACTCTAGTATCACTGCCAGTAAAATGCTAGATGGGGTCACAGAGAGTGAGACATGAATGAAACAATTCAAAAACAACACATAAGAGTTTAGCTCTCAAGAACATTATCATAGAACTACCTTCACACTCCTTTTGCAAACTCATATTGATCTCCTGTGTGATTTTTCTACAAATTCTCTGGGGTTGAAGAAACTAAACATGGAGGCAAAGCACACATTCCCTATCCCTCTCCAATATTAAGGTCCTCTCTGCTATTCTCTTATCTGTCTCATAAAAGCAAAAATGGAGGAGGGAGTCCTGAGAGACAGAGACAGACAGAGAGAAACAAAGACAGACACACAGAGAGAAATAGACAGGGGCAGAACCATAGAGAGAGTTAAATTGTCTGTTAAGCTCAATTTTACAGACTATGAAAAGGGACAAATGCACTAACAAAAAAGTCCATCCTCCTAAGAATTTTTCTAAACTTAACAAACACCAAAAAATTCCATATACAAAGTAGAAAATAAAAGAGGATTATGTGTGAAACTGAATTTCTTTTATGTGCACCTTGGTGGGGGGTTTTGATTATATAATAAATTCAACATGGTAATCTCAGAGCTGTCACCTTTGGGTTTTCTTTTACTCTGCATTTTTTAAATGCTTCAATGACCCTCTCTTCTTTCTGTTGTTTTTCAGCAATCTTATTGCTAGCTCTCTCTCCAAGCTTCCCTTCAAAAATTAAGAGGAACAATACTTATAACAAAGAGGCAGAGTCAAGCAAAGCAAATCTCTCACATTTGTTATGTCCAAAAGTTATATCTTGAGTTACATCTACAGTCCATCATCCTATGTCAGGAGGTAGGCAATATGCTTCACCATCATACCTCTAGAACTGTGATCAGTCATTACATTGTTCAGAATTCTTAAGCCTTTCTAAATTTTTTTTATAACAAAGTTGTTACTGAATAAATTATTCTCCTGGTTCTATTCACTTAATTCTATATCAAGTCATACAAATTTTCCTAGGTTTCTCTGAAACTGTCCCTTTTATCATTCATGGCACAAAAAAATCCATTAATTTGATCAGAAATTCCCCCAATGGATTGACACTTCTTTTATTTCTAGTTTTTTTTACAAAAGAAAATTAAAAAAACTGCAACTTATATACCATATGTGTCAAGTATTAGTACAATTTTAAGCTTTAATAACTTCAGAAATGCAAATGACAAATTTACAAAAACAACATTCAAAAAGTTAATATTTTCAATTTTAAAATATTTGTATTTTTTCATTAAGATTAAATATATCTACCATCTTGTGGTACATATCATTCTTGAAATTTTTCAAACTTTATAGAAATTTTTATCAACTACTATTCAGTGAATGAAAGGATTACATTTTATATATACATATATATATATTACAGTTTAAATTTCTCTGTTTTCCAATTATATGTAAATATGGTTTTCTCCCTTCCACCCTTGCACAATCATGTTAAAAATGATGATGCTTGTCCTTCATTCTGGCAGAAGACCACAACATCAGGGAGGTGATGTCAAGACAAACACATGAATTGAATTTGATTGGGAGTGCTGTGCTAAGTCACCAGCCTCACTTTCTCCTCCAGAGCCATCTGGAGGAGGAGCCAGATATGAATCAGAACAACTAGAGATGGCCTTGGATGAGAGAGAATCAGGGTTAAGTGATTTGCCCAAGGTCACACAGCTAGTAATTGTCAAGTGTCAGAAGCACAGTAGATAGAGAACTGGCCTTGGAGTCGTGTTAAACATATTTCCATACTTATCATGTTGTGAAAGAAAAATCAGAACAAAAGGGAAAAACTATAAGAAAAGGAAAAAAAGAACAAATTTTAAAGAGTAAAAAAATCTGCATTCGAACTTCATGATTCTTCCTGTGGATGTGGATGGCATTTTCAATCATAAATCCTTTAGAATTTCCTTTGACCAACATCTTGCTGAAAAAAAAAAGCTAAGTCCATCATAGTTGATCATCACACAATGCTGCAGTTGCTATGTACAATATTCTCCTGGTTCTGCTCCCTTAATTCAATATCAATTCATGTAAGTTTTTCCAGGTTTTTCTGAAATCTCCTGCTCATCATTTCTTATAGAACTTGTTCAGCCATTCAACAATTGGTGTGCATCTCTGCAATTTTCAATTCTTTGTCACCACAAAAAGAGCTGCTATGAATATTTTTGTACAGCTAGGTCTTCTTCCCTTTTTTATGATTTCTTTGGACGTGATGTGGCATTGGTGGATCAAATAATTTGCAGTTTTATAGTCCTTTGGGCATAATTCCAAATTGTTCTCCAATATAACTGGATAATGATTACATTTGAATTCTAGCTTTAAGATCATTCAAAGAGAGGTAGTTGGAAAGTTCAGTGGATAAAGCACCAGTCCTGGAATTAGGAGGACCTGAGTTCAAATCCTACCTCAGACATTTGATACTTATTAGTTGTGTGACCCTGGGCAGTTCACTTAACCCTGATTGCCAAAGAAGAAGAACAAGAAAATCACCCAAAAAACTTGAACGACCTATGTAGGACATACAGCTTTGGTGTGACTCCAAGGAAAAGTTCAGGAAAGAGAAACTAAGTGCTGAGCTAACCAAATAAGAAAGCCTCCTCTGTCAATCCAATGGTCTGAGAAAAAGTCATCCTGAAATTGTCTCATATGTAATACTTAATCAAAGGATGTCCTGTTTTGTTAAAATTGAAAATATATTATTCAGAACTTACAAGACTAAGCCTAAAGTAAATTTAAATAAACTTTGAAACAATGGTATTTATGGTTATGATATTTGTACCTCCAAAGTTGGTAAAACTTAAAACTTATATATAGAGATATATATAGAGAGAGATATATACCCTATATATTACATAAATGTGTGTGTTTTTCCTTTTCATTGATCTCTTTGGAATATACTAACCAATGATACCTTTGTAGTAAGGAACCAGTGTATATGATTACATTCAACTAAGAAGCATCTTTCAGATGCCACCAAATTATCTAATCAAGTGGTTTGGGAGAATTTGTCAAGTTGCATAATGACTCCCCTGATGAATCCACTTTACCTTTGTGTACATTTTGTTTTCTTTTAGTTCAATATAAGTTACTTTAGGGCAGGTTCTATTCCATTTTCTCAGTATCTAACACAATAGCTGGTAAATTCTTTAGGTATTTATTACTTGTTGAATTGAATGGAATATCTAATACCACCAGTCTAGTCCCATACTCATTTTTTTGTTACATGAAAGACTTAGGTGACTGTAAAATTCACATCTTCAATGACAAGGTAAATAAGGAACACATAAGCACTATTCCATAATCACACTTACCAGGTTTAGAGAAGTTTAAGTGATGAGATAAGAATGATAACTCCTAGTGTTGTGAAGATGGGCCCTGAATTTGGAGTTAGAAAGATCTGGGTTTAAATTCTGATTCAGATATTTAATATCTATGCAAACTTGGATAAACAAGTTATTCTTTTTGTTTCTCAGGGTCCTGGTATACAAAATAATAAGCTTGGCCTCTAATCCCTTCCAGGTCTAAATCTATGATTCTATGCTCCTATGACCCCAGTTGATTTAATTAGCATTGCCCAAGTGAGGAGAAAGACCAATATAAGAGGACATTTTGTTCTTAACTCAATGGAAAAGTCCACTCATGTCAGCCAATATGATGCACTTGGCTCCCGTCCATAGCCAAAATTATAAAGTAATGATGTTTGTCTTCATTTCATCCTCTCAATTCCTGATCCTCCACCAATACCCAGCTATGTCTATCTTCCATGACAGGTAGTCATCAACCTTTTCTAGTCAAAATAGCTTAAAATGTTGTCTCTGATGAATGCTATTATTTATATCTTAACAAAGATAGGTATCTACAAGGGAAGAGGAAAAAGTATCTATTAGGTGCTTAATACATACCAGATATTTATAAGCACATTACAAATATTGCCTTGTGTGATCCTCACAACAATCCTGGAAGGCAGTTTCTATTCTGATCTTCATTTTAGGAAACTGAAGCAATCAGAGGTTAATTGACTTGCCCAGAGAAACACAGAGTAAATATCTATGGCAGTATTTGAACTCAAGTCTTCTTAAGTACAGCTGCAGTGCTCTCCTCACTGAGTCACCTACCTTTTTTAGACTAAACAAATGAAGTTTGCTTTTCCAGTCATCAAGGAACAAAGTCTTCCTTATATAAACAATCATAGAAAAGATACTTTCTACCATAAGGGAGCTTTCCCCTTTCCTCTTAAATCAGAACAGGTAACAAAAGCTATCTACACTACTTATATTTTCTTCCCAGACCTGGCTTCAATATAAGGAATCCAGAAAAGCAATCTGGCATTATGGAAAAACCCTGATCTAATGGTCTGGAGACTCATGGTCCAATATTGACTAATTCCCTTGGCTAATTATATGATCCTGGGCAAGTATTTTTACCTCTCTGACCTTCAAATTCACAGTCCATATAATAAAGGGAGGTAAATAATGATTTCTGAGGTCTTACTAGGTTTACTGCTTTATTTTGTACTGTAATGCCTTATGAGTTGCAGATACAAGGAAAGGTCAAAAGATACAAAGACCTCAAGGGAAATTCTTTGTAGTTGCCATTCTAACCATTTTGGGTGAAAATCTTTCTGAAATTTTCAGAACTCCACCATGATGGTAATATAAAAACTCTGAACAAAGCTTCTTAGTTAAATCCATTTCAATGGTAGTATCTGGGATTGGGGGAAAGGAATGGGAAGGAAGAAGAATAACATCCATGATGTCAGAACTATAAACTACAGAAACAATCAAATCTCAAAAATATTACTCAAGTTCAATGAAATGACCATAGAAGTAAAACCTAATAGGAACCTAGTTCCTGAGTAAAAATATTCTCAGTAGAATATATATAACCTTACCATCATTAGCAACTATAGATTCTCAAACAAATACAAAGAAACTGATTCTGTCTATTTTATTCTTTATACTTAGGAGAACACTGGCTACTTTAAAAAAGAGATAAGAAAAATAATTTTTGCCAACAAAGGTACGTGCTGCAGTAATGAAACAGCATTAAACTGGTAAATGGTATGTTGGAAGTGAAAATATGAACAAAAACTGTATAGAAGACATCCACAGGAGCTTTTATTCCTCTTTCTATGATCTCACTCTTGGGAAAGGAGTTTAGGTGGCACAATAGATAGAGTGCTGGGCCTGGAGTTAGGAAGACTCATCTATCTAAATCCAATGAATTTTCTCAACTGTAAAATGAGCTGGAAAAGGAAATGGCAAACCACTCTGAGATTTTGGCCAAGAAAACTCTAAATGGGGTTACAAAGAGTCCAACACAACTGAAAAACAACTAAACAACAAAAACCACATCACCCCTAGGAAAGGAAAATATAAGCAGTAACTGAAGAATAAAGAATATTACATTTCCCAGAAGGCTGTGACCAGGACCTATAATGTACAAAAATTTTATAGCAGATTTTTTGTGGGTGGCAAAAAAATCGGAATATTATGGGGTGCTTATCAAATGGAGAATGGCTGAATAAGTTATGGTATGTGGATGGGATGGAACACTACTGTGTTCTAAGAAGTTATTGAATAGGATGGTTTCAGAAAAACATGGGAAGACTTATATAAGCTGATGAAGAGTGAAAAGAGCAGAACCAGAATAATTTTATGCAGAAACAATGTTGTAAAGATAACTAACATTGGAAGATTTAGTAACTCAGATCTATTTAATAATCAATCAGTTTCAAATGATTCATGATAAAACATGCAATCCACCTCCAGAGAAAAAGTTGAGGGCCTCAGTGCAGACTGAAGCATATTTTCTTTTCTTTCTTTATTTGTTCTGCTTGACTATACATATTTTAATGGGCTTTGCATTTCTTACTTTATTAATGAGGGGGGAGGGATAGAATCCAGAGTTAAAAACCAAAAAAAAAAAGTAAATTTTTAAAAAAAGGATGCACAGTGAAATTGTGCTGATTAAAAAAAGACGGGAAGTTGCTAAGAGGAAGAAAAGAGAAGATTCATGAGACCTGAAAAGAAGCACTTTTAGGACTGAAAACCTTGCTAAGACAATGACTTGGGAGCCGTGGACTCATAAGTATGGAAGCATCAGTGGAAGGTGGCAGGTGGCAACTGCAGAATAATGCATAACAAGATGGAGATGGATCACAACTCCTGAGCGGAAATGTTAGTGAAAGGTGATTGAGTTAACAAAAAAGAACTCAGAACCTCCACTTGCCACAAAAGCAGCTACCACAATGCATTCGCAAATGAGGTTGATTACCTGTAACTTCTCTGTTGCTGCTGTGAGTTTTTCTTGGAAATTGGACTTGCAACTGGATCCCATTTATGTTTTTATTGTTGGAAGGAAGGAAGGAAGGGAGGAAGGGAGGAAGGGAGGAAGGGAGGAAGGGAGGAAGGGAGGAAGGGAGGAAGGGAGGAAGGGAGGAAGGGAGGAAGGGAGGGAGAGAGGAGAGAAAGCCGACCACTGCCCTAAAGCACTGAAAGGGTAGGTAACTTGCCCAGGGTAGAAAGAGAGAGAGTATATTCTAGAGATAGGACTAGAAACAGGGCCTTTCCAGCATTTAAACACCACTTCTCCATGCAACTGGTCTAGATGCTGGTAAATGAGACTATTTTGAATAACCAGGAGGGAAGTCTAAAATCTGATGGGGGCGGGGACGGAGTTGTTGAGCAAATGAAAAACCACAAAGAGATGTTAATAATAGAAAAGTTTCCAAATGGAATGTAATCTCTCTGTCTTCAATATACAAATAGACTTACAGATCCAAGGAAATGATTTCATTAATCAGAGGAGGAAAAAAAATACTGAACAAAGACCACGAAAGAGTAACTTGCATGCACAAAACATATATATTTAATGCAGTTCTAATTATAATTCACATGTAATACAGTATTGCATTTCACAAGCTAATGGTAAAATTTATACAGATGTGTGATGATAGAATACTACATCTGGAAAGGCATTTCAATATCATGTATGAAATCATTTTTCTCATTTGTAAACTGAAGGTATTAGACAAGAATCAGTGGTGTCAAACTCAAATACAAATGGATCCCCATAGGTAATATATTGACTTAGAGAAGCACAGATTAACATTATCTATGCTATATTGTGTTTGTTGCTGCTGTTAAGCATTTCACAATTACATTTAATCATGTCCAAGCATCACTAGGGAGTTTTGCTTGCTATATTCTTCTATAAACCACAAATTTGAAATTTCTGAACCAGATAATCTTTAAAACCCCCTCTAAGTGACAAATCTTGTTATCTAGTCCATTTCCCACATTTTACAAATGAAGAAACTTAAGTACAGAGGGGTAATGACTTTTCTAAAGTCTCACAAGCAGGACCAAAACTAGAACCCAGGACACCTAGAGTGCCCTTAATATTTCCCTATAACAAATTACATTCCTCCTTTGGCATTGGATTTTGCTATCTTTTCAACAGCTTTTAAAGTTTCCTTTGTCACATGTGATCATCCTGACCAATAGAGCACTATGGTTATCCACTTCACCTTTGCCACATGACCAGCCCATCTTGTCCTTTGTCCTATCATACATTTCTTGATGTTCTTCAAAGTTCCTTGTTGATTGTATCCAGTTTACACCTACCATTTGCCTCTCCATTACCCATTATGTAATATTCATTTTTATTTCTTCAGAGTCTCTTGAATGTCATATTTCATTACCCTATGACAACATTGGCATAATATTGGCATTAAAAAGATGATTTCTGTTTTATGAAAACTTGAGAAGGGCCTTTTTTAAAGGAACTGTTCAATTTCCCCCAAAACAATCCAATCTAATTGCTTGCTCTTGTTCAATTCCAGACTCAACTCATCACCCATCTGTACTTTCAATCTCAGATATACATAGTAATGGACAAGTTCTATAATTTTTCCATCCACATGCATGTCAGCTTCTGAACAAACATTCTTTATTTCCTTCATCTTTCTTTTATAAATTATCATATCAAACTCTAGAAGGCTCCAAAATGGTCCAAGACTTTATGCAACCAGCATGCTATCATCTACAAATAAAAGAATATAGAGAACATTGCCAAACACAGAGAAATGTTTCAGTTTGGACTCTATACATGATCTCTTCTAGACCTTCTAGATGTCTTCTAGTTTTCTTGTAGATCTTCTAAGTCTAGATACTCTAGAGCACTAGATCTAGTGATGAGCTTTGGTGAGAATGTTTACTTGTTTTATGCATTATAATCAAAGTGTTTTTGAATTGAGTTATATATACATATGTATATATGTGTGTGTGTATTATAGTAATCTTTATAGATCTTTTCCATCTTTTATTTGTTGTCCTCCTTTCTTTTTTGTCCTTAAATGTCCTTTGGAAGATCTGGTTGGTTGGTTGGTTCTCTTGCCAAGCTTTCTTTAAACAGATTTTAGCCTTCACAGCTTCTTTTTGCTTTATGAAATGGTATTGCTCATAATCATCTATCATCCTTTATGAGATTTTACAAAAGGAATTTGTATTCTAAACTAGTGCTGCCTTTGGATGGCATCTCTCTCCATTTGTTAATTAAGTCATATGTTTGCTGACTGTGCTGTTTTGTAAGAGGTTTTTTGGTCTCTTTATAGCAACAGATTTATAACAGTTAAACTTCTATTTAAACTGAAATAACATGTCAATGTTATTTCTGAAAGCCATTTCCCATTATTTATCACTAATCACTTTTTTCAATAATTCAGAATTGAATTGTTTCATTATATTCCATATCAGAAAATATTATTGATGTATAATCATACATCATCCATAGATTATCAATTTTTAGATAAATGAAAACATAACTAATATTAAGAATAAAAAGAACATTTACTACTACAAAATAGGCATTTATATTTCTATATACAGTGATAAAAATACATAGGCAGCATAGTATTGTGAATAAATGACCAGCTTTGGAGTCACGAAAACTAGGTTCAAATTCTGCCTCTAATATATATATTATCTTTGTGACCATGGGCATGTAACATAAATTCATAATGGCACCAAGGAAATCTCAAAGACTATAAATTATAGTTGTGTTGCTAATCTGAATTAGTGGAGAGAATCTCTAAACCAGGAATTCTCAGAAAAATAAAATCACAGTTCTAAAATATATATATATATTGATATCTATATAAAATGTGTGGATATATATATATTTGTTGTACATTGTCTTTGTATATACACAATCTTGAGGGAAATCAGGGACTTTTATAAACTTTACATCTTAACTAGATTTGTAGTACAATTTATATAATTACACCATTTCTTCCAGCCCCCAAATACTGACATTTGAAACATATACAAATGTATGCAATTATTTCAAAGATTATATAGTTGAACTATACTTATAGATATTAGAAAGAGAGAGATGATAAATAAATTAGATCTATATATATATATATATATATGAGTTTGATTGTAATGACATTGCATTTGCCCTTGAAAATTTTAGAGCATATTATATAAGGACAAAATCAAACCTGTACCAGGTACTGAATTTAAGACATAGAGGTAAATGACCATTGAACTAAGACAGAAATACTAAAAATATATTTAATCTACATTAAGATATATGATGAGCCAGAAACCTCAAATGGAAAAATAATTTAATAAATATCAATGATATAAATATCAATTTGAAGCAGAATTATCTTGAATCTATTCTTCACACATATTCCAGTATATGGATCAAAATGGGACTTTTAAAAATCCTTTTAAAAACTATAAGAAAATGAAGTACTATATTTTTTGCTATATTTGGAGGAAAGATAAAGTGCTGAATATTAAAAAATGGAGTATTCATCAGAGACAAATGGCTGCATTATTGCATAATGTAATTTTTAAACTGTATAGTAAAATATAATAAATATCAAAATTAAATAACAATAAAATGCAGCACACATAAATAATGAAAATTTACTGTACAAAATATAGACTTGCTATAAACAATATAAAGTCAAACCTATGGTCCACTTGATAAATTAATGATCAATGAGTGGAGAGTTTACATACAAAGAAACATAAATATTATATCATCATCTTAAAAACAGGAAGGTTCATTAGTACTTAAAGAGATACAAATTAAATACAATTTAACAGTACTTTTTTAGATTTCTATTAAACTAGCAAAATTAAAAGATGAAGTTCAAGTTGGTGAGACTTTGGGGAAACACTATTATATTGTTTGTGGCATTGTAAATTGGCTCAATCTCCCTGGAAAGCAAATGACAATATAAACTAAAGTTCTAATATTTTTGCCCAGCAATTCCACTTCACAGGAAAAAATCCCAAGAAGATAACTTTTTAAAGTAATAATTTATACAAAGATGTTCATAGGAACACTATTTATAAAAGCAACAAACTGGAAACAGTTCCCCAGAGTAGAGGAATGCGATAGTAATATGGTAGCCTCATACAAAAGTAGGAAATAATTACAATCTTCAGGAATGTTTACATGATTATATACAGACACATAAAAATACATATATTGGTTAACTAAGAGTCAAAGAAAATCAGGCTGCTATGCAACTCTATCTTCAATAAGCCTATCCCACAAAGATTTATAGAACTTGTTACTGGACTTTTGAAAGGCAATATAATCCTTAGAGATTTAAAGTTTAACTTTCATTCTGGAGAGATTGCTAGCTGTGATTGGGGAAGGAGGGAGGGAGGGAGGGAGGGAGGGAGGGAGAGAGAGAGAGAGAGAGAGAGAGAGAGAGAGAGAGAATTTACTGACAGTTTAATATGTGCCAAGCACACAATGTTTGATGCAATATATAGAAGCAAACAAGACAATCCCTACCTCCATGGAGCTTACATTCTAATTAAAGAAGATAATACAAAAAGGGGGAATTGAAAAGCAAAAAGGTGATGTGAGAGGGGACAAGGCATTTATTGAAAAAGAGGATGAAAACCCCAGAGCCCAGTCATGACTATAGCATAGTGAGAGCACCTCCTAAAATAGTGGTCTAGGGCATCCAATGATCATTAAATAGAATTTTTCATCAGGGCAAGGTTTCTCCAAAGTAGCAAGATAGATGGAAAGAGGAGGAAGAGGAGGAGGAAGTGGAGGAGGAGGAGGAGGGGAGGAGGAGGAGGGGAAGGGAAAGAAGCCTAGAGAATCAAGTCATGAATGAAGGAGAAAAGACTAAGGGAAATTTTTTCTCATAAAAAAATGAGAATACTTGAAAAAATATTTTAATTGGTATCTTGAAAGAACTGAATACTATATTTTCAGATTTGAGAAGACAGCAGTTGTAGTGCCAGTTAAAAGTGAATTCTGGTTATGTGTTTTCTCATAATTAACATTGTATATAATTATTTATGTGATTGTTTTATTTTTGCTATACTATTAACAAATGGAATATACAATGCTTATTTGATGTTTATTTAAGCCTAGGAGATTATGAATTTGATATGTAGAATGAGTAAAAGATTTAGTTTTGAAAATTTCCTCAAATGTATCTGGTCCAATCCATCATGCTAAAGTTGAGAAAACAGAGTCTTAGAGAGGCCAAATGATTTACCTGAAGTCTCATAGGTGCTAAATAACAGAGGCAGAATTTAAAACAGTATCGTATGACTCCAAATCCAGTGCTCTTAGTTTAGTACTAATTGTTCATAATGAAACAAATTCATACTTCAATAGATCAAATATTTCATAAATGTAAACTCTTTTCTTCATTGATCAGTTTATAACTATCTTAACCATAAATGCTTTAAAAATTGTATTTCCTTATTTGGGATAGCAAAATAAAAATGTTGCTACTTGGTGATCAGTCACTTGCTGGTTAACCTTTCTGATAATGACCTTCTCCAAATTCATATAGGGTGGTTCCCAAAGGACAGACACAAATAAAACCTTTCTGCTCTGATAGGACCTACCAGAACTTTCATTCTGCTAGCTTAGACTCTCAAGATTTCAGACTCATAACTTTGACATACTGAGGCATCAGAAGAGGACTTTAGTGAAAAAATAAAATAAGTGACTTCTAATAACAAATCTCTAATTCTCAATAAATGGCCCTCTTCTATCTGCTTTCCCATGATAGTGTATACCAGTTTTTAATCACTCACACCATAGAAACTAAGAATGCATTTTAAGTTGCTATCTCTTTTTCTTCCCTCAATATGATTCTTCAATACTTTAATGGAACTCTGATGTCATCAGTGTCAGTATTCCTTCTGCTGGTACAGATCACAACCCATCCTTGCCTTCTCTATGTGATTTTTGTCCATAGCTTTCCATGTATCCTTTACAAGGAGTGCACTGAATATTCTGGGCACATTTTTCTACATCTCTTGACATTTCCTAGAAACCTCTGGAACATGTGACTTCTCCATTGGTTATCCTAACTTCTACCAATATTTCAAAAAAATAATAGCTATCAATCATTTAAAGAATATCTCAACATCATAAGAGGTCAATCAATATTGTAAGAAAAAAAGGACACTTCTATAGCTTGTGTAACCAGAATGTTGTTTTGTAATTCAAATACATATTGAACTGTTTCATTAAGCTTATCATAGTAAATGAACTTTTCCTTCCTTTTGCTTTCAGAAGGGTGAAAATATTGGAAAGACAGCAAGAGTTTAAGAAATGACACTCATCCAATACCAGGCAACTGGTACTGTTTTTGCCAGAGGTATTATGTGGAAGCAAGCTTTTCCTTTCACAGAATCCTGAAACAATATTTTTAATAGAATGTGTGATGTGTATCCTTATAATAAGGGCAATAACCTGAACTGGATTTCATACTTTTTTATGGCAATCACTTTATAAAGCCTTTTTTTTAGGTTTCTAGATTCAAACAAAGGAAAAATGTTCTCCCCACTAAACAAAGATCTACCTCTTTGTGATTCAGTGCCTCTGCTTTCACTTAGCAGTAATTCACTGTTAAAGTAAAAGATGAAGAAAATCACTCAGATGAGCCCATGTATCTTTCTACTTCCAGAAGGATTGCTCCCTAGTGTTTGGTTCAATTTAGCCCTGAACCTTAGACTAACAATGACTTCAGTACTGGTTGAAGGAGACCAGTGAAAAGTCAAATCTTCCTTTCCAGAAGATTTCCAATTCTTTCATTTCTGTTTTTTGCTTACTCCCAATATACCTACCTCTTTACCTGAAACCAAACCAAAGAAATGCTTTTCCCACATACAAAGTCATTTTTTTCTAATATATTTAGTCAGTTCTCATCAACTTAACAGACATTTTATTAAACACCTACCCTGTGCATACAGCTAGAGAGAGATGCAAAGTCCCAGTTGTTGAAGGGTTTTATGTACTAGTAAAGTAAATGCTATAATATAGTCTATCTTTCTATAACATACCATATATACATGTGTATTTGTATATGTATATATCTGTGTGTATGTGTGCTTGTGTAAAATACTAGATTATATAACATCTTGTTCTGATATTCTTTACCATATGTGCCAAGTAGTTTTTTCCTGTTGGAAACTTGGTTTCCATACAGCTGTACTTTATGTATAAAATGGGGCATGAGTCAACATGGTAGGTGGAACAAACAAAAGGAACAGCTATCTATGTTTGTTGGCTTCAGAGTGTTCCTGTTAACTCAACTCTATTAATGGGCTGGAAGTCAAAGGCATTCAGGAAAAAGGAATTCAGTCAAAGAGTCAATAAGGCATTAGGGGTATGATTTGAAGTGGACAACCTAGAAGCTTTGACCATGAAATCTTAAGTCACATAGATCCCAGAAAAGAGGATGGGAAATCCAGGATAATAGGGCTTAGAAATCAAATTCATCAGAGTAAGTCCAATGATCATATTCAGTTAATGGATTAAAATCAGACAAACCAACCAGAGCACAGAAAGTAGGTAAAAGGAGGTTTACCAAATATAAACCTATTAAAAATCTCCAAGAGGTTTCAAATACTTACTTCCAAGGTTTATATTTGGCACTGCATAGTGGTGAAATGTAAAAGTAAAATTTTTGGAAGACAAGGAGGGATAGATCTTTCTCATTTAGGGTACCAAGAGGAAATTATATGGCATCCTTAAAAGAGTCTAGCCTAAGGTAAGGGAAGTGGACTAAATTCCTTACAGGCTAGAAGTCTGAGAGATGATCTAGCAGGCTGGAGATAAGGGAGAAAATTATGGGAGACCCTTCTATAAACATAGACTTCCTACATCCAATATTAAGAATTGGGTGACAATTATAGAATGATAGAATACTTAAAACTTGACCAAATCAAATTAGTTAGAAACTGAAACCTAATCTAATAACCAGTTGAAATATAATAGAACTGCTTATCATATTAAAAAATGATATTTCTTTGCCCTAATTTACATTCAGAGTTGAACTCTGGGTTATAAGATTATAGATTTAGAGGTACAAAGGACCTCAGGAGATACTGAGGCTAACTCTTCATCTTATAGATAAGGAAACTGAGGTCCAGGAAACAAGGTCATACATATGGTGCGACACATTCACACAAATAACTATGATACAGGGTAGATAATTTAAGGAGGAAAAGAATACCATCAGCTAAAACCAATTCAGCCTCCTTGAAGTAGGATTTCTTGTTTCTCCTGCTTTTTGCCTAAATGTGAAGCAATGATTTATAGACAATTGTGCCCAAGAACTACTGACTTTTCTTCTTTAATTTTGTTATCTGTTAAATTTTGAATGTCTCAAATATTCTTCCTTTATTGTTACTGCTCCTTCCCCAATCCTTTTATTTTTACTTTGGAACATTTTTCATTAGATTTTCAAAACATCTGGCAACGATATTCTCACCACTCTTTTTGTCATCCTTACATTTTAAATTATAGTCCAGAAATACAAACATCATTCTCAAACACTACTTTCTTAGTTTCTTAATCAGCTATTCATTTTCCAAGTCAATTTTTCTCTTCTGCATCCTTTGCCTTTAATGGGAAACAGTGAAAATAGGAAAATGACAGTAAGAGATGTACAGATGTACTCAACAAGTGATTAACTGCATAGGAAGGGGGAGAGGAGAGAAATTGGGTGAGTGACAATAAAAAATCAGGGATGATCCCCAGGTTGTAAACCTGAATGACTGAGAGAATAATGATGTCCTCAATGGAAATAGAGGAAAATTTGAAGGAGAATAGTCTATTTTTTGTTAAGGAAAGAAAATAATGAATTCTAGCTGGGACATTGCTAAGTTGTTTCTTCAAGATAAGCAAAAAAAAAATCAGGAGAGTGGCAAAAGTGAATAAAGGGGGGGAGGGACTAAGAACAAGGCTCATGGATCAGGATAAACCAATACTACTGTAAACTTTGAAACTTCTCTAAATTCTTTTCCTTGAAGTACTTATCACTAAATCCCTTTAAGGCATCTAAAAGACAGAGCACATGCAAAGAAGAAAGCAATGACCTAGATCAGATCCTTTCCCCACTTGGGAAAGGCAGCTAGTAGGAAACCCCAAATTAAGAAAATGAAAGAAGTAGCATGACTACAAAGTGCACTGGGACAGCCAGAAATGTGAAGGAGGGAACCAGAAGTCAAATCCTGGGGTTTGTGATGAGAAAAAAAGTCAGGTCCCATGGAAAAGTAGATCCAGGTTATTACAAAAAGGAAAGTGTGATTAAGTATATAGGAAAAGAACTCACAAAATTTTAGGAGATTTCAAGGTAGGAAATGATTACTTTTGGTCAAGGTCAGAGAAAAGAAGTTGGGTCCTGAAGAATAGGGAGAATTCCAGCAAGCAGAGCTGTGAAGGGAGGATATTCTAAGCATTGAATATAACCTAAACAAAGAGGCAAGGGAAGGAAAGGGAAGGATAATTTAGAAAATGGTGATTAGTCAGGTTTAGCTGGAACACTGAGAATATGAAGGTAAGAGGTAAGATAAAACTAGAAAGACAGGTCAGGGCCATGAAAATGAATATGAGTTTTTTTCTATAGGCATTGGAAACCCATCAAAGGTTTTTTGAAAAGTAGAGTGGTGTAATCAGAACTGTGCATTCAAAAGATTAATCTGGTCACAGCCAATGAGATGAATTAGGAGGGGGAGAGAATGGAAGTAGAGAGAATGGTAAGAGTCTATTGTAATAGTCCAGGCAAAAGATAATGAAGGCTTAAACTAGAGAGGCAGCAGTTGGAATGGAAATGTGTAGATGAATATAATAAATGCTGTTGAAGTAGAATTAGCTGGACCTAGCAGCTGAGGAAAGTGAAAGAGAAGTGAAAAAATTACTCTAAGTTTGCACCTGGGAAAATAGTGATATTATTAACAGAAGAAAAGCAGCCAGGAATTGGAAACCGAGGTGTGCTGATGTCAGTTCTTACTATCTTTTGAGAAGCAATTTTTAAATTTTCAGTGTGAGTATTTGTACCCCAGAAGTAGACAAATGCTATAAATCAGAACTTGATTTATTGCTTTGTGGTCGACTTTAAAAAGTGAAAGAGTAAATATTAATAATGTAGATTAAACTTTAAAATACGCCCTTGTGGTTTTTGGGTGGATATTTTTTGGTTTTGTTTTTGTTTTAGAGTCATTTGTTAACGTTTACCAACTCACTCTGGAGGAAAAGATAAATTCTGTTTAGGCTATGTTCAGCTTTTGAAATCAGAGAGATATCCAAACAAAAATTTAGCAGTATTTGATCAAGTCTGTAATTCAAGAGAGTCATAACTATGGCCATTATAATTGAGCCACTAGATCAATGAGATCACTAAGTACCTACTACTTTGCCACTGTACTAAGTGCTAGGAACACAAAAGAAAGACAAAAACAAAATCCATACCCTCAAAGAGCTAACACATTCTAAAGGTGGCAAGAACATAAAAACAACTATATACAAACAAAATATGTTAAGAATTGATTGAGATGCTGTTGCTGTGGTTGTTTGTACATTCTAGAAGAGGACCAATGATATCAGAAGGCGATGGCTTGACTTGCAAGTGAACTGGATTTAAAAGAGGCAGAGTTGTGCAAAGCCTCACTCTCCTCCAGAAATCGGAATTCAGTGACAAGATATAGATCAGGACAATTGCTAATGGCCCAGTACTGATTGGAGACAATCTCAGAGGGAAGGAGGCTGTGCATTAAGAGGGATGGGGAAAGGACTCTTGCAGGAGGTAAAATTTTGGAAGAGATTTGAAAGAAGCAAAAGGTCCTAGGAGACAGAGATAAAGGGGGGGGTGGAGGATTCTGGGCATGGGGACAGTCAGTGAAAATGAAGAGTCAGGAAAAAGTGTCTATTTCAAGAACAGCAAACAATGGAGGGGGAATAAGGCATAAGAATAAGTGGAGGGGAGGTATAGAGTATATCTCCCCTCCACTTATTATATATATATATATATGTATATATATATATATATATATACACATATATATATATGTGTGTGTGTGTGTGTGTATATATATTATATATATATGGAAGGGAGTAAAGTATAACAAGATTGCAAAGGCAGGAAAAGACTAAGTAATGAAAAACTTTAAAAGAAAAGTTTATATTTGATCTTGGAAAAATAATGAGAGTAGACAACCAAGGACCAAAATTTGGGTGGGGATAACTTCTTCAAAAAAATAGAAGAAAAGGCAGAGAAGTGGTTTAAAAAGGTAGAAAGAAACAGATGAAAATAGTTTATTAGGAAAGCCAGTGGGAAACTGGCTAGGGATCTGGACACTACCTTGGGAGGAGAGAAAAGCAGCCCTTCCTTTCATCAGTGCAATTCACAAAATTATAGAATTCAGAACCAGTGCAAGGTAAAGTTTGTCGTTAGTATTCCAGCTTTCTTTTCAAAATACATTCTGTCTTTACCACTATCCCAAACTGATGCTGAGAGGCAATATGGCATAATGAATACAGAACAAGCTATTACAAAGGATTTCAAGCAAGTCCTTTTTTAAATTTTACTTTTAATTTGTGGAATAAAACAAGTGTTTCCATTCTACAGTATAATAAAAAAGATTTGCACATATAACTTTAATTTTTTTGTAAAACTTGTTATTTCTTTTAAATATATATTAAAGTTGTCATGTAATTTATTTTGTTTTCCTTTTTTTCCTTCCCTCCTCCTTCCACTTTAGAGATGGCTACTATTTATACATGTTATCAATTCTTTCTCTAGTCTTGTGATCCTGAGCAAATCATTTAATCTCTCATTGCCCCAAGCAATTCTCTAGAACTATACATTACAAATGGGCTGTGATTCCTACATATAAAATCACAGGTCCACTAAAAAATAATTCTCATACTAAATGTCTTATAGCTGTCTTTCCAAAGCAATATTGTCATATTCATAACCAATTAAGACCAAGTTTAATTAATAAAGTTCTCTTGAGTCAAGTATGGATAGGGACTGAATCTATGATTTCACTGGTTAAAGGGAACATGTAGAGGAGGGAAACCCCCTTTAATAATAATGCAGGTCAACACCTTCTTTGTAATTTATAGTCTCAGATAGTTGCTCTAAGTAAATACATAATGTGTCAGAGGCAGGATATAAACTCAGGTGTTCATGTTGGCTCTATATTATCCACAACACACACACACACACACACACACACACAGAGAGAGAGAGAGAGAGAGAGAGAGAGAGAGAGAGAGAGCCTCTGGTTTAAATCTACATTTGAATTATAAATTCAATCTACAAAAGGAAGATTTTTCACATCAATCAAGCAACCTACTTGACTTGGGTTGACAAAATAAATACAGCTATCTCTTCCACATCATTTTCCCCATCTTAATTTCAATATATTGTGGCTCAGCATAAGAAATTAAATGTGAATTCTGGGGAAGTTTTGTGGAAAGCAGACAACACAGAAAGTTTAGAAACTCAGAAATGCATAAAATATATGTATAATATTGTGTAATATTGATATATCTTATTCCCATGATGTAGAAGGGATAACAGTATAGCAAAGACAATGCCATTCAGGTTGAAGAAATGGAAAGATAGTAAAAGGCTAAAGAGCAAGAGGGTGAAGAATATAAAAAATAAAATAAAATAAAAGACAGGTGCTGGACAATCTTTTCCTGATCTGTGTATGGCTAGGGGTTCTAAGTAGTTAGCTTCCTCTTTTCTTTATCTTCCTTGCCCACTTCCTCCCTCTCCAATTTTCTTGTAAACACCAAGCCTCTCCAGTGGCTTCTTGACTCGGTTGGTGAATCAGTTGCTTGATTGAGGGAGTGAGCTCACAATAAAACAAGCACATTTTTCTGGGCATGCCGGTTGCTACTTATTTATCTACAGATGGCTTCATAAAAGCTATTCTTTCTCTTTTGGAAAAAGCTCAAGCGGTAGTTCGGTAGTCATTTAACATGCAAATCAGGTTATGCAGGTGGCAAGTAATGTATGTAGAGGAAGAAAAAGGAAAGAGGGGGAAGGAGGAAACAGGCACAGAAATTCTGTGCCCATTAGCTTTGGCTAACAGCCTTCCCCAAGCTGGAGTTCTCCTCTACCCTGAGGCTCTATGGCTTTTCCCAAATCAGAGATTTGAGTCCTAATCTTCAGTTTCCTCATTTTGAGAATGATCTTAGATTTAGAGTTATAAATGACTTCCTGAGGCCATCTAGTCCAAACTCCTCACTTTACAGATGAGGAAACTGAGGAACAAAGAAGTTGTGACTTATACAGGTAGGAGGAATTCCTAGAAGTATCGTGTTGCCCCAAAAATAAGACTAAAAACCCTACCCCCAAAATAAGCCCCAGTTAAGATTGTCAGCCAGATAGACACATTGAACACATCCATTGTAATACACAATAGACATACTGAATGATAAACTAATAATATTGATACATAATTAAATATAAATATATTATTGACATTAATACTTAAAATAAATGATAATATAAATTATAATTAAGCATTTGCAAATACCCAAGTAGGCACCTTTGGATGAGAGGTAAATGCCTATGTAAAAAAATGAGCTTGAAACTTATTGCCCAATGACCAATCACAGACACAATGCATGAATAATATATGCACTTGATAACATCTGGATGGAAAGAAAGCCCCACCTCTAATCATCACTAAGGGCAAGAAAGATAAGATTGAATGTGTTTTGGGGGGGCAGAGGGGGGAGGTAGACAAGGCAATGGGGTTAAGTGACTTGCTCGAGGTCACACAGCTAGGTAATTATTAAGTGTCTGAAGACAGATTTGAATTCAGGTCTTCTAACTCCAAGGCCAGTACTCTATCCACCTGTGCCACCTAGCTGCCCCCATTTATGTTCTTGAAATGGAAAAATCTAGTGCACGCAAATAGTTATAAGGAAGTGGGTCATTTGTTTTGTGAGGGTGAGCAGAGGTCTGCTAGTCTGGGATTCAGTCAACACTCCCTGCACTAAAGACATGAAGAACTTGCTTACCAAGAGAAGAATTGATCAAATAATGATTCCCACAGAAATGACTGCTTATCTCCAGACATGCCCTAAAAATAAGCTCTAATGCATCTTTTGGAGCTACAATTAATTTTTAAGACCAGGTGTTATTTTGGGGAAAATATAGTAGTAAGAACCAGGAATTGAACCACAAACCAGTTATTTCAAGTTTAGTATTTCCAAGTTCAGGGGTCTTCCAAATGTGCCACATTGCTATACAGTAGTTGTGAGAAGGCAATGAGGTGCAATGGAAAGAATAACAAGTCGGAAAACCTGGGTTCAAATCACTTTGCTTACCACTTTGTGACCTGGGTAAATGACTCAACTTTCATAAAACTCAGTTTCCTCATCTGTAAAATGAAAGGAATGGACTCAGTGGCCTTTGAGGACTTTTCCAGCTCTAGATGCAAGTAATAGATAACATATCTATTATAATTAACAGTGTTTTAGGTTTATTAACTGTGAAGTAGGGAATGTTAATACAGAAGCATGATTCAACAAATATCATTTCACAATAACATGGTTAATACATTATTTTTAAATGCCCAAAAGTCACAATAACCCATTGTAACATCATTCTGCCAATTACCTATCCATGTCACTGTTCCTACAGAATTAATCATAACATTATTTTGTCTACCATGATGACTTTTTGTGGAACCATTTCATCTTTTAGATGAGGGATAGGTACACTTTTATTCCCCAGCAGAGGCAGCATATTTCAATGAAAAGAGCTGAATTTGGAATCTGAGATAGGATAAATTATAGCTCTGCCACTAAACTTCAGTTACTTCATTTCTATCTAGACAAATGACCTCCAAGGTCAGTTTCCAGCTCTAAAGCTATGATCAATTTACAAATGGAGAAATTAAAGCTTAGAAAAAAGTTCTTACTACCATATCTTCCCCAAAATAAGACCTAGTCTTAAATTAATTATTGTTCAAAAAGATGCATTAGAGCTTATTTTCAGGGGATGTCTGATTCACCCAGCTAGTAAGTGATTTAAGACTCAAAGCCCAGGCTCATGTGAGCTTCCCATAACTACTGCCAACTCCATTTAGTTCTTGACTTGGAAACCATTGGAAATAGTCTTGAGTGTCTTATAGCAAGTGCCCAGTTCATGCAAACTGAAACTGAAGATTCAAAACTGAATACCAAACCCCCTTCTCTCAAGGAGTTTACAATCAAGGAGAGGAGATAAGGCACAGAATACAAATAGAATGTAGTGAATGTATATAAGAAAGGCAAAAATGTGTTGTAAATGATCCCTGAAGGAAAAATTGTTTTCACCTGAATGATCAAGACTTAATATGAAATATGATTACAAAAGTATTGGATTTCCAAACCAAAGGACCTGGGTTAGAATCCTGTCTCTGTTCTCTACCTTATGTGACCTTGGACAAGTTACCTAACCTCTCTGGGTCTGCGTTTCTTCATCTCTAAAATAAGGCAACTGGGCTGGATGATTTCCAAGGCTCTTTCCAAAGCCGCATCCATGATCTTACCTGAAATGAGCCTATAAGAATGGGAAGAATTTCAAAAGTGGACAACTGGATCAGAATAAGGAGGGCAGGGTGTGATGACAACGATGATGATGGTGATGATGTTGTGCTTCATTCTTGAAGACCTTGACATCAGGGAAGTGATTCCATGACAAGCACATGAATTAGATTTGAATGAGGGGAGGCTGTGCTAAGACACCATTCTTGCTTTCTCCTCCAGACCCATCTGTATCTATCCAATGGCCAAATATGAATCAGGATGACTGGAGATGTCCCTGGATACGAGGCAATCAGGGTTAAGTGACTTGTCTAAGCTCACACAGCTAATAAGTATTAATTATCTGAGGCTGGATTTGAACTCCCATTCTCCTGACTCCAAAGCAAGTGTTCTATGCACTGTGCCATCTAGCTATCCTTAGGGAAAAGGGGAGATATTCATACCAGGGGATAGAGGGGAAGAGACCAATGTGATAAAAAAAAAAAAACAAAGAGGTGGGAAAGCATGGGATGAGCCTGGAGAAGATGAGCAGGGCTCATACCTCTGAAGAAGGCGGCAATCAAGCTTTGTCTTATAGAGAGAGAAAAAGGTTCTGTGTCAGGGATCCCACAAAAAGAAGAATGATGTAAAATGAGGATGGAGGTAAAGAAGGTAGACTTTATACAGTTCTTTAAAATTTGCAAAGCACTTTACAAATATTAGCTTATTTGATCCTCACAACAACCCTGGAGAGGTGGGTACATTTATTATCCCCATTTTACAGTTAAGTGAAGTAGACAGAGATTAAATGACTTGGCTAGGGCTACACTGCTAGTGTTGGAGACCAGATTTGAATTCTTCCTAACTCCAAGTTCAGTGCTCTACCCACTGCACTGTCTAGCTACCTGAAAGGTTGATTCTGGGGGGCCAGTCTGATAAGTTTCAACTAAATCTGTTAGGCAATGAGGAGGCATTAACAAGTTTTAAGCAGGATCAGGAGATTAACAATATGTATCAGAAAGCTAACCTTGGCAGTGGTATATAAGAGAAGAGACAGGAGTTAAAGCCAATGCAGATAATGCACAGGAATCTTCCAAAAGGAAAAAAAAAACTTTCCTTCTATCTTATTTTGCAGTTTGGCACATCCATATCACTAAATACTGAAATCCTTATTCTCTGAAACTCAAACCTCTGATGGTTGAGCATTTAAAGGATTGTTTATCCTTCAGTTATGTGGAAAGGTTTTCCAGTACCACAAATTATTTATACTTTCATGCCAAGCACAAAGTGAATTTCTCTTTCTGTAGGAAAACAAAGGCTCAAGTATGGAAAACACCAGCCCCTGGATAAGCATGCCACCTAGTGGTATACAAATTCTTCCTCAGAAGTCTCTCAAACCTGAAATGCAGTGTTTCTGGCCATTAATTCAATTATGCCTTCATACGGCCAATGAATTTCAATAAATATGCCATATGTTCACCTTCTGTGTGGGAGTTCAATCATCTTCTTGGCAGAAGCAATATTATTCTACAGCAATTACCTATGTCTTCAACACCTCTCACTGTGCTTCATCATCATCTGGGCAATACTGGTGGGGGGGGGGGTTACTGTTTTCTGTAGGCAGTGCAGCCCCTTTGGTTTCTATCAATAGGATCAGATTGAACTTGGAGGGAAAAAAAATCTTCATTTAAGAATGAATGGGGGTGGCTAGGTGGCGCAGTGGATAAAGCACCAGCCTTGGAGTCAGGAGTACCTGGGTTCAAATCCGGGCTCAGACACTTAATAATGACCTAGCTGTGTGGCCTTGGGCAAGCCACTTAACCCCATTTGCCTTGCAAAATCCTAAAAAAAAAAAGAATGAATGGAAAAATCTCAACAAAAATACAATTTTATGTCAACGATTCCTTTTCCCTGGGGTCAAACTTAAAGAGAATTAATCTGAGGCAATAGAATCTTATTCAATAGAATTCAATTCTATTTGATTTAACATTTACTAAAAATCTGGTTGTGGAGGACATTGTCCTAAATCCTGCAATAGATACTAACATAAAATAATACCATATCTACACTCTTATGGAACTTCCATTCCAAAAGGAGAATATTACAATCAGTCCACCAATTAGAATACAAAATTATAGTATAGGAAATACAGTTAATATATATTAATTACATAATTCATATGCATTAACCTAATTTCATAAATATAATTTATGATAACAAAGTTATATGCTAGGATGGAAAGGTGAGTACCAATTTAAGTTTATCAGAGAAAGTTATATAGAAAGGGTTTTGATTTGGACTTTAAAGGATGGGTGGGAATTACCAGAAAGAGCAAAGAACTGCAGGTAATTGAGGCTTAAGGAACCCTGTGACTAAAGATATAAAGGTAGGGCACAGGATGAATGCACAGGATATATTTAGCAAAGAGTAATTCGATTTGACTAGAGTGTAGTGTACTTAGAGGGGAATAGAATAGAGTCTGGGAAGGGAGGATGACCACATCATGGGTAGAAACAGTCTCCTGGACACCAAAAGTCTACTGCAGGGGAGAAATATCTGGAGAGAAGACAAAGGTCATTGCTTTGATACCACTATTAACTAGTAATTCATGATGACTGGGTGCTATGGTCCATTCTTTCTTCACTTTTGGCATCCAAGAAGTCTAGTTACTGTGAGGTCAGAGGAAGAGATGGGAAGGATGCTGAAAGAGGGTTTAAAGCTAATCTTCCTCCCAAAATAAAGTAAAAAGTAGAGAGAATATTAGATCTGAATAGGACATTAGGGAAAAAAAAACAGTCCAAGAAATTCATTTTTGCTTTTCTTTTTATATTTCTCCTTTCTGTTTTCCATAAATGTCCGTTTCCAACAGCTTCCTCCTCCAAAAGACTGCTCCTTTGTAACAAATGAGTAGAACCAAGCAAAATAAATGGATATTTTGGCCTTGACTGCAAATGTATGACTCATTCTGCAACTTTAGTCCATCACCTCTCTGCGGTAATGGGTGGCATGCCTCAGCAACAGTCATCAGAAGGCATCATTAATTGCTTGCTTTCATTGCTTGCATTGATCAGAGTTTTGAAGTCTTTGAGTGTGGTTTTCCTTTACATTATTGAAGTTATCATGATGACTGAGAAATGATTAGTGTTACAAACCCTGGTATCAAGACCAGGCATGGAAGCAAGTGAAGACAGTTTGGGGAAAATAGAATTTTAAAATGGGGGTGGGGGGGGACTAGAGACCAGAGGTCACATTTGGGGGAGTGGGAACAAATTTAATGTGACTAAGGAATAATAGCTGTGAAATGGGAAGATATACCTAGAAGGAATGGATAGTTTCCCCAAACCTTCTCTGCAGAGTTTCTGACTTTTAACTTAGATCTGCTCTCCCTAGTCTAATAATAAGCACATATGTCTAATGCTCCAGCAGCATCAAGTCCTCAAATACTATGCCTATTCCTACAAAGGCTGACACCTCAAATAAAGGTCTAGCATTACCCCAACTGGGATCTCAAAACACAACGTCCACATCACTCTCAGATACCAATCCCACAGGATTCAATGCTCAGTGCTCCTCACATATGGAACAAACTGTAAGAGTGTGCCATCCTGGGGCGGCTAGGTGGCATAGTGGATAAAGCACCGGCCTTGGAGTCAGGAGTACCTGGGTTCAAATTCAGTCTCAGACACTTAATAATTACCTAGCTGTGTGGCCTTGGGCAAGCCACTTAACCCCATTTGCCTTTCAAAAACCTAAAAAAAAAGAAAAAAAAGTGTGCCATCCTTCAAAATCTTGGAGCATAGCTAAAAACTGTGTAATCATTGAGTTTAGTTTAGCCCAAGGAGACCCCAGAATGCCAACTAAATTCTGTCATGACTGCCCCAAGTTTTCCAATGTTAGAATGGAAATAACCATACCAAAACTACTCTCTAACATCATAAAAATCTGGGGAATAGAGGTCCCCGTTGGTTGCTACAAAGGTCCATGACTAGAAAATTCGAAACTCATACTTGCCTATTCTGTATGGTTTAGAGTTCATCACCATGGTAGTTAAAACATCTTTTCCTTCTTACCTCTTCCCAAAGTTTCATCTCCACCCAGATCAATTTAATTGAACAATTCAATTCAACATGCATTTACTAAACACAAAGCACTGTGCTTTGCTACAGCAACTGGGAACTCACTACCAAAGGCCAATTTTTTATTCTTCCTTGACTGATTATATGCCACCAGGTCTTCAAGAACTATTCCAAACCTCTTTTTTTAAGTTTCCTTTCTCTTAATAGATGTTCTTACTTCTTATTTGAATGAAAACATTGAAGTCATTTACTGTGAACTCACCTAAGCTATAAATCAAAACATTTCAATATTTCAACACTCCCTTACATCTCCCAACCCCTAGAATTAGTCAGAGACCTGAGGAATTGAGGACTCTGTTCCTTTCCAGAGCCAACTCACCTGGTGCCTTGATCAAGAGTTATGCTAATAAATGTATAATAACCAGACTCTCCTTCTACCCCTCCCCACCAGAAATAAAATAAAAACACTTTTAACTTTAACCTGCATCATTTAAAATTTCCTCCATCATTTTACTGTCTAGACAATCAAGACAACAATAAATCAAACCTTGATTTGTTGTGCTTTCTTATTTCTGAGGTGTAAATGTAACAAATGGTTCAAAATGGCTACTACATACCTTGCATCTCTTCTCTAAGAGACTGTTTTATTGGTCATTTTTCCTATTTTGGTGTAAAATAGGTCCTTGTTGTGGGGGCGGCTAGGTGGCATAGTGGATAAAGCACTAGCCTTGGAGTCAGGAGTACCTGGGTTCAAATCCGGTCTCAGACACTTAATAATTACCTAACTGTGTGGCGTTGGGCAAGCCACTTAACCCCGTTTGCCTTGCAAAAACCTAAAAAAAAAAAAATAGGTCCTTGTTTATGATGTCCATTGTATTAGAATACTAGTTAGCATTCTACCCACATTTCCTTTTCTCATACCATTTCCAGTTCCTATAACTTGGAAAGAACAAAAAAAACTATTCAACAGATTGCTATTTTTACATAACAAAGTATAATATTTCAGGGATCAGGAGGCAGCTAGATGGTGTAGTGGATAGAGTTTGGACCCTGGAGTCAGAAGGACCTGAGCCTCAGAAACTTAATAATGACCTAGCTGTGTGACCTTGGACAAGTCACTTAACCCCATTACCTTGTAAAAATTATATATATATATATGTATATATTTTTTTCAGGGATTACCTCGAAGTCTAAATATTCTATACAATACCTAAATATATCCATTTTAAGACCTATTTTAGACTGAACAAAAGCACTAGAAACTTGGAATTTGGGTGAAGATTTATTCATTCAGAATGTAATAATGAGGTACAGCCTGACAAGTTAAGAATCTAGAATATTTCAAATGAGAATCTGAAATGAGTTCTGTTTTGGGACCTTGGTTAATGACCTCCACAGAGCTAAAACATCTTAATTATGATTTTAACTTATCCAAAAATCAATTTAGTTTCTACACTAAAAGGATGCCACAAGAGGGCACCAAAATATGTTCAAAAACTGAAACTTCCCTTAAGAGACATTAAGGGTGAAAAGCAATCCTGGCACAATTGTGTGAATCTGAATTATGGACTTGCTCAGGCAATTATTAGGATTATGGTTTGAGAAAACCAAACACTGCTACTTTATTTGTGATTGGTACAGAAAAGAAGTAGTGGGGAAACTACTTAAAGTAAAACACTGACTTCAAAGGAAAGAACTAACTTCAAGAAAGAAACTATATTAAACCCTCAACAAGCTAGTGCAAGAAAAGTCCTCTTACCACCACTTTACATTAAACTTGGCTTGAGGGGCAGCTAGGTGGTGCAGTGGATAAAGCACCGGCCCTGGAGTCAGGAAAACCTGGGTTCAAATCCGGTCTCAAACACTTAATAATTACCTAGCTGTGTGGCCTTGGGCAAGCCACTTAACCCCATTTGCCTTGCAAAAAATAAAAACCTAAAAAAAAAAACTTGGCTTGAAAATTCATATGGAAACTATTGTACTACAAGAAATGATGAGCAGGTAAATTTCAGAAAAACCTGGAAAGACTTACATGAACTAATGCTGAGTGAAGTGCACAGAACCAGATGAAAATTGTACATAGTTAATAGCAACATTATCAACTATGATGGACTTAGCTTTTCTCAGCATCACGATGATCAAAGAAAATTCTAAGGACTTATACTGGAAAAGCATACACATCCAGAGAAAGAAGATGTAGTTTGAATGCAGATCAAAGTACTATTTTCACTCTTTTTAATTTGTTGTTATTTTTTCTTTCTTGTGGCTTTTTTCCTCTTGTTCTGATTCTTCACTGACATCATGACTATTATGGAAATATGTTTAACTTGATTGTGTGTGAATTTCTATCAAATTGTTGTCTAGGGGAAGGTAGAGGAAAGAAAGGAAAGAAGAAAATTTTATAAAAATGAATGTTGAAAACTATCTTTATATTTTTTAAAATAAAATACTATTAATATTTTTAAAGTTGTGGTTAAAAAAGTTTAAATCTTATTGAGGCAATGGATCAAAATAGTACAAGCTTTCTTTAGCTGAAATATAATTTTCTAATAATCAAGGAAGCTAAAATTGAAGAGAAATATTTATGGGTCCTAGGAAAAAGGAAGTGATAAAAAATGTTGAGCAATAGTCAAATTAAGATGAAAAAGTTGCATGAAAATAATTTTTTAAATTATCAAAAAAAATTTTTGGAGAAAATTAAGGCAGAAAACCACCAATTGCAATAATCTTCTCAAAGTTTATAAGATTACGAGATTAAACATATCACTCAAAATCTACTTCTTGGATTCATAGTTTTACTTCTTCCTAGAATACCTAGGTACTATAAATGATAATCATGGGGAATGATTCTATTAAGAAATCTCCATAATCCCTCATGGAGATAACTAGCTAAGTGAAGTAATCAATATCTATATTTTGAGTCAATAAGTAAAAATAAATCTATCAATGGGTGATAAAATTTGAAATGATATTTAAAACTAGCATAAAAATTACAAAGTTGAGTGGCCAGGTGGCGTAGTGGATAAAACACCAGCCCTGAAGTCAGGAGTACCTGGGTTCAAATCTGGTCTCAGACACTTAATAATTACCTAGCTGTGTGGCCTTGGGAAAGCCACTTAACCCCGTTTGCCTTGAAAAAATCTAAAAAAAAAAAAAATTACAAAGTTCACAAACACTATGAGCATGGCAGGAAAAAAAATTATTGTTGCCCCTGCTCAAAAATCTTCAATGGCTCCCTATCATCTCCAGGAGAAAAAAAAAATGTAATGTCCTCAGTTTGGCATTTAAAGTTCTCCACAATCTGATTTATTTTCTTTTCATGATAATTTCATTCTACCTCCCCCCTTCATTAAATTTATGATCCAGGAAAATGGTTTGAGGAATTAATTGTTCTCCAAACTCTAAATTTACATCTGCCTCCATATATTAGTACAAACTGCTTCCTATACCTAGAATGTTCTCTATTTTCCTCTTAGAATCCCAATCTTCCTCCAAGGTTCATTACAAAAGACTACTTCCCATGAAGCCTTTCCTAACCCCCATAGTTATTAGTGCCCCTTTCCTCTTTGTATAATACTTATTCTTCTATATGTTTTATTCTTCCAGCAGACTATAAAATTTGGAGGTAGGAGGAGGAAACTAAGATTACTTCATTTTTTTTCTTGTAGGAATATGTCCCTATACCTTAGTATACATTTGTAACATAGGAGATGGTTCATAAATAAAAGATGGTGTTTTTAAGGAAGTGAGAAATATGAAAGGATAGGAGATTGTGGCTAGAGAGAGAATTTTAAAATTGAAGTTTTTGTTTCTTCATCTGAGACTTCTTCAGTCTCTTCCAAGACTGGAATTCTATGATCTTCTAAGTCTTAAAAGACTTCTGAACAAGATGACTGAGTAAATGAACATGTCTCAAACTGGTTCCCTTTCATCACCTAAAAAAATCAATAAATAATACCTTGTAAAACAAGTCAGCAATCATTTTTAAGAGAGAAAGGTAAGAAATTATGACAGTAAAAGCTTAAAAGGGAAAAATAATAAGATTAAAAGAATGCATAAAAAAGCATATCTGACCTATCCTTTCTGTGTAAAGGAACTGGAGATGTTATGGCTAAAGAAAGATAAGGCTTATAAAGGGTATGATAAATATCTCCAAGAATTTGAAGGATTGTCATATCTAAGTGGGATTAGACTTTTTTTTTTACAAAGTCCCAAAGAACTGGACCAAGAACAATTAAAGGATGTTTCCAAGGCAAATAAGGGATTGATGTAAGCAAAAGCTTCCTAATAACTAATGCTATGTAAAAGTTGCCTCAGGAGTTAGTGATTTGTCCTTCATTGAAATTCTTGTGGAAAATATTAAATGACCATTTGCTTGATATACATCTATAGTTTGGATTAGATAGAATCTGAAGCCCTTCCAATTCAGTAATTCTGTGATTAAATATTGAGATTTTAAAAATTTGAAGTAAAATTCCAAAATAAAAGTACATTACAACTAGTGATAGAGAATGTAGAATTCAGACATTAAGACTTTTTAAATGTTTTAAAGTTTAATAAATAATTAAATGAAGATCTCATTAAAAACACAATAAGAATGACTGGGGGTAGGGGGAGGCAGGAGGGGAAGATGATGGAGTAGGAACAGGAAGCTCACCTAAACTCTTATAAATTTCCCTACAAATAACTTTAAAATAATGCCTCAAATAGAATTTTGGAGCAGCAGGAACAACAAAAGGTCAGGGTGAAGCAATTTTCCAGCCCAAGACAATTTAGAAAATTGACAAGAAAGGTCTTCCCTTAAGGTTATTTTCTTTAAAATTGTCCTTGAGTACAAGGCAGGCCTGTGTAGCAAAGCAATTAGTATCAGTGGTAGCAACAACTTCATGAGCTCTCAGTTCAAATTGTAAGAGGATTGGACAACTTCTCTCCAGAAAGTTTGTATTAGTTCATAATTCCACCAAAAGTGCATCAGTATCATTATTTTCCCACATTCCCTCCACATTTGTCATTGTCTTTTTCTGTCACAATATGAGTTATGAAGTACTTCCTCAGAGTTGTTTTCATTTGCATTTCTCAAATCAAAATTGACTTAAAGTATTTTTTCATGTGACTATAGATAGTTTCTTCTTCTTCTTCTTCTTGATATTCTCTTCTCTTTGGGCATTCATAAAAACTGCTTTTTCCTGGTTTCCCTCTACTTCTCTGATCAATCTCAGTGTCTTTTGCAAGATCTTGATGCAGGTTATGCCCACTAACCATGAGTGTCCTACAGGGCTCAAATCTGAGCCCTCTTCTCTGTCCCCCCCTTATGCTGTTTCATTTGGTGATGTCATCAGTATCCATGGACTCAATTATCATGTCTATGATCATAATTCTCAGAGCTATTTATCCAGCCTTAACCTTTCTGCTGACATCAAGTCTAGTAGACTCAATATGTATGAAATTGAACTCCTTATCTTTCCCCAAAACTCTTTCCCTTTCTAAACTTCCCTATTTCTGTGGAAGATGTGGCCATCTTGCCCATCACCCAGACTCACAACTCAGGTGTCATTCTGGAGTTCTCTCTCTCTCTCTCTCTCTCTCTCTCTCTCTCTCTCTCTCTCTCTGTGTGTGTGTGTGTGTGTGTGTGTGTCTTTCTCTCTCTGTTTCTGTCTCTCTCTCTCTGACTCTCTCTTCCTCTGTCTCTGTCTCTCTCTGTCTCTCTTTCTCTCTGTCTCTATCTCTGTGTGTGTGTGTGTGTCTCTCTCTGGGTCCCTCTTTCTCTCTCTCTGTCTCTGTCTCTTTTCTGTCTGTGTGTGTGTCTGTCTGTCTGTCTCTCTCTCTCTCTCTCTCTCTATATATATATATATATATATATATATATATATATATATATAATCTTTCTGTCTGTCTCACTCTGCCTCTCTATATATATCTCTCTCTGTCTCTATCTCTCCCTGCCCTCCTCTCTCTCTCTCTCTCTCTCTCTCCCCCCCCCTCTCTCCCTCCCCCCCTCTCTCTCTGTCTCTCTGGCTCTCTGTCTCTCTCTCACTGTCTCTGTCTCTATCTCTCTGTCTCTGTCTCTCTCTGACTCTCTCTGTCTCTATCTCTGTCTTTGTGTGTGTGTCTCTCTCTGACTCTGTCTCTCTCTGCTCCTCTCTCTCTCTGTCTCTCTGTCTCTCTCTATCTCTCTATATCTCTGTGTCTCTCTGTGTCTGTGTCTCTGTCTCTCTTTCACTCTCCATCTCTGTCTTTATCTCTCTTCATCTCTGTCTCAGTGTGTGTGTGTCTCTCTGACTCTTTGTCTCTCTTTGCTTCTCTCTGTCTCTGTCTCTGTCTGTCTCCCTCTCTCTCTCTGATTCTGTCTGTCTCTCTTTCTCTCTGTCTCTCTCTCTTTGTCTGTCTCTGTCTTTATCTCTCTGCATCTCTCTCTCTTGTCTATCTGTGTGTGTGTGTCTCTCTGACTTTCTGTCTCTCTGCCTCTCTCTGTCTCTCTCCTCCCATACACCTCCCATTACCTTTGTATCATCTCTTACTTATGACCCATACTTTCTTTTAAAATTACCACCTCCCTGATACTGGCCCTCATCTCCAAAAGCCTGGGATAATGCAAAAGTTGCTGGTTGATCTTCCTGCCACTCTCCCCAATCCAGTCCTTCCTCTATTCAGCTGTCAAAGTTATTTTCCTAAAGCATAGGTACAACTGTGACACTCAGTATATTTCAATGGCTCCCCTTCATCAAGGATCAAATATAAAATCCTCTTTTTGACATTCAAAGCCCTTTATAACCTAGCTCTGCCACCCACCCTTCCAGTCTTCTTACACCTTACACTTCCCACACACTGTACTTCTTGACTCAGTAACACTGTCCTCTTTGCTATTCCATCTCTCAACTCTGGGCATTTTCACTGACTGTCTCTAATTCCATTCCTAAGCCAAACTCTGTCCTAACTCCCATTCATTTCTAACAATAATTGAACTTTCTAAAGTCAATTCATGGAATGTTCTTCCTTCTCATCTCCGACTACTGATTTCCCTGGTTTCAAGTCCCAAACAAAAACCCCACTTTCTACAGAAAGTCTCTCCAAATTCCTCTTAATTCTAGTAACTTCCCTCCATTGGTTATTTCCTATTTATCCTATTAAAGAGTTTGTTTGTACATAGTGGTTAGCATGTTGTCTTCCCTTTAGATTATGGGCTGCTTGGATACAGACTCTATCTTTTGCCTTTCTTTGTATCACAGCACAGGTAGGTGCTAAAAATGATTATTTACTAATTGACTGATGAACATGAAAATCAGCAGTTGACTAGTCAACAAGGCCTTTTACTAATTGTTAGGAACTGTGCCAAAAACCAGGGAATTAAATACAAAGGCAAGACAGACAGACAGACAGACAGACAGCCCCTTTCCTTAGAGAAGGCAATGAGAAGCCCATTGAAACTTCACAAACAAAAGAGTAATATGATCAAAATTGTACTTTAGTGTAGAGGAGATCACCCTACTATTTACCATTTCACTGGTTATTCATTCAAGGGCCTATTGTTACCTGGAAATATTCTTGCCAGTCAGGGATAATTAACTAGGTTTACCTAGATGTCTGTCAAGGTATTCATCTCTTATCTTACCCTCAAGTCCTCATCTCACCTCCAGTCTTCTGCCTGCTGCCAGTTGCTGACCTTCCAATTCTTTTGGAGGGTGACACACTGCCAATGGTAATTACTTTTCTAATGATTTCTGCTAGAGGAATTTTAAACTGCTGCTTGGGAAAGAGAATTCCTCTTTACTTTGTTAAAAACTATTTTTCTTCTTGTGACATTGAACTAATTAGATGGGATCTCACCACTTTCAAGAAGGATCTAGCTTCTGGTCACTGGCCATTCATGATCCTAGGACACCAAATCTTCCATTCAGCATAAGTTCAAGACAACTTTTTGATTTCTATTTTCTCTAATTTCTAATCTTTCAGTGTCATTGAATTCACAGCTTCATGATGTCCTGCGCTTCCTGAATCAATTTGGCTCCTTGGATTCAAGTATTGGCTGTCCTAGATTCCTAATTAGCCTGATTTTATCAGTGTGACTATTACTCTCACCAACAAAGATCTTGTCTTATACTCTCTGTACTGTAATAAAGAGATTTTAAGTTATATGGTTGAAAAAAGGCATCATCCAGTGATGAATTTTCTGGAGATGAACTAGCTAAGCAAGTTCTTTGCCAGGAAACTCAGAGATATTAATAAAGGGTTTTACTGAATGATTAATTATCAGTTTTCATATCCTTCAGTAGGTCAAGCAAATAAATAAATATTTATTAAGTGTCTACTATACAGTACCGACACCCTACCAAGTGCTATGACACAAAGAAAGGCAAAAGGCAGTCCATACTCTCAAAGGACAGCCCATTCTACAGGGGGCTACAACATGGTCTTTTGAGCTTGATGAAAGTTCCCAGAACTTGAGTTTGGTTGGCATAGCATTTGAGAACCCAGGGTCATTTCTCCATGACACAATAAGATATTAAATCATGACTTCAATGGAGTGTACTATCCATATTACTGCACAATTACTCAACTGATTACCTATCCACTCCTTCTACCATGAAAAGTAGGGTGGGAGGGACAGAGAAATGTAAGACAGGTAAAGACATGGTTCCCATCATTTCAAAAATAAAATGCAATATCTCTCAAAAGAATACAAAAATAAGGCCATGAATTCCAATGATTAAGTTCCCCAAAAAAAGGAAAATCAATGGCAAAAATAATAAATGCGGGGTGGCTAGGTGGCACAATGGATAGAGCACCAGCCCTGAAGTCCGGAGTACCTGAGTTCAAATCCGACCTCAGACACTTAATAATTACCCAGCTGTGTGGACTTGGGCAAGTCACTTAACCCCATTGCCTTGCAAAAATCCTAAAAAAAAAAAAAAAATGGTAGCAAGATTCAGAAGAAAGCCATATCTGCTGAAGAATCAGAAAAGACTTTCAGGCTGAGGGGTACTCCAACTTTGCCTGAAAGGTCAGGCAGAATTTAGAAAGTGGAAAATAGGAACGATCTAAAATCTCTAGGGAAAAAATAAACTTTATTACAAAATGAATTTTATAACCTTTTTTTTTATTATTGCCTTTTGGAGCTATTTCTTTGCCACTTTTTTAGTTTCCTCAGCTGTGCTCCAAAAGTGGTAACCCACACCCAGGATATACCTGAAGCTTAGGAGATAAGCAGTGTTTGCACCTGACTGCAATTTTTGGCAAAGACAGAAAGGTAAGGATTGAGGAAATTGAAATGAGAGATCCCCATGTAGTCTAGGTAAGCTCCCTATAGTTATCCAAATTCTTTCTCTTTGTCACATGAGCCAAGAACAGCACAGAACAATACAATATTCCCTTTGTCCAACCCTGAAACTCGGGGGGGGGGGGGGGGGGGGGGAGCATATCTTAAATACTTCATTCCCATGGCATTCAAATATGCAGAAAGAACAGTCAGCTAACGTAGTAACAGGTGTCTACACATTCTGCAAAACACCTTAAAAAAAAATATCACTGACAAGAAAGACATAAGAGCAGAATCGGTGCCAATTGATAGAATTAAATGGATGCCTTCTACCAAAAAGAGAATCTGAAATATTCCATGGATTTCTTTGAATCTGTCCCCAGAATCTTTTTCTCCATTAATTTCTTTTTTTCAGTTGTTGTTTTTTTTTTTTTGCAAGGCAAATGGGGTTAAGTGGCTTGCCCAAGGCCACACAGCTAGGTAATTATTAAGTGTCTGAGATCAGATTTGAACTCAGGTACTCCCTGATTCCAGGGCCGGTGCTCTATCCACTGTGCCACCTAGCCCCCCCTCCATTAATTTCTATGGAACTACCACTGTCCACAACTACAGTTCTGCTCAGTTCTGACCTGCAAATTTCCTTTCTCTCCAATTTCAGCATTTTAACCCCACTGATAAACTGATGTATCATTTGTCTACACTGTGCAGCTAATGCATCTACCTCATCTCTGACTTTCAGATTAAATACTTAAAATTCCATTAGAGTTTTCTAGCTTCTGCCTTTTCAGTCCCAAGACTCATATCCAGAGCCACAGCAATAATTGCTAAACCATGGTAACTCAGTCTAAATCACTCTTTGCTGCTGATCCAGGCTTCCAGTTTATTTCAACAGTGAGTTGAAACCTATTGTTCTTGATCACCAGGGACAAAGCAAGATTCAATTTCAGTAGAAGTTGCAAAAGGATAATCAGCTAATGTGCTTGAGATCTAAACCGATGGTTAGATTTTCAAGGATGACTGAAGGTGAAAATGTCTCTGCCACTTGGAAAGAAAACAAGTTGTGGGTGGGCAGGGAGACAAAGGCAAGGATGCAACTACTAGGCCCATAAGGAAATCAAAGATTAGAGCAATCTTTTTGCTTCTCTGCCCAAAATAAAAGTGAAGGGATTAGTAGAATATTTAAATAATAGAGGAAAGAAAGTGACTTAATTAAGAAGCAAGAGAGTAGTTTCACACACTGGGAGAAAGCATCACCTCCTACTCTATTAACCAACCCATTTCAAATCACTGTCAGAAAGTCTCAGCACTCCAGAGCTTCTATGTGTTCATTTTCCCTAACTTTTTTTTTATATATCCATTAAGGGGAAGGGGAAAAAAGACATTTTGGCAAAAGGCCTTTTTTCAAAAAATACACTTAGGAGAAAATCAGCATATCAAAATGAATGATACTAATTCACCAATCACCACTCATCCCACACTGTATTATTTACCCAGTGTGATGAAATTAAGGAAATTGTTTGATGCAATTACAGATGCTTGTTTCTTTCTTACCTTTATGCATATGGAAAAGAGGTGAGAGGGGACCTCCCTTGTAGCTGTATAACTAGTAATTGCTGGTTGATTTTTCTCTGTGTTCCTATGACCTTGAACTCCACCAAAGAGCAAAGTCAGCACCCATTTTATAGACTATAAAGAGTGAGAAGAAATGGCCTCTTTCAATAGAGTTGCTAAGGATCCTGCCAGCTCTCCCTTGAACTTCCAGCAAGGGGGAAAGAGATTTCTCTTCCCTCCTCCACCAGAATCAATAGTGACTGGAAGTCCATGGCAGTAAGAACATGTGCTTAGGAGCAGCTAGGTGGTCTCCCTAGCTAGATAGAGGAGTCAAGAGAACCTAAGTTCAAATGTAGCCTCAGACACTTGGCATCTACTACCTGTGTGACCTCTGGGCTGGTCACTTAACCTTGATTCCCTTAAAAAGAAGAAGAAAGAAGAAGGAGGAGGAGGAGGAGGAGGAGGAAGAGGAGGAGAAGAAGAAGGAGGAGGAGGAGGAGGAGGAGAAGGAGAAGAAGAAAAGGAGGAGGAAGAAGAAGAGGAAGAAGGAGGAGAAGAAGAAGAAGAAGAAGATGATGATGATGATGATGATGATGATGATGATGATGATGATGATGATGATGATGCTTGACCAAATAAGACCTCAAGTCTCTGGTTGTCTCTTCTCTTTCATGCTCTTTTCCCCTCAGTCCCAGTCACTAATGGTAACCCTGACAAATAACTGTTTCCAGTTCAGTTGACATCCCCTTGGTTCAAAAAGTCCAAAGTAGGTTGTTAAGCAGATGATTTTTTCCCAACAATTTTTTTTTTTTAGTTTTTGCAAGGCAATGGAGTTAAGTGGCCACACAGCTAGGTAATTATTATGTGTCTGAGGCCAAATTTGAACTCAGGTACTCCTGACTCCAGAGCCGGTGCTCTATCCACTGCGTCACCTAGCCGCCCCCCCCCAAACAACTTCTTATAGAGAAAAGTATCAATGCCAGAAACATTTTTCAGACTGAAGTTCAAAAAAACTGAGAAGCCTTGGATCTGGGAGTTGCTGGACAGTACAGACATGAAATCCTTATTAAATAGCTGTTTATAAAATTATCTATCTAAAGAGAATGTATAATGGGAGTGATGAATTAGCATTTTGTAGTTTAAATATTTGTCAATGTACATTTATCAGTCTTTTGAATTTTAAGTGTTTCTTTTGTGTTGGGTAGAAATAAAGAGTTATCTAAATAAACCTGCAATCTGTTTTGCACATGGAATGTCTTTTCTGGAAAGGTTTCTATTAATCGCTTTTAGGGAAGATCCTGGCAGTCATGTCCAACTCTTTATGATCCTGTTTGGGGTTTTCTTAGCAGATACTGGAATGATTTACTATTCCATTCTCCAGTTCATTTTTCCAGATGAGGAAACTGGGGTAAACAGAGTCCAAGGTGACATAGCTATTAAATGCGTGAGGTTAAATTTGAACTCAGAAGTCTTTCTGACTCTGTGGACTATGGCACCACCTAGTGCCTGAAGTCATATTTAAGTTTTAATTAAAGAAAATTTTCCAAGATCTCAGGAACAAACAGGCCAAGCAAATCAGTGAGAAAAGCCTAATCTACCCTTTTGAGATACCCTTCCCTACCCAAAAAAATATAGACAGATAAAGAACTTTAAAGTTTGTAAAGCGCTTTGCATATATCATCTCATTTGATCCTATAACAACTTTATGACAAAGGTGCTGTTATTATTTGTGTTTTGTGCTGTTGTTGTTCAGTTGTTTTTTCAGTCAGGTCACCATTTGGGAGTTTCTTGGCAAAGATACTGGAATGATTTTCCCAACTTCTTTGGCTCATTTTACAAATGAGGAAACTGAGACAGTGTTAGGTGATTTGCCCAAGATCACACAACTAGGAAGTGTCTGAGGTCAGATTTAAACTCAGGAAGATGAGACTTTCTGACTCCAGGCCCAGTCTTCTATCCACTGGACCACCTACCTATCCCAAATCCATTTTACAGATAAGAAAATTGAGGCAAACAGATTATGTTACTTGCCTAGAGCCTTATAGCTAATAGATATCTGAAGCAGAATTTGAATTCAAGTTTTCCTATCCTCAGGGCTAAAGCCACACACAATGAAATGTCAATTGATACCAAACATAACAACAATGACTTTGATCTTCCACCTAGAGGTGAACTTTAAGCCATTGCAAAATCTGATAAAAGAGCAGTGGATTATGGGCTCATTTCTCCAAAACAATAGGAAGAAAGAAATTATTCTTTTCTATTGTGAGTTTTTATACTATAAAACAGATTTGTTGGGAATGTAGTCCCAAATGTAGAGAAGGAAGGAAAACTGTGAGGTAACATTGTGTCAAATGAAATAGACATAAAGAAGAATAGTAAAGTATGACAGCAAGCATGTTACATTTGGAGTCAAAAGTCATGAGTTCAAATCCCATCTCTGCTCCTTACTACCTAGAGGAAGTGATTTCTAATGCTCCCTCTTGCTATAAATCTATGACCCTATGGATTGCAAAACAGCAAATATTTATAATTATCTACCATGTGCAGAGTAATATGCTTAGAGGTATGCTGGTGAATATTTAATACTTGACTGTAGGACACACTTTTAAGTTTAATGTACATCATTAACATTTTCCATCACTTTAAACCTAAAAAAAATCAACAAAATAATAAATCATTTTCAGTGGTTACCATTTTCTCACGTTACAAATTAATTTAGTAATCATCTCCCAGTCTCATGGAGCTCCAGTTCAGTCCTGATTATATTAGAGCCTGAGGAGGAACAAAGTTTAGATAAAAAAGGGGTCCCTGCACTAAAGGAAATTACAGTCTATTACAAGAATAAGAAACCTGCCCAGATAGCTATTGTACAAACTAGTACCTGAAAATTGAGAAAAGAAGAAAAAAAAAGAATATAAAGAAGATGAAGATAAAGAGAAGACAAAAGAAGACAAAAAGAAGAACTATATGAAGTTTGAAGAAAAAATGTATTACTGATTAGGATTTGGGAAAACAAGGAAGGTTTCACAGCAGTGGTGGTATTTGGGTTGGATTTTTAAAGTTGGTAGAAATTCAATTGAGACAGAAATGACAAAGCACACCAATATCTTTGCCAAGAAAATCCCAAACAGGGTCACAAAGAGTTGTACATGACTAAAACAACTGAACAATAACAACAATAAAAGGAATTCACTGACAAAGAGAAAGGAAAGACTTTCCTTACATAAGGAAATGAGCATGACAGCTGTGTGTGTGTATTTTGAGAGGAAAAAAGTAGTCAGTTTTGTCTGAAGTGAAAGATGAAATAACAAAGGAAATAAAAGTCTGAACTTAATTTATTAATCAATGTAAATCAATTACCTAACAAATGAGGACCAGGACCCTACCTCAGTTTACAGTTGCCTCCTAAATACAGGAGGAAACAGACTTTTATACATTAAAACTAATTAATTAAAAGAAAAATTAACCAGAATAGAAAATTAGGTAATCTGATTTCTAATTGGAGGAAACATAAGGGATTTTCCAAACTGGGGGGGGGGGGGGGGGGGGGGTGGGGGGGGGGTGGGGGGGGGGGGGGGGGGGGAGAGTGAAGAAGTATAATTCCCTTAAATCAGAAAAAAGATTATCTCAAGTCTCTTCCTTTTTCCGTTCCCTCACTCCACCCCTACCCTACCATGTCTATGAACAATCAAAGGAACATGGGAAACAATTACTGGGTCAGTTTTCTGATAAGACACGAGTTGTTTGAAATATGTATTTGTGAGAAAACTCTTTGCATAGTCTGGTCTTCAATTGGGTCTCTAAGCAGCAAGGAGAGGTGACCAGCTTCATAGAGATGCGGGACCATGCTCAAACAATGCAATAAGGTTTTTTTTTTCCCAATTCCCACACTTGAATGAAGTTTTCTGTAAAGACAGAAGTTGAAACTGAGCCCATAATTGAATAAAAAGAGAACTGAGCTAGCTCCAGAATCACAAAGATGGAGTCAGTGTGTTTCATTCAATTCCTGTCCTTAACTTGATGGTCCAATACCCTCAATTTCCTCAATCTCCCTCTTTTAATTCATGGGAAAGAGGGCTGCCCACTTGGATTCCATAGATCATTTCTCTGTAAGCCAAATCTATAAGATTTTTTCATGTATTCACAATTAGAATTACATAAATCAGGTTATAAATCTAATTATTTAGTGGGTTTACAATGGACTAATTTGAGAGTGGAGATTTACATGTTACCAAAGTAAACAAGAAAACTTAAAACATAAAAATATCATGAAACAAAAGGGCAGAAAAATACAATAATTATCATCAATATTAATTAACATCAAGTCTCCTTGTACCATTACTTATTACATTTTTTCCTGAGTCCCAGATGTTTCCTCTGGTCCCTGGAAATCTTCTCTTGAAATATTCCACAATAAGCCTCATTCTTAGGGCAACTCTGAAGGGGGATATGTTTCTCTCATACCAAATCACTTTTAAAGGTACCTAGGCAATTCTTCTAGGAGCAAGATTTAATACAATCTATTATTCCAAACTTGAAACTTCAGAGAATTTTAGATTTTTACATATTACTTTTTTCTATCTTTATCTAAAGTCTGATAAAAGAATCAGAACAATTAATGAGGTTCTAACTAAAAAATGAACTTTTTCTTTCTTTTAAAAAGTTTTTAAAATGGGGAAAATAATTTCAATTTCTAATATATGGAACTCTTTAATCCAATTTTGAATATATAGTTCTTTTTTTTTTTTTTAGATTTTTCTTTGCAAGGCAAATGGGGTTAAGTGGCTTGCCCAAGGCCACACAGCTAGGTAATTATTAAGTGTTTGAGACCAGATTTGAACCCAGGTACTCCTGACTCCAGGGCCAGTGCTTTATCCACTGTGCCACCTAGCCACCCTGAATATATAGTTCTTAGAGAAATCACTCTAATCCTGTTGTTTCTTAAAATTTACTATTCCATATTATTAGAAAACTTTTATATCATTCTTTTTCTAATTCCCCTTTTAAGTGGATATCATCCCTATATTATAATTTGATCACCAATATAAATTAAAATTATAAGATTTTTTAATACTGGACCCCATAGTAACTCAAATATGTTCCAGTGTCAAACTATTAATTAATAAATTAGTTAATAGATTTTACTGTTTACCTGCCCTGATTACAAAAATTTATATGAAAGAAAGGAGACATTTAAAATAGTATTAAGACTCATTCCCTCCAGGGGACAAGTTGACTTGACATAAAATTGATCATAACAGGCAGAAAACTCCTTTAACTCTATTTAAATTCAGGCACAATTCATATCTGATAACCAAAACTTCTGTCATGTCAGCTTCAGGATTAACCAGGAAGGGACATTTCCTTTTCTGAAAGGAAATAGCAGAAGAGAAAACTGAGGAAAACAGAGGATCCCTCCTTGGGTCATCCCCTCAACTTTTCCCATTTGCCAGACATCTACCTGTGACAGTTCTCAGACTGCAGTCATATCTTAATCTATTACTGGCTTCATGAAAATTCAGACAATGATCCCTGTAATCAAAATTCAAAATAGTAGTAAATTATAATCCAAAGAGTTTTTACCTCAAATAGAAAAAAATTGATTATCCATAATTTAAGGTCTGAAGGTTAGTAATTTCTCATGTTTTCCTAATAGTTACATTTCATTTATCTTTTTCTTACAAATTAATCACATGCTAGGGTTCCAGATATTCAATATCTAATAGTTAACTCATATTAATTAAAAAATGTTGCATATTTAAACCAATCTATGACTTTTCATAATTTTTGTAAATGATAGTCAAAAATTTTCAAATGAAAACTCACTATTATAGTAAACTAATATGATATGTTTTAAAATAAATATTTCAATTTTCAAATAACTATTATCACATTTTTAAAAGCTCAATCTAACAGCATCCATATTTTTAAAAGTTATCTTTTAACAACATTTCTATACAGTGATTTTCCAAATATCATAAGAGAGAAACAAAATAATAGCATACACAATATCATGAATTTAAAAAATGAAACCAAACTTATGATCACTCATATGACAACAGTTCAGCCAAATAGATCTCCAAATTATCCTGCATAGAAAATCATTCATCTTATATTACCTTTGATATTTTAAACTAATCACATCTAAAAACCTGCTGTTTAATGTTTGTCCTTCATTCACCAAGAAGACCATGACAGGCACATGAATTGGTTGTGAGTGTGAGTTGATGTTTTGACAAGCACGTGAATTAGATTTAAATGGGAAGATGCTGTGCTTTCTCCTCCAGAGTCATCTGGGTCCAGTGGTCAGATATGATGACTGGAGATGGCCCTGAATGTGGAACAGTCAGGGTTAAGTGACTTACCCAATGTCACAAAGCTAGTGTCTAAGGCTGGATTTGAACTTAAGTCCTCCTGGCTTGAGGGCCGGTGCTCTATCCATTGTGCCATGGAACTACTACTAAAACTCCTAAAACCTAATACCTATCAAGTGTGGAACAATTACATTCAATTAAAGAAATTAATAATAATAATAATAATAATAATAATAAATAGTCAACATTTATGTAATGCTTGCCATATGCCAGTCACTGCATTAAGCACTTCACAGTCATGATATCATTTGATTTCTCAAAACAACCCTGGAAAGTTATTTTTCTTGTTATTGATCAGGAAACCAAGAATGTGGGAAAGGGCATCACATGAGATATGGCTAGAAATGTAGGGTGAGATCAGATTGTAGAGGGTCTTCCAGGCAAAGGAGATAATAGGGAGCCAGTGATGACTTTTGAGCAGAGAAATGATATGACCAAAATCTGTGCATAAGGAAAATCAGTCTAACAGCAACATGAAGGAGGAATTAGAAGCTAAAAAGTGTGAATAGCACAAGGTATAATGGGACTGTAAGGATCCCATAAACGCCAATATTTGTTAGAGCTAAGGTGAGAAAACTTAGAATTCAAAAGATTTGTCCTTCATTTTTAAAGCCCCTAAACCAAGATTTAATTTCTTAATTTACTTTAACTGCAAAAATTTTCTTTTTTGGGTCATTTACTGAACACAGATTTGCACCTGTGTGCAATTATCTTTCCATCCATAGGTATTATTTACAAATACAACTAACTCTTAATGTTTTACAGAAAAAAAACTTACAGTCATCTCACTATACTGACCAGATTCACAAATTAGATGTGATCTTTATTAAGCTAATAATGAAGGTCTAGGGATAATCTCAAAAAGTTTACCAAAAAGGAAAGGGAGAAACAAGACATGTCATAACAGCATAAAGAGATGGAAATCATCAAGTTACAATCTGTCCTGGAAGAAGACATTACAGTTTAAGGCCTCACATCAAGAAGAGAAAATTTAAGCATCATTTCCTATAGTCCTCTGACATTGAATGGATTCCCAATGAGCACAAGATATTTCAATACTATGTTCTGAGTACTCTGACAGTGTGTTTTATGGATTTTTTTTTTTTTGCTGCAAAGGGTGGGATGTTATTTTTCTTCCCCATCAAACTACACAAGAAAGATGTGGGGAAGATGTGGCTAGATAGTAGATCATGTAAGAAAGACCTCAATATTTTACTGAACTGCAAGTTTAGTTGGAATCAATAGGATGACAAGGCAGTCCAAACAGCTAATGTAAATATGAACTGCATTAACAAAAACGCAGTGTCTTGAAATGAGGGAAATTGAAATGCCACTGTAAAATGCATTCACTTCTCAGAAAAAACACTATACAAAGGATATTGACAAGCTGGGAGCTGTTCAAATGCCATAAGAACTTCATTCACCAAGAAGACCAGAATGTTTAACCAAAAGAGCATCTTAGAAACACAGGGAATCTCAGAGTTAGAAAGACTCCCCCTGCCCCATAGAGATAACTCAGAATAAGGAATACCTTATCATAGAATCATGGATGCTCCCTGAAGGGCTACCTAATCTAACTCCTCCTATGTACAGATAAGAAAATGAGACCAGGAAAATTAAGTGTATTAGAGATAGAATTTAAACCCACAACCACTGACTCCAAAGCATGATACAGCCCCAAACAAGAATCCTCTCTGTAACATCTCTGATACAATCTCTGTTCAGTCCTATTTTTTGGCAGGTTTTCTTCTATTAAAATGTGCTTCTCCCTCTATTTCCATCCATTGGTTTTTAGAACCAAGAGAAACCAAGTGCAATATGGTTTCCACATCATGTCCTTGTCGTTTCTTCTCCAGGATAATCATTCCCAGAATCTTGTACTGCAAAGTCTCTAATCTTCCCACCCTCTTGGTGACCCTCCTCTGTATTCAGTTTATCAATGTCCTTCCTAAAATGTGGTATCCAGAATTGAACCATGGTGCAATGGGCTGAATAGTAAATCAAAGTACTATCAAATACCAGTTCAGCTGTCAATGTCAATATGACATTGATGGTGATAATGGGGGTAATGAGTAGGTGACCCAGGCAATTCTTGAAATACTACAATAGCAGCCTACACTTTCTTGTGCCTTGCCTTTTGTAAATACACAAAGTATCAATTAACCACAGAGTGATTATTGCATGTCATTTGCTAATCAGGAAACTGTTCTCAAGTCAAGTGGATCCATTAAGATGTCCCTGATAATTCATAGAAGGTTCAATCTAGGAATATAGATATGACACCCACAATGCCCCCTAATGTCCAGTTTTAGATGGTCAGGCAAGAAGGAAACCCTTACTGACCAGGGTTCTGGATTCCAGCCCTACATAAATTTATGCCCCACACTCCCCAAAAAATGCTCAAAAATAACAGAAGACTGTAAAGTTCTAGAAACCTCATCCCTACACCTTAGCTCATTCCTAACTTCCATATTTATATTCCACAAAAAAGCTATTTTCTAAGTCATAAAAATATATTTCAATATAGAAGAAAGTGAAAAAGAAATGAACCAAGTGCTCCCATATAAACCCTCTACACACATTTTAAAGTGTCCTTCAACACTTGTAGGTTGTAAAAAGGGTATAAGGGAATCAGTGGTGTAAACCCAGGGTTCATTCCAGTTCCTGAATAAGAAAGAACATTGAAACCAAGGGATGAATCAGGGTGAACTCCAAGATTTAGATCAATCTCTTGATCTTCCCACAAGCCCTGAAGTTCCCAAACAGTTTCACTGACGCTTTTCTCATCTCAGAGTCTCCACTCCTTATGCTGATCTCACATTAGCTTCTTTGTCTCCTGGTCTTAGGTCTAAAACTTCCCACTGCAAAATAAGTATCTATTTATTTTAATTAAATGCTAATTTAAATTATTTTTCTTTTTTTTATTCACATGACTAGTTAACAAACATTTATTAAGTACCAAACATTTACAAAGCATAAAAGACAATAAGATACAGTGGTTAGAGACCCAGCTGTGGAGTCAGACACACACACATACACACAAAGGTATGTGTGTATACATACATACACACACATAAACATACATATATGTATGTAGACAGATAGATAAAGCTATATAAAGCTATTTTAATTTCTCAGAACTTCAAGTAACTCTCCAATACCATAAGGTCTAGGACATGTAAACATATGAATTGATAAAGTGAATTTCTTCATTGAAAAATCACTACAACAATGAATTTTTGTCTCCAGACTGGAAAGGAAGGAAGTCAAAAAGAAAAGGAGGGGAGGAAGAAATGAGAGAGGGAAGGGAGAAAGGAAGAGGGAAGGAAGGAAGGAAGGAAGGAAGGAAGGAAGGAAGGAAGGAAGGAAGGAAGGAAGAAAAGAGGAAGGAAGGAAAAAAGGGAGGAAGGGAGGAAAGTAGGGAAATGAGCAAGGCACCATTCTACTTAGCAAAAGATACAATGATTATTCTTCTTAGGGGTAAACAACACAATACAAAGATTCCTCATTTCAAATTGATATTTCCACATTTATTTTAATTTTTATTTATTTTGGTTTTTTTTTGCAAGGCAATGATTTGCCCAAGGTCATACAGTTAGGTAATTATTAAGTGTCTGGGCTGGATTTGAATTCAGGTTCTCCTGACTCCAGGGCCAGTGCTCTGTCCACTGTGCCACCTAACTACCCCTTCCACATTTATTTTTTATATTTTTTTTGCTTTTTTTTTTTTTTAGGTTTTTGCAAGGCAAATGGGGTTTAAGTGGCTTGCCACAAGGCCACACAGCTAGGCAATCATTAAGTGTCTGAGACCAGATTTGAACCCAGGTACTCCTGGCTCCAGGGCTGGTGCTTTAGCCACTGCACCACCTAGCCACCCCTATATTTTCTTTCAATAAAAAATAAGCAAAGGCAACTGTTTCTGGTGAAAAAATTGTTATGTGACAGGTCATAGAAAAGTTCAATTCTCCCATGGAAGCCTCTTTCAAAAAAAATCTAACAAGGGTCAGAGAATAAAGAATTTTAAAAAGAAATCAAAAATAAGTTCTTCCACCCATCCCAAGATTTCACAAAAAGATACTGGGAGGGTAGAGAGGTTAAACCAACTTCTAGCTCAAGTAAATAAGGTAACAAAAGAGATAGGGAAAGTGTCAAATTAAAAAACCAGCTCCAAGAAAAGGTCAGAAGAAGGGAAGGAATGCAAACTCCCACAAATGAACCCAAAACAAACAAAGGTTTCAAATAGGGTCATAACAAAGTATCACCGACAATAATAAAAGGGAATCTGAATCTAAAATGTGGCACTGGTCAGTTTGAATTGAAGCAGGGGCGAGAACCATTACTATTCAAGGAGACTGGATCCTTAGGTATGCATTGAAGCACTGGAAGCCACAGGAGACAAGGCCAACTCAGTGACTATTTGTTATTGTCAAGAGGGTCAAGCTGAGGGGCCAGGGGATGAATATGATATCTGACACCTCACTGGAGTGCATAGGGCCACACTGGGAGATGAAATCGACTCCATGTTGAAGATTATGCAAAGGAGAGAGAAACCACTGTGGAACCTTATAGTAGGATTTCTTTTGTGTATGGGTTGAACTAAACAACCACTGAGTTACCTTCATATTCTAAAAACTCATATTCTAGGATTCTATAGGTGACCCAACCATAAGAACAACTGCCTTTCATGCTTTGTAAATGGTACCAGGTATAGCCTCAACAGAAAAGGCAAGAGGAAGAACAGCTGGGCCAACATCAGTATACCTGACCTAAGTCTTGCCACAGGAATCCAATGACTCTGAAGGAGAGAGCAAGGCTGATGACTTTGCATAGCTCTTACTCCTTTAAATCCAATTCCCTTGCAGGTCTAAATCAACCTCCTGATATCACTGGTCCTCTTTGAGAATGAAAGACAAACAACAAATAAGGAAGAACATGAAATTATCCAACATATACCCCTGCCAGGACAAGAGTCCCGCTTCAAACTCCTGATGCCCTAGAAAATACAACTTAGATGACCATTTGAGAATGATTCCCCATATCAGGTAGTATTGGGTAGTCTAGAAAGGTAACCCCAAAGAACAACCTAATAAAATCATATATTACAACCACTTGCTATTGTTTGTGGGAATTGCTAGAAGTATGAAAGAGAGGGCAGGAGGATTTAAGAAAAGCAAGAAATCCAGTCTCTGCAACAGGATAGCTGCTCCAGAAAAGGATTAATATGGAGAAGAAAGCAAGTCTTCTTATACCATTAGACAATGTGAAAGTCTGCCAAGATTGGCTCAACCCACTAAGAAACCTCAACCTGAACAAAAAGGAGAAAGTGGTTTGAAAAGTAGTCAAATTTCTGTCTGCTTCTCCCTGAGATATCAGAGAGATGATGAAAATAAGACATCAGCTGATAGCATATTAGAAATTCTGATCCAGGAACGAAATAAAAATTTTATCAAACCATATCAGTGTCAAGATGAATTCCTTCTACAATCCATACAGAACCATATAAGCTGAACTACTTATGGAAAGGAAAAATCAACTCCTAAAAGATGCCAAGTTTTCAATGAATGCCAACTTTGGAATGAGGGTAATGGTCTAGAGAACAATTTGAGGACAGCTGGGTAAGCTCTAATGAAGAATATCATCCATGAAGCCAAGGTGAAAGGAGGGCATGTTTCGAAAACTTCTGAAGATCCAATGCAGTTAAGTTTGGATAACCAGTGAGTGAACATTTAAAAGCAAATGACCAATTTTCTATAGCTTGTGTAGCAGAATAAGAAAGTTCTATTCCCATGCAACAGTCACTTGCCTGGACTGGAGCAATCTTTCTCTTCTTTCCCTTTTACTATTTGACTATTATCTCCTATCAAATTAAATGAAGAGAGCTTTAAATGATGATGTCCTCACTGTCCTGGTCCATTTTTTTTTCTCAAATTATGCTAGTCATTTTCTGACTCAGATTCCTATCCTTTCAAGATATAAGAAAAATTATCTACAATACCATCTGTCATCCTGAAATAGTCAATCTGAGAGCTATTTTTACCAGGCAATTATCAAACAAATTGAACCACTGGAAAGTCACAGCTGTTACCTCAATACAAACATGCTAGAGTACATGCTGATTTGGAGTTTTGTTGGGTTTTTTGGTCTAATGTAGACTAAAGCTGTGCTAATTTTGCAACCCAGTAAGTCAAAATGTGTATGTTATAACTGAGTCATCAGGTCACATTAAAGAGTTCTTGCAATCTTGATTTGTGAGGTAACTATTTAGTTAAAATAGAGTTCAAAAAGATAAATTTGGGGAATTAAGATTTCAACAATTTTTACCCCATGCAAACCTTTGGATAAGAATAATTATTGATAACTATTATTGATAATCTCTGTATTTGCTAAAGAAATGTAATGTATTTCTTAGTCAAAAAGCAAATTGCTGTAAAAATTAATACCATTTTCAGGGGGTGACTAGGTGGTGAAGTGGATAGAGCTGGTCCCTGGAGTCAGGAGGACCTGAGTTCAAATCCAGCCTCAGACACTTAATAATTACCTAGGCTATGTGACCTTGGGCAAGTCACTTGAATCCCACTGCCATAAATTTTTTAAAAATCCTACTTTTCTCACTGATATTCAGTTCAAAATAACTTCACTGAAAACTTTTTTTACTGCATAGAAATGCTGCTGTTGCTGGTCAGTTGTGTCTAGCTCTTCAAGATTTCATTTGAAGTTTTCTTGTGCAAAGATGCTAGAGTAGTTTGTCATTTCACTCTCCAATTCATTTTACTGATCATAAAAATTAAGTCAAACAGAGTTAAGTGATACAGCTAGTAAGTATCTGAGGCTGGATTTGAACTCAGGAAGATGAATCATTCTGATTCCAGGCCCAGCTCTGTATCCACTGCACCAGAAAATGTTTTAAACAATGTCAAATCCATATCATTCCAGGAGTTGTCATGTTTTTGCAAATTCTTTAATAATCATTGGCTCTACTCTACTATATCCTGACTTTCCCAGATCTTTTTATTCCTGAAGTCCCTTAATTTAACTTTTGAAATCAAATGCATAATGATGTCCAAGATTGCAAAAGCCCCAGATAAAAATACAGGCTGACACATCCCTGCCAGGCATCAAACAACTTGCATCTAAGGCAAGATTCAAACTCAAATGTTCTGACTTCAGAGTCCAGTGCTTTATCAATTGCACTGCCTACTTGCCTCCTAACTATATTTGAAGTATTTGTCTTCAGAACCTGGACATAAAGGAGGAAATAAGCCTTTGCAAAGGCAAGGCCTGGGTTGCATAGGCAACATCTTGGGCAATGCCAAAAGCCAAGGATCAGATAAATCCCAGCCACAACATAAAAAGCTTGGTCTATACTTCCTATACCTCAGGATTAGAGTTCAGGACAATTCAAGATAAGCAAAAAAACTAAAAGAGCACTCATTATAGAAAGCTACTATGCAGATAAAGATGATAACAATGCCACTTCAGAAGTGAAAAATTAACCATTAATTAAGGGGGAAGTTTCAAAAGAGATCTATGAATTAGACTCAAATGCAAAATCTACCTAGAAGAGTTTTAAAAAGAATTTAAAAACCAGAGAAGAGAGGTAGAAAAAATAGAAAAAAGAGAATGAGAGTCATACAGGAAAATTGTGAAAAATTGACCAAAGAAATCAGTTCCTTTAATAGTAAAAATAATCAACTGGAAAAAGAATGCAACTCTTCAAAAAATAAAAACAACCAACTGGAAAAGGAAACATAAGAGTTAATTGAAGAAAATGAAACCCTAAAATTTAGAATTGAACAAATAGAAACCAATGAATCTACAAGACCACAAGATTCCTGGGCGGCTAGGTGGCGCAGTGGATAGAGCACCAGCCCTGGAGTCAGGAGTACCTGAGTTCAAATCCAACCTCAGATACTTAATAATTTACCTAGCTGTGTGGCCTTGGGCAAGCTACTTAACCCCATTTGCCTTGAAAAAAAACTAAAAAAAAAAAAAAGACTACAAGATTCCATCAAGCAAAATAAAAAGGCTAGAAAAAATTGAAGAAAACCTACAATACCAATACCTTTTAGGAAAAACAAACTAGATCCAGAAGAGATAATTTATGAATCACTGGACCTACCAGAAAGCCTAGATCAAAAAAAAAATCTGGAAAAATATCTTGCAGGAAATTATCAGGGGAAACTTTCAAATCTGCTAGAATAAGAAGACAAAATGGCCACTAAAAAAAAATACACAAAATTCCACCAGAAAGAGACCCCAGGATAAAAACTCCAAGGGCTATTATAGCCAAATTCCAGAATTCTCAAATAAAGGAGAAAATACTGAAAGTAGCAAAAAAGGAAACAATTTAAATACAAAGGACTTACACAGGACTTATTAGCTTCAACACTGAAGGAGGGCCAGAGGACCTGGAATACCATATATAGGTGAACAAGGGACCTTGGATTACAATCAAGGAATTTTACTACCCTGAAAAATTCAGCATATACTGCCAGGAGAAAAAATATTTCAATGAAATACAGGACTTCCAAAACTTCCTGATAAAAAGAGCAGAAACTGAACAAAGAATTTAATCTCCAAATACATGACTCAAGAGATGCATAAAAAGGTAAATGAAAAAGGGAAGAAAAAGACAACAACAAATGTTAGTCAATACCATCAAATTGTATGCAGTCTATAAGGGATGATATAACACTTATAACTCTTGAGAATTATATTTCTCTCAGGTTAGTTAAAGAGTTTGAATATAATTGAAGATATTGGATTTAAAGAATATGAGTATGGTTGGTTCTTGTCTTTTCATTGAAGAGGATCAAGATAACATCACTATGCTTGAGACAAAAAGCCCCTAAAGAAAAGCAGGGGTGTTTACTCTAAACTTATGTGTCTCAGTTTCCTTTGACCTACTTTAATGCTGCTTTGCTCACCCCACCTCCCCCATAGCTTAGCATTTTCATTGAATTAATTTCTCTGAAGAGGGCATCATATTCTGGGTGATCCTGAGCCAGTATCTCCCATACTTTAAAATTAATTGTAAAGTTCTTAAGAGAGAAATTCAGAGTGTCCAGGAAATTAGAGCACTTTGAGGACTCTATAGTTAATTAAATCAGACATGATTTTAGGGGTAGAGGGTGAGAGAACCTACCTAGAAGGGTTACAATTAATCCACACTTCAGTTAACAAGGCTTTAAGTACCCTGGATGCGAAGCTTAAAGGGGGAAGTGGGAGGGAGAGGTGTGTGGGTGGTTACAAATGGTTCAAGAAATGATTTGGCTTTAGATGATACTTTGGCTCATGAGGATTGTGTGTCCTTGGAGGAAACTTGAAAAAGAGGATAAGGTATAAAAATGATTATAATTTGATATAATTCAACACTCTATGAGGAAAAATATTTCTAATGAGGCAGAAGAGGAAGAGTACTTAGTGACTTTGAGGAAATGCTGCTTATCAAATAATCAATCAATCAATCAATCTGTGATTGTACTTTGATAGCACTTTGAACTTATCAAGCAATCAGTTAATCAAGCTTTGATTGATAGTACCTACTTAATAGCATTTTGATGATTAAAAAAAATATCAGGTAAAAAGCACAAAGATCTACTATAATAGAGGGAAAGAAGGAGGGTGTGAACACTGAGTAAATTCTATTCAATAGATTTGGCCCAGAGAAGGAATTAGATATATTCATACTTGGGTTTAAAAAAAAAATCTACTCTTCTCTAGATGGAAGGGGGTGTGGAGGAAAAGAAAGGGAAGCAAGTAATGGTCAAAGGGAAGGCAAAAGTATAAAGGAAAATAAACTGAAAGAAATTCTAAAAGAAAACTTACAGGGGAAAAGGAGAAAACTTTGGTGAGGAGAAGTAAGAGGAAAGAAAAGAGGAAAATATAAATGGGGAAAGATAGCATAGAGGGAAATACAGAATTAGTAATCTTAACTATAAATGTGAATGGAATGAACACTTCCTTAAAATGAAATGTGGATAGCAGAATGGATTAAAATCAGAATCCTACAATATGCTGTTTATAAGAAACACATCTGAAAACAGAGAGATACACCTAGGGTAAAAAGTGTAAGGCTGGAGCAAAATATATTATGCTTCAGCTGAAATAAAAAATCAGGGGTAGCAATCCTGATTTCAGATAAAGGCAAAAGGAAAAATTGATCTCATTAAAAGGGATAAGGACGAAAACTACATCTTCTTAAAGAGCACCATAGGTAATGAAGCTATATCATTATTAAATATATAAGCACTTAGTGGTATAGCATCCAAATTCCTAGAGAAAAGTCTAAGAGAATTACAAGGAGACATAGATAGCAGAACTTTAATAATGGGCACCCCTCAACCTCCCTCTCTCAGAACGAAATAAATCTAACCACAAAATAAACAAGAAGGGAAGTTAAGAATATGAATAAAATCTTTGAAAACTTGGATATGATAGCTCTCTGGAGGAAATTTAATAAGGATAGAAAGGATATACCTCTTTCTCTGCAGTATATGGCACCTATACCAAAAAATCTTATAATCAAATGTAGAAAGCAGACACAATAAATGCATACTATCTCAGATCATGATGTAATAAAAATTACATGTAATAAAGGGTCATGGAAAGATAAAACCAAAAATTAATTGGAAGCTAAATAACTTAATTTTAAATAATGAGTGGATGAAATAGCAAATCATAGGAATAATCAGTAATTATATACAAGAAAATGATAATAATGAGACATCATACCAAAATTTATGGGATACAGCCAAGGCAGTTTTGAGAGGAAATTTTATATCTCTAAATGTTTATATGAATAAAATAGAGAAAGAGGAGATCAATGAATTGGGTATACAAGTAAAAAATTTAGAAAAAGAATTAGTTAAAGATTCCCAATTAAATACCAAATTAGAAATTCTGAAAATTAAGGGAGAGATTAAAAAACTTGAAAGCGGGGCAGCTAGGTGGCGTAGTGGATAAAGCACGGGCCTTGGAGTCAGGAGTACCTAGGTTCATATCCGGGTCTCACACACTTAATAATTACCTAAGCTGTGTGGCCTTGGGCAAGCCATTTAACTCAATTTGCCTTGCAAAAAAAAAAAACCTAAAAAAACTTGAAAGCAAGAAAACCATTGATCTAATAAATAAAACTACTCACTTTATGAAAAAAACAATAAAATGGATAAACTTTTGGTTAATCTGATTTAAAAAAAGAAAGATGATAACCAATTGCCAATATCAAAAATGAAAAGGGTGAACTCACCACCATTGAGGAAGAAATTAAAGAGATAATTTGGAGTTATTTTGCCAAACTGCATGCCAATAAATTTACTAACCTGAGTAAAATGGATGAATATTTTCAAAAGTAACAAACTACCCAGATTAACAGAAGAGGTAATAAAAATATTTAAATAACCCCATTTCAGAAAAAGAAATTGAAGAAATCATCAATAAACTCTCTAAGAAAAAGTCTGGACTTAAAAGCAAATTCTACCAAACATTTAAAGAACAATTAATTCCTATTCTACATAAACTATTTCAAAAAAATAGGAGTTCTGCCAAATTCCTTTTATGACACCAATACGGTGCTGATACCTAAACAAGGAAGAATCAAAACAAAATTATAGAATAATCTCCCTAATGAACATTGATGCAAAAATCAAATAAAATTTTAGCAAAGAGATTAGAGCAAGTTATTACTAGGATAATAAACCATGATGAAGTAGGATTTATACCAGGTAGGAAGGGATGGTTCAATATCGGGAAAACACACAACATAATTGAACATAACCAATAGCAAAACCAATAGAAATCATATAATATTATCTCAATAGATGCTGAAAAAGCCTTTGATAAAATGCAACATCCATTCCTATTAAAAACACTAGAAAGTATGGGAATAAATGGAGTTTTCCTTAAAATAATAAGTAGTATCTATCTAAAACCATCAACAAATTATTATATGTTATATCTTAGCCCTGGTTGCCCTGGATTTGGAGGCTCCGGCTCATTCAGAATGCCACCTCATATACCCCCAAGAATGTCATCCCCATACTGTGGTCCTTACTCATTTAGGAACCAGCCACACCCATTTCCTCAAAATCCTTTAGGCACTGGTTTTAATCGACCTCATGCTTTCAACTTTGGGCCACATGATAATTCAGGTTTTGGAAATCCAGCATATAATAGTCCACTAAGTCAGAATGTTAATATGTCTAATCAACATTTTAGACAAAAATCCTGCTGAAAACTTCAATCAGATTCCTTCACAGAATGCCAGCCAAGTATCCAATCCAGACTTGGCATCTAATTTTGTCCCTGGAAATAATCCAAATTTTACCTCCCAATTAGAATCAAATCATTCATTTATCCCTCCACCAAACACTTTTGGCCAAACAAAAGCACCTCCACAAAAACAGGACTTTAGTCAAGGAGCAACTAAAGCGCTCTAATCAGAATTCTGCTGCCCATCCTCCTCATCTCAATATGGATGAAACTGTAAACCAGGGTAATATTGACTTGAAAAATGTTAGTCAAAACAATACAGTAAATCAAGCAAGAAACCATTCCAACAGCACTGATAATGCAAACAGCAGCCATGCAAATGGAACTCAGAATAAGCCCCGTCAATCCTGAGTTACAGCAGATGGGTGTAATTCTGAGAAGAGCAACAAAGCCACTCTCCTCCCAAGTCGTCATGGCCATTCATCTTCAGACCCAGTATATCCTTGTGGCATTTGTACAAATGAAGTGAATGATGATCAGGATGCCATCTTATGTGAGGCCTCATGCCAGAAATGGTTCCACTGTATCTGTACCGGATGACAGAGACTGCTTATGGCCTCCTGACTGCAGAAGCCTCGGCAGTGTGGGGCTGTGATACCTGTATGGCTGAAAAAGACCAGTTAATGCGCACTCGAGAAACCTTTGGGCCACTTGCAGTAGGCTCTGATGGGTAATCAGTAGTTTTTAGAGTAGTTTTTTTTCATCCTTAGTACATAGGATCTTAAAGTTTCACCTTGCAGAAACAAAACCAAACTAGTTATTTATCCTTTAGTTTTTACCCTATTTAGTTTCAGTACTGTTGTAAATTTTGTATAGTATTTGCGTATTTGTTCTTGTGTTAATCAGAAATATAAAAGCCTCTTTAATCTTCAAAACAATCAGCTAAAATTTAGATTGGTCATTTATAGGTTGTAACTAAAATAAAAACCAAAACAAACCAGAATTAAATCCAAATGTATATTTTTAATTAATAAACTATACCAAAAGTGCTGAACTTTGAAAGCATCATATGAAACACTGAGCTTAGTATCCCCTTTTCTAAGGGTCCATTTAGTTTGTTTTAAGAATATTTTATGTGTAAGTGAAACATAAATGGCAAATACTAAGGTTTTATAAATTTTTTAAGAGAACAATATCAGAACTTCCGGCCAAGATGGCGGAGAGAAGACAGGCACAGTTCTAAAGTCTCCTGATCTCTTCCCCATCTATCACATGAAACAAAACTCTTAAAAGAAATCCAAACCAGGAAACCCAGAAAGAAAAGCCAGGAGAGTAAATCTACCTCAGGATTTGTCTCCCACAGCAGCCTTGGCTGAGTACCAGCAGGTGAGTCTGAGCTCCAAGGAAGATCAGCCAGACCAACAGCTGAATCGGAACCCGGAGTCTGAGGGCCTGAGAGCCGGACCTGCTGGATCAGCGCTGGGGCTGGACAAAGGGGGCTTGGATCCGCGGGGAAGCAGAGGCGCTGGTGTTGGGGCTGTCCCCCTGGAGCTTGGGGAAGGGGCTGCGGGGAGAGGTCTGGTGCAAGAGAGCTGCAGAGGCCATTCCTGGGCTCCTCAGGTCTGAGAAACTCTGAGCCCACGCCTCCATTGCACTGAGGTCTCCTCCCAAACAAATGCAAATTATTTCTGCCTCAGGCCCAGGTGTGTGAGCAAAAGAACCAGCCCAGCTGAGGAATCACCTCAGGCCAGGGTAAAGCCCACCATTGATTGCAGGCAAAAGAATTCAATAGCTCCAATTCCCTCCCTCAAGCAAAGGGAGAAGGCCTCGCAACCAAGGTCACAGACACCCCAGAGAGGGCAACCAGCTCCTCCTACTGGCCAGCCAGAGAAACTGCACTCAGTAAAGCCTTTAGAGATCCCAAGCCCAGGTGAACCAGCCCCACCCAACTCAAGGTCTTAGCATAATGAAGAAGGGTCAGCAGAAAGGTGGATCCATAGAAAAATTCCTGGAAGGGAAAGACCCCAGCCCAGAGAGACCTGGAACCTCTGAGGAGAATACAGTCTGGTCTCCAGCACAGAAAGACTTCCTTGAAGAAATAAGGAAGGAGTTTAAAAATCAACTGAAAATTTGGGGAGACAACTAATACATTGCAAAATGAGAATAATTCTCTCAGATCCTCAAATGAGTAAATGCAAAAAGAAATTAATTCTCTCAAAACCTCAATGGGTCAAATGGAAAGCTCTTTCAAAAGTAGAATCAACCAATTGGAAAAGGTTAATGAAGAAAACTCCTCCCCCCCCAAAAAAAGAATGGAGTCTACAGAAACTAATGACTCCATGAGACAGCAAGAGTCAGTTAAACAAAATCAAAAAATAGAAAAAATAGAAGCAAATGTGAAATACCACATCAACAAAACCACTGACCTCAAGAATAGATCGAGGAGGGGAAACCTGAAAATTATAGGACTTCCTGAAAACATTGAAGAGAAAAAAAGCCTGGACTTAATATTACAGGATCTAGTGATGGAAAACTGCCCTGACATCATGGAATCGGAGGGCAAAGTAGTTATTGAAAGAGTACATCGATCCCCACCAGAAAAAGGTCCTAAAAGGAAAACACCAAGGGATGTTGTGGCCAAACTCCAGAATTATCAGATAAAAGAGAAAATCCTGCAAACAGCCAGAAAGAAACAATTTAAATAGCAAGGAGCCACAGTAAGGATCACGTAGGACCTGGCTGCATCAACTTTAAGGGATCGAAGGACCTGGAACGAGATATTTCGAAGAGCACGGGAGCTTGGAATGCAGCCAAGAATCTACTTTCCTGCAAAGCTGAGCCTTCTCTAACAGGGAAAAAGATGGACATTTAACGAAATGGAAGAATTCCAAAAATTTCTGATGAAAAGACCAGAGCTAAACAGAAAATTTGGATATCAAACAGGAGGTTCAAGAGACACATGAAAAGGTAAAAAAAAGGGGGGGGGACAGTAAAAGGAAAAAAAATGCAATCCAGCAAGTTGAAACTGGCTATATCCCAGCATGGGGAGGGGGAAGGGGTAGAGACTCTCATAAATCCTGAGAAATGTAACTCTAACAGAGAGAATATACCTAGCCAGAAATGATGGACATCCATGACCTATCCATGAGACTGAATCTAATGGGATGTAACTGGCTTTAACTCCACTGGGGAGAAAGACTCTAATAACTCTCAGGAATTTGGACTCTATTCAACAGAATATACTGAACTAGAAGGGACAGACACTCAGAATTTTCTATGACTT